>NC_022015.1:75640698-75668761 GCF_000317375.1 Microtus ochrogaster | reverse complement strand
CGGTGATTAAATGAACACAGTGTCCGTGTAATTATTTCGGGTAGAGCTAGCCATGTGGGCGGCCGGGTGCCGGGACGCAGCCCGCCGCTCCTATTTCTACATACATAGAACCCATTGACTAGGCTACTGTGATGTGCTGTGGGAAGTCCTTCTGTGTATGTGATGCTTTTATTGGTTAATGAATAAAGAAGCTGCTTTTGGCCAATGGTTTAACAGAATGTAGCCAGGCTGGAAGATATATATATATATAGAGAGAGAGAGAGAGTAAGCTGAGTCAGGGAGACACCATGTAGCCACCAGAGAAGACAGATGTTGGAAACTTGCCTGTAGGCCACAACCTCGTGGTGATGCACAGATTAATAGAAATGGGTTAATTTAAGCTAAAGGAGTTAGTTAAAAATATGCATAAGCTATTGGCCAAGCAGTGTTTTAAATAATATAGTTCCTTTATAATTATTTCAGGTCTGGGCAGCCAGGAACAGTTTCCAACTACCGTGATATAAGCAGGTGTGAGAGCTTCAGGTCCATTTCCCAGGCGGATCCTTGGTAATCACTGGGTTGGTCAGCTGTTCCACGTGGGGCACTAAAGAGGAATATTTCATTGCCTCTGACTTTGCTTGCCCGGCACCAGCTGATGCCCACATAGCTGGACATGAGTTGGCACACATTCACTTGGCAGTCCTGGATGTTGTTAAAAATCCAGGCCTTGTATTTACACAATTTATAATGCATTAACTTTAATACTTTCTTCATTAAAAGAAAATAAAAATAAAATCCTATCTGGATGATTTTCCACCTCGCACTGAACTTTGCTGTGCCATAGACTTATATCTCTCAACAACGTAATTGGTCATTTAGCCAAAGCCCCTTTTGGCACCACATTGCTGTGTACAACTAAAAGAGGGGACCATCTTTGTCTTGACCAAGTAGAGCTTGTCTGTGGCAGTTCTTTGCTGAGTTGGTCATGTTACCTAACAGGAGCCACAGAAAAAGTTGATTACCCATCCTTCACCAGGAGTACTTTCGGCTCTAACCCCAGGTCCTAAGAGAAAGGGGTTGGCTAACACAGTCTAAGCCTTTGAAAAGATTGAGTCACCGAACCCTATTTCCTTCAGGAAATGGAAGAATGCAAAACCAATTGAAAGATGGCTAAGAAGTTGGTGGGAGAGATTACCAAAGGCAATTATTAATAGTCAATCCAAAGATCAAAACTACCTGAAAATCAAGATACATACCCATCAATGAAAGCAATGTATACAGCTTTCAAAGGCTCTTTTTAGGGGCAGGTAGGATTTTGTCCAAGACTTTCAAAGCCAAAGTCAAATTAACCATCCGATTCTAAAACAACCTAATTCACATTTGACTCAGTTTTACCTCATAGGTGACAATATGCATATCATGAAACTAAAGGGAACCTCTCACCCTGCTTTAGATTAGGAGTCTTGAATGGGTGGAGAGGAGGGCTGGGGACAGGAAGGCTGCTCAGCAGGTGTTACCTCAAGCTTCCTCCATCTGTGCACATTCATGGGGTTCTCCAGCTCCTCCTCCAGGGCTCGACATCTTGTCCTTTCCTTCAAGAATTCTCTTTGCATGTGGAAAAGCTCCTGCCTGGATAAGACAAGCTTTGTTTGGCAAAGAACTCTTAAATATGCTATTTTTGCTGCAGGGAGATGGCTCAGCACATAAAACACTTGCCCTGAATTCATAAGGACCAGAGTTCAAATTTCCAGAACCCATGTAAAAGCCAACCAGGTATACTGACTCACATATAATCCCACCACTGAGGTGACTGAGTCAGGAGATGCCCCGGATAAGCTGGCTAGCAAGACAGGCTGGGTCTGTGGGCTCTAGATTCAATCAAAGACCTAGCTTACAAGTGGAAAACAATTGAGGAACGCGTGGGATATCAACCTCTATTCACCATGTGCACACTCACATGTGTGCCCCGACTCATACATGTATATAACACACATACACATGGGGGAAAAAACTAATGATTTGATCACTGTAGACACACTGTATCTGGCATAAAAATCTGGAACTGGGAAACTTGTTTGCACTGAGAGAGACCAGCTTCCCAAACCTAGGCAGGTCACAAGACTACTAATTCATTTGGAGTTCAGGAACTAACTAAAGAAAAAAAAGGGAGGATATGATATCAAAATGAATACTTTGCGTTGATGTGAACTTTGGTTTATTGATATAAAATTAAGGTCAATTTTGTTATATGTGTATTTCTACTCTTGTTTAAGATATGTTTATATAGTTCATTTAAAAATATAATGTACAGTTAAAAAATACAGATTAAGAGGTAGCCATTTATAATCAAACTTTTAATTATGTTAGGTTTCTATATACACAGAGATATATTTCACTTGATAGATAATCTTCAACACTTCAAAGATCTACAAAACATGGAATTTAAATATTTTAAGAACTTAGACTGTTCTTGAAAGTGAGACATGTCTGCTTCTGGAAACACCAATTACTTCAGAGAGGTTGATGGGCACTGAAGAAACTCATTATGGAATTTTCCTTCAATGTGACAAGGCTAGCCATTCGGGCAAGAAATTGCTCTTGCCTGGACTGCTTGATGGTATGTTGTATAAACTGGACATGCAGGACCCACAGAAAAGTGACTGATGACCTTGCCAAAAGAAGGTAAGATAATCCTTCAGGGTCGCTGCTTCATGAAAGACTCCGTCAGACATTCTGCAGGACACAAACTGCCAATATAGGTGAAAGAGTCTTTCAAATTTCCTGCTTCATGAAAAAATCTGCTGGATACTATGGGCCTGTAGGCTGCAGATGGATGCCTCAATAGTACAGAACTCTGGGTGACTATCCAGACAGCAAGATGTCTCTGTCAATCCTAGAGTTTTGGAAGTTGCTTACAATGCACTTCCTGTTTACTTAGGTAATAATATATCCCTTCTGGGATCTTTGATGGAGTTGAAGACATTTATAGTTACAGTTTTTATTAGTTATAATAAAAAATAAATTAGATATAAAATTTAGACTCACAAAGATATATGATAGAATATTTTCTTTTATTTTTGCCTAGTACAAATAGACTAAATACTGTAATTGTAATTCTTGCTTGATAACTGTTTTGTATATGTAATTTTACTATGTTAAAGTTAAAACCCTCCTTTTTATTTAGACAGAAGAGTGGAGATGATGTGGGATTCCACTCTGTATGATGTAAATAAATTAGCTGCTTTGGCCTATGGCAGGGCACAATAGAGCTAGATGGGAAAACTAAACTGAATGCAGAGAGAAAGAAGGTGAAGTCAGGGCGACACCACATAGCTGCCAAAGGAGAAAGACATTGGAACCTTACCAGTACACCACAGCCTCATGATGATACACAGATTAATAGAAATGGGTTAATTTAAGATATAAGAGATAGTTAGTAATACGTCTATGCTATTAGTCAGTGTTGTAATTAATATAGTTTCTATGGGATTATTTGGGTCTAGGCAGCTGGGAAACGAAAAGTGCAGACTCTGTTCACACCAGATCAGGAAGTGAACCCTGAGAGTCCCAAAATACATTTCAGTGTTTCTGTCTCTATAGTAGTGATCGGGATGAACACTCAACATTGCAAGTTCCACACTTGACAGTGAGTTACTGTAGTGCAGGCAACAAGCCAGCATCAATTATGGTCTCTGACTTCCATCTTCACTGCGTAGCGGAATCACATGGAGGGTTCCCAACATCCCTTTGCATGGGCCCATTCCCCAGAGGACTTCTGCTACATGGGGTGTGGTACAGGGCCCCCATTTCATAGGTTTGAAAAGTCCCGTGGATAATTTCAATTTGGATATGGAGATGCTGAATTTGGAGCAATGAAGATATTCTGCCTTAAGTCCCACGACCAGCAAGCATAGATGGCTTTTTAAAAGCCCTGAAGCCCCAGCTCTGTTTTAAATGTGCTTCTAAAAATCTCTGGGCATCTCTAGGTAATGCCACCCTCAGCATCCTGAACGATTCTAGTTACCAAAACCTCTGCTGGAGAAGGAGAAGGGGCGAATGCTTGCTTTGACTCATGCGGTAAAGACATTACGATCTGTCCTCATCTGCCGTGGGTGTGTGGATTACTAACATGAAGCCATCTCTTTTACTTAATTGCTTCATTTAAACCAATAATACAACTTCCCCTCATTAACAAGACAAACCATTAGAATTAACTGCATGATGCTCACTCATCAGGGAGTGCAGAACAAGCTGCCTAGAATTAAAAGCATATCCTTAACACTTTGCTTTTCTAGAACATCACTGGGAGAGGAAAGAAAAGGTACAGGCTGCCACACATGAGGACTGACTGTGGAAAAGACCCTGCACATTGGGTTTGTTTCTACTGCCTTGAACTGTAATCACAAGCCCAAACCTCAGAGACACTTGCCCAAGGTCACATAGCTGGTAGATAGCGAGGTTGCTTGTCTCCATTTGTCCTGAGACTGCCCTCTCCTTGGAAGGGAAATAAAATGCATTTACAAACTAACAATATTGACAGGAACAGGTCGAATTTGGTCCTTTTTGGAGGTCATAAAAATAACTCCTGGCTGACAGATATAATGACAGCCCTTAAGATCATTCAGCGGCTACTTAGAATGAGCCCACTTGTCTGAGCAGCACAAATGGTGGTCTCTCTGAGTAGCAAAGTTGCGAGTGATTTTTCCAGTCCCTTCTGTGTGTCTTCTCTGCATTGCCCATATTTCTACAATGAATATGTACTATATGCATTATCTGAAAGACAAGAAAACTCCAAAAACAAAAGGATCGATCCATCCTTGATAGCAGCAAACTCATGGCTCCTGAACATCAGAGTCTCTTTTCCTCTAACTAATAGAAGCAGCAGATCCAAACCACATCCTTCTCCTTGCGTGGCCGAGGAGAAGCTGCACTCGTACAGGTCTGTGGGGAATAAGGGAAATCACCAAGGAATGTCAGCTCTCTCATTCAGTTCCCTGCAGTAGCTCGTATGGAACCCCACAATGTTTTCCCACAGGGAAAGCAGATGCTGCATGGTACAAGATTTAAAGAAGGAAGATGGGAGCTAAGTGGAAGCTGCAGAAGAAGAACTAAGAGTCAGGTAGGAAGTTTGGCCACCTTTTAAGGAAACAGATTTTCAGAGAGTGATAGAATTAAATTCTCCACCTCTTTCCATCATATGTGTTATTCCAAGAAAAAGAGATGCATATGTTAGCAAGGTGGCATTTAAATATTGATGCTTCGTCTTTTGCATGCTACCTAATTAAAGGAATTCCAAAGAACTCACCGAGGGAGAAAAAAAAATATGAATTGTTACTGGTTTGTGCTTATTTGTATTTGTGCTTTGGTTGGAAATTTCGTTTTGAAAGAGCCAGAGAAAGGTGCTTGAATGACCTTTTTACTGTCCCCTACACCCCCTGGAGGGAGGCTGGCTTGTTTTTGTGACACGGCACGAGCACAGGAGAGACTTTATGGAAAAGTTGTTTTCATTCAATGGACCCTTTAATCCTATGAAGTCCATTTTGTGTAATTTGCTTAAAAACTTCAAAGACCCACACGAGATCCTTCGTGAGGGCTCCCTGCGGACCTCCACAACCCCCTTTCACCTGACTTTCTTCAGGTTAGCCAACCTTTGAAGAGCCCCATGAGGCCCCTTTGTGGGGGCTCCCCCAGAGCCTCCCTCTACCTGAGTTCCTCCACGTTCGCCACGCTCCTGGCGAGGATCCCCTTTTCCCTGCGCAGCTTCTTGATCTCCAGCTTAAGGATACGCATGTCCTCCACCCTCTGGTTGTACTGGGTCTCGCCTTTGTTCAGCACGGACTGCTGGATCTTGATCTTCTCGTACAACAGGGCTAACTCATCATTGCGCCGAACAAGCTGAGACCCGAGGATGTCTCTCTCACTGATGACCTGGAAAGACATGGCCTCTTGGAGTGAAAGAAAAAAAGTCTCCCTTTTCACCATGACGTCAGCATCCAGCTCATGCACAAATATCTACCCTGTGTCCACACATGCCCCGTGGGCAGCACACTGGAAACACCCCACTAGGTACTCAGCATGGCATTTCTCCCATTGAATAGCCATGGACCGATAATCCAGGGATGCTTGCCCTGAAGCTGTGTCCTTCAGGTGTTTTTCCCAAGGTAATTTTTTTTAAGTTTTAGAAATGTACTTATTTTTAGATGCGTTTTCCTGTGCACATGTATCTGTGCACCTGGTTCGTACAGTATCCCCAGAGGCCAGGAGAGGGGAGGGAATCAGGTCCCCTGGTATTAGAGCTACAGACAGCTGTGCACCATCGCTCAGGTCCTGACGATTGAACCCCGGTCCTCTAGAAAAATAACCAGTGCTTTCAGCCCCTGCGCCATTGCTCCAGCACCTCCAACCTGTCTTTTAAAAATGCTTCCGCGTGAATGCTTTTCCATCAGGCTAGCTCCTGCCCATCACTTCTTACAATCCACACTGACCAGCTTCTCCAGACAGGACCCTGAGAGCATCTGGATTTCTGCAGTGCAGTAGAGTAGGTGACACAAGCCTCTAAGCTGCAATCCCAGATTTCAGGAGGCTCAGGCAGGGAGATAACCAATTAAAGACCAGCCTAAGATACATATGGAGACCGTTTTCTTAAAGAATTTTTTTCTAATCCCCAAATTATGCACATGAGTTTCTATCATGTAATTATAACTGGCATTTATATATGGGCAGCTATTTTATATTACAGTTTAAATTCCCTGGAAACAGGGACCTGTGGTATTATTGGCCAGCATGTCCCCAGTGCTTAGAAGAATAACTGATGCCAAGAAGTGGTCATCACTGTGGATGGGATGGGTGATTATTTCTCAATCAACCCAAGACTCTATTGCTGATCTTCACATCTGAGCTGCCAAGGGCAATGGACTCACGGTTGCTTGTGGGGCTATGACAAGGCGCTTCTACCTGGTCTAACTCCTTCTTCTGCCGCACCCTCTCCCCGTCAGCCTCGGCGATGATGCGCAAGAGTTTCCGCTCTTCCACCTCCTGCTTCTCAATGAAGTGCTTGGTCTCCAGGGCCTGCTGTCTCAGCTTCTGCAGCTCAGCCTGATAGAAAGTGGGCCATTCAGACACATCGCATTCAGCAGTTGCCTAAGCAGGACCAGTGGGCTGGGTTTGGCCGCACGGCCATGGTTCTTGTGCTTTCCTCTCGTGTCTCATTTAACAGAGGTCCAGCACCACCAAAGCCCAAACAAGTTCAGTGTGCCTGTGCCTACACACCCACAAGAACCAGCGAATCAACAGTGTCCATACAATGGTCCTGGTCATTCTGGAAGCTGTGCCCCAGGAGTTTCCTATTGTTCTTCTATATAAGCAGAGAAGGGGCCTCATTGGAATTCAGCAGCATCTCCCCCTCCCCAACGCAATTCACTAACAACAGTTCAGGAAGAAGGTGTGGGTGAGGACAGGGAGAGTGTCAACATATACCAACCTCTCTAGAGGTCCTACCACAACTGGCACACTCACTACCAAGAGAAGGTCTGTTATGAGAATGAATTAAATTAGTCAAAAATAACAACGAAGCATCTCTCACAGAACATTTTGATACGACAGAAGGGTTATGATCTTTAAAAAATTCTTAAGACATCTCCGATATGGACACGAAGATATGATATATAAGTAGCATGCAACTAAGAGGCACATTGTTGAGTTCAGGTAACAATTTTTAGTATCCTTTTTGCTATTTTTGTGTCTGTGAACGTTTAGGTATGTATGTGCACATGCGTGCGTATGCAGATGCACATCTGTGTGGAAGCCAGAGGTCAGTGTCATATGTTGGTCTCTCACTGGGTCCCAGGGCTCAGCAATTTGACTAGGTTGCCTGACCAGCAACCAGGAACCACCTGCTCCTACCTCTTCAGCACTGGGATTATACATGGATACCACTCTCTATCTCTGCCCGGCTTGCTAGATGAGTGCTAGAGGGTCAAGCTAGCATGCTTGCACAGGAAGCATTGCACTGACTCTTTCCCCAGCTGCCCTCCATGTACACAGTGAGTGAAAACACAGGAAGTCAAAGAAAAAGGCATCCAACCATCACCTAGCAGAGGCCTCAGGGATGCTTTCTCAGGGACTTCACACTTGAATCAAGGTTCATCGGAGGCTAAGGTGGGGTTCACTAGAAATGCAGGAAAATGGAGAAAGGGGCTATTAAGTTAGGAAAGGAGAATCCTTGCCATCAAAGCCACTTCTATCTGTTTCACAGCACACAAGTGACTTACGATATGCCAAGCATGACACTGTGTGTCCCTGCACAGAGACAAAGGGAAACACTTAGTTTAGCCAATGTCACCGAGTTAGTAAATACTGAAGTTAAGATCTCCAAGCAGGGTCTTTTGATGCAAAAGTCCTGTGCTCTGCCTGCTGCCTGCATCCAAGAGTTACAAATCAAATAGAGAAGATGAGTAAGACAGTATTCATTACCCGCTGAAGATGACTGATACAGCTACCAACAGCATGAACGTGCCATCTGCTGGGATAGCAAAGGGCGTGAGCACACACAAGAAGGAGTTTACGTGCCTGATTGGGATTGACAGAGAAGAATGCATCAAGTCCTCGGCAGGTGACAGATGACGCCCAGCTGGAGAGGTGTGTATTGGAGGGAGGCATCCAACAGTCAGGCTATATGAATTAGCTCAGGCAAACTGAAACATCTGCTGTGTTGAGCAGACAGAACAGTGCCCCCTTCGTGGCTGGGCCAGAGGGCCAGGCTGGGGATGGGAGGAAGAGAGGCTGACAAACAGCTTGGTAGGCCTGGTATGGATCATCTGACTGAATACACTATGAAGAGTCTGCATCAAGGAACCAGCAGTTCCCATGTTAAAGGAAAGAAGAATGCCTTTTAGAGGGGATTCCATGGCCAGCCAGGAAGGACAGTGGGACAGTTGACCAGTCAGCACAGGGGAGAGCAATGAGGGGGAGGAGCTCTGCGTTCCCATCCCTCTAATCACAAGGGTAAAGATGGGAAGGTGGTTGGCCTCCAGTTTGTGTGTGTGTGTGTGTGTGTGTGATTTGCTATAAATGACAGCACATGGCTTATACTATTTTTTTGTCCTTCAGGTGACTTTTGGAAACCCCACGCTCAAACTCGCCAAAATAATAAAAGACTTGTCAAGCAACCAACTGAGATCAAGGCCTGGTTCGAGCCTATGAGGGCCAGGAGTCATGAATTGCACACTGCAGCTTACCCAAGCAGTAAGAGACGGTGCACACCCGCTGTTAGAGATGTAGTGTGCATATTAAGTACAACTAGCCACTGTGAAGCCAGGCTTTCTTTGATGGCACTTTGTGTTGGTCATTCATGAAATGTTTTGATTCAGGGATAAGCAAAATGAAATACTGATTGAGGAAAGGTTGGGCCTAGAATTTACCATTCAAGGGAAGTGCCTGTTGGAAAACAGAGTGAAGAACCAGTCTTCTCTGGTTCTATAATCATCTAAGGTGACAGCGAAGACAGCAATGAAATACCTGCTTGGCTCACGCTTCCCTTCATAAAACTTTTATTTTCCCATATCTGCACACTCACTTCTATGTCTCTAAGTGCCAAGAGCAGATCAGAATCCATCAGCAGAACAAAATGAAACCCTTGTTATATTAAAATGCAATCAACAGTGTGTAAAAGTATCTGTCTGAAATGTAAAACCAGCCGCGCGTCTGGCATTGCTGGGTACCTTTTTCATAATAGATCAAAATCCTGAGTGGTCTCCCCATGTCATAAATTTATGGGCTGTAAACAAGATGTGGCATTAGGCATTGGCAGCAAATGTTAGCATCAACAAAATACCTAGGGCCTAATACATTTAGCAGTTATAAATCTGAGCTTCCTCTCAGGAAGGGTGACAGACGCTATGTACCCAGCTGCTGCACACCTACCAGGCAACATCCTAGGTAGGACTTCAAGTTGCTGCACCTGCTAAATGCACTACTGGTGGCAGGAAGTTACAGTAAGATGACTAGACACACCCTTCACTAACAATTTTGTTCAGCTTCAGGGTTGTATAATTTTGAAATCAGTACTTATGGACTAATTATCATCAAATATGACACTGAGTGCAAATTGTATCTCAAGAGCCACATTTGGGAGAGTCTCACTGGCTCATGCATGAACCACCCAAGTCTTCAGCCACAGGTGTAATTAGGCTTTTTCTCATCGGCCACCCCATGCCTCCCATGGATACCAGCTCCCCATCCACGTCGTTGGACAGAATCACTAAGTGGAAGGATGTGGTACCCTGAGGCCAGTCCCTAATGTGCTACCGAGCTCTGGAGGCAGAGAACTTACTGCTGCATTATTCACGGGGAATCAAAGTGCTGTCAAGCAGATGCAGGATGGCTGGGAAGAGGCGAGACAGCATTGGGGGCTTGTTAGGACAGGAAGGCAGACATTCCAAATGAGAAGACTCCTTCAGGGTCGATGAAATGAGAGTGGAGTGAAATAAACAGAAGGTTGCAGATGGAGCCTGATCTACAGAGATCCACCGGCATGCTGTCAGAGGCGGGACGCACTGACGGTGCCTGTGATCCCGAGTCGGCAGAGACGGGCCAACAGAGAGGGGTTAAGAAAGGTGCAAAGAGAAAATTGTCCGGATGAGGGGACTGAGTGGGGTGCAGGTGACCTCCTATGACAACCATCCGTCTGGAGGCTTTGGGAAGTAGTAAGTTGAGTTGTCCAATAAAAATTTCTCTTGTGATCTACTGAGTCTGTGTGGTTATGTCCCCTCCAAAGGGATTATGTGCCCACATAGTTTTTAGAATAAAAGAAAAATGTCTCTGTGGGCAAAGTTACTAGAGAATCTGCTCTTCCCTCTGGAGTTTTAGTTTTCACACAGAACAAACTTGCAGCCCAGAGGCCAGTGTGGAAATGTGATTCAAATTCTTAGTCTAAACCGCTCAACAAGCTGGAACTCCACAGATGAGCTGTCTTAGTGTTTGCAGGGATGTCAAACAGACTGAACGATAGGTCAGAATTGTCCATATTCACAGCACCATGACCGACCAGTCACCCTCGGATAACCTCAAATAAGAAATCAAACAAGCTTCATTCTCTCCCTATTACTCACCCTTCCCTCAGTGAGAAATGCTGGTAACCCCACCTATCCTACACACCCAAAACCATCACCTTCCTAAAACCAGCGGCCAAAGCCATCCAGACCTGAGACTCCCTGTTGGGAGTCCATCTCCAAGGCAGAGGCCTTTTGGTCACCCTTGTATGTGCTCTTTGCCCACTCCGGTGCCCAAGCATGTATAAATGCACAGCCTAACTCCCTTTCTCTTATTATGATGTTTCTTTGGTGCTATGTTTTAGATACCTAATAATGAAAGGTATCATTAAAATACATACAATCTAACAGCAAACTCGAAGAAATTGGAAGTAAGTATGGGACACTGTTTATTCTAAAGTGAATTCCATAGGAAGCATTTAATTCCAACTTGGACTTCACTATGATTAATCTTCAGAATTGGGCATCACTTGGGAAGCAGAGATGAGAATCGGTGCCTCCTCCAGGAGAAAGAGATGATATACCAATTAGCAAAGTTTATTACACTGAAGCCTTGCTAATGTGGTCCAAGAGGCCCCTGGTGCAGCGGGGTTTATAATGAGATTTTTCCAGTTTGTTCAACAGTAACTAAACCCCATCCTGCTAGTGACTCTGGGATAAAACAAACCGTCCCCCAGCTAAACAACTTTTGAACAAGAATAAGAACAAGAATAAGAATAAGAACGAATGCAGAATAGTTTCAAAATTTGTAAAGTTCTTTATATATCAGTAAGCTTGCATGAAGAATTCTCCATGCTTTTTCATGAGCTGGAGTGATGGGGATAGAGTCCTAAATAAATATATCTATTACCACATTCTTTTTATAAAGACACTTTTGCCATAGTTTAATGTCTCTCATACTGAGTGTGTCTTAAATTAATTTAATGCAACAGTTCCATTTCCATGAAAACCTATCATTAGAGTGTCAAGGCTGTTATTAAATTAAGAGTACATATTTCAGACTATGGCATCCTTGAATCAAGGAAATGTGGCATTAAACCTGCATGGTACTGCATGCACGCACACAAGACAATGTCTATCTTTGAAAGCCACTGTTTGCAGAAATTATGGCACTCGGCCTTTGTAGTAATTCATTTGTATTTTAATAAATAAAGCTTGCCTGAAGGTCAGAGAGTAACGCAGTTGCACTGATGATCAACCTTACAGACTAGGCAGTGGTGACACACACCTTTAATCCCAGTAGCCACACTAGTTTGCCATAGAAATTGGGCAGTATTGGTGCATGCCTTTAACCCCAGCCCTAGGGAGGAATATAAGAGGAGAAGAGACAGCTCTCACGCAGTCTCATTCTGAGATTCCTGGAGGCAGTATTGCCACTTCGGACTGAGGTAGAGGTAAGAGCCAGTGGCTGGCTGTTTTGCTTTTCTGACCTTCAGGTTGAACTAGTTTCTGTCTCTGGGTTTCTATTCATCATGTTACATGCCTCTGACACGCTCTAAAGATACAGGTGGATCTTATACATCCTTAAGGATTGTGCATATAGATTGTTTACACAAAAATTCCGTTGCCCTCTTAGATGTTCCTCACTTCAGTCCCTTGGCCAGGTGAGAAAGAAGGGGCACTCTATCTCATATCATCTTAATGTATGTGAGTGTTCTAAACTAATAGGTTTAAAGGGCTTGTCTGTTAGGATGTGGAGGTACCTGCCTATAATCCCAGCACTAAAGAAGTACACATAGTGGTTTGGTCAACTCCAGTGACCACATTGGGGCCTAACCCAATTGTCATCAGGGAGGTGTCAACCAGTAACTGGTGGAAACAGATACAGACCTACACCTAAACAGTAGTTAGAGTTTGGGGAATCTTAGACATGAGGAGAAAGGATTGTAGGAGCTAGAGAGGTCAAGGACATCATGAGAATACTCACAGAATCAACTAACATGGGCTCAAAGGGGCTCCCAGAGACTGAACCAACAACCAGGGAGCCTACGTGGGACTGACCTAGGCATATATGTTACAGTTGTGTAGCTTGGCCTTCCTGTGGGACTCCTAACAGTGGGAACAGGGGCTGTCTCTGACTCTTTTACTGGCTTTTGGGACCCTACTTCTCATACTGGGTCACCTTTCTCAGCTTCATACATGGGGAGATACTTAGTCTTGCTGCAACTTGATATGCCATGTTGTGTTGATACTCATGGGAGATGTGCCCTTTCCTAAACAGAAACAGGAGGAGTAGAACAGAGGGAGCATGGAAGGAGGGAGGGGAACTGTGACTGGGATGTAAAATAAATAAATAAATTTCTTTTGAAGAAGAGAAGGAAGAGGAGGAGGGGAAGTAGTAGAACAGGCCAGAGGCTCACGAGTTCGAGGCCAGCCTGAGCTACTTAGGAAGACCCTGTCTCAAAAACCCAAGGACTGGATATAGCTCAAAAATAGAATGTCTTGGATGTACAAGGGCCTGAGTTCACCCCCAGAATCATTTTTAAAAGCAAATAAATAAACAAATGTGTTTTTGTAAGGTCTGTGGAAAGAGGTGTTTCCGGAAGGAGAAGCTACAAAGGTCGAGAACCCCAGATACAAAGTCAATCATGAACCTGGTCCCAGCAAACCAAGAGATGGAAACGCTCTAGCACATGGTAGGTAACAACACTGCAGACAGAAAAGTCACCTGCACACAAAGGAGTGGCAATTAGGGGCAGACAGACAAATAGCATCTTATTGAAAGCCCAGAGTGGAATCTGGGGTGTGTTGGGTATGAACACAGGGCTCGTCATGGGTTGTGAATGCAAATGGGTGGTAGGTAACCTATAAAGTCGAAGACTTCCTGGGCACTACCAACATGTGAGCTTCTCTTCCACTGAGGCATATTGGTCATAAATGAGCTAGGAGCCACGGGCATCTGCCACTCTCCTCCCCCACTGGACCGGGACCAATATTTGTGAGGAGACCAAGGCCGAGATGGCAAAGGTAATCTTCCCAGCACCTGGTGTGGGTGGCCTCCGGATCTTAGCAACTGAGGCTACAGGTAACCATTCCTGGTTGCTCTCCTTGCCCCTTGGTGCTTCTGGTGAGCAGGAATTGCATCCGCCAGGAAGATGCCAGCCCAGAGCGCCTGCCCTTAGCCCAGTACCTTCAGGGTTTCCTTCTCCTTTTCGATGCGCTGTTGCTCCAGGTGCAGCTTCACTAGCGCCGACTCCTTGGCGGAGATCTCTTCTTTCAGCTGGTCCACTTGATGCGTCATGATCTTTAACTTTCTCTTCATCTCTGTTATTTCATCCTAACCAAAAGGAAGGGAGAAAGGTTTGGAAACCAGACAGACACCATCCTCTGCATGGAAGTTCAATATTTATTTAAGAGCGCTCTCAAAACAGCACCTGACTAACCCTGACTAGGCTATTCCTTTGTCTCTTGTGTCCATCAACATCAAAGTACCTTCTAGCAATGACACGGAAGAGTCTCAGGAGACACACAACATATAAACAGTGCACTATGTAGCACAGATGCTCAAACACACACACACACACATACATACACACACACACACACACACACACACACACACACACACACACACGAACATTATCTCCTTTGATTAAAGAAGTTAGAAGCACAAAAATCATCGTAAAAGAGATACCAAAGCCAGGACTGCAGTTTAAACAAGAAGGAATATATTCAACTGCACTCTAAGTCTTGGCAGCTAACAACCAATCTAAAACCTGAGGTAACAGCAGCAATCCTATATAGCAATGTAAATGAGGCTGCACTCTCTGTGGGCTGTTGAGTTCTGTCACTCCCATTTCCCGCAACTTGACAGTGTGTAGAAACTGATAGTAATTCATGCAGATGGAGCAGGGTTCCTTAGTATTGCCTAACACTGCCCTTAGAGTAATAGGAAGTTCTTTAAACCTAGGGTAGAGAGAAATCAAAATGTAAAGACACACACACTGTTTACCTGAGTCTCCACCAGGTAAGGACACACATACTGTTTACCCAAGTCTCCACCAGGTAAGAACACACACTGTTTACCTGAGCCTCCACCAGGTAAGGACACACACACACACACACACTGTTTACCTGAATATCTACCAGGTAAGGACATGAACACCGTTTACCTGAGCCTCTACCAGGTAAGGACACACACACTGTTTACCTGAGCCTCCACCAGGTAAGGACACACACACACACATACACACACACACACACACACACACACACACACACACTGTTTACCTGAATATCTACCAGGTAAGGACACAAACACTGTTTACCTGAGCCTCCACCAAGTTTTTGCTGTACAGGTTCCTGTCTGACCTCACGGCTTCATATAGGTTTTGTTGCTGCTTTAGTTTAGTCTCTGATTCAGCAATTTTCTTCCTGTAGTCAAAAATCTGTATTTCACGGACTTTAATGTCTTCCATGTTTGCAAGGACCTGGGGGAGAAGAAAGTATTTGAACACAGTTAAAAAGCCCATCTGTGCTTATGGGTTTGGGAGAGATGAGGGTTTTTATCTAAGAGTAGCTGCTAGAGATGCCAGCACTCAGAAAGTTGGTGACTATCATCGCGTCTGCACAGCACAAAAGTGAAGAGCAGATTTTACATACACGGCACTAATGCTCGAATTTAAAGGCTTAACACAGTTATTTTCTAAGATCATAAGTAGGGAAGCATTTCCGTTTTGGAAATGTCTACTATGCACCACATACAAAAATATGGCAGGGAGGCCCTGAATTTAAGATCTTAACATGCAGAGCTAGGAAGTTGTTACAAGAACTCTCTCTCAAATTCACTGTGACGGGTTTTGCAAAGTGACCTTTGTGGATAGCCATTAAACTCTGTCTTGCTAATGCCAAGTCCTTTTCATTAGGTGATCTAGGTAGACGTCATAAAACTACAATGGACTATGCACACAACACTTCCAGATAGGACAAGAGGCCACATCGCCTTCACAAAGATGAGAAACAGGGGCCTGAGACCCCAGTGTGATCTGGAATTCCTCCCCATAACCTGTCCATGAAAGAGAAATTCCCTAATCATGACTCTGCTGCAATGGCCACAGAAACTGACTCTAAAGGAAAAGTTATTTTTTAAATGCCTTTTGAAGACTTTGGCAGACTGACAACAAGCCATTAAATTACAATGTAAATAACACTAGCACATGAAGAGACAAAAATTTTAAGACATTGCGACATTCTAGTGAACTTTCAGTGATGAGAACTGACAGTAAGGGGGTGAGGTGGCAGAAGACGGAAGGATGGGGACATCCTTGAATAGCATGAGTCTAGAAGGTTCCTCTGAGGAAGCAGCATTTTCCAGAGCCTAAAGGTGAGAAAGGACCACACTCTTTTGCCAGGCTCATGGTCCTGTGGTCCAGGCATGTGCTGCTTGTGACCAACATGTTACCAAGTTTTTTGACTGTAGACACTTTCTTCCCCGCCCCCAGCCCACTTATCTGCCAGCGTGGAATTAGTAGTTCCAGAAAATGCATTTTTTCAACCAGCCCCTTTGTAGTATTTTCCCATCAGGCCCGTTGTTTAAAATATGTAAGCACCTTCTGAGATCTCCTTACAGACAGCTAAAGTGACACCAGGCTCTACTACGCTCTGCTAAGGGCCTTCGGCACACACAAGGCCCCAGTGTTCTTCCAGGAACAATTCATTTCATATACTGAATAACAAAGTTCTCTTTTCAAAGTAACGAGCTTCTCTATGATAGTCCCACATGCCATAGTCTCAATTCAATTCATAAACGTGAAGTGAGCACTTCTTTCTTTACACGAGCCCCCTCGCCCTTCATCCCACGGCAGCCCCTTGTCTCCACAATACATAAGGAGGCCAACAACTGGGTGCGTCTGTCTCCTGCTCTTCCTTGAATTCTGATTTTCTCCTCAGGGCTACAAACAAACAACAAACGAGGCTGCGACAATAACTCACAGCTGTCGGTTATCTCTACGGCCATGGCACTTTACGTGCTTTAATACATCTAATTGTCACTGGGGTCCTATAATCCGGAAAACTGAGGTCAAAGGGAGTAATACTTCCAAGTGGTTCAACTAGCAGGTCTGCAGCCCATGGATTTCCTTCCCTTCATATTCCTTGCTTGGGGGCTCATTCTCATTCTTTAGACATCTTTCTGTACAAACTTCCCCGCGGCTACCTTAAGGAAACCGTACTAACTAGCTCTAAGTCATCCTCTTGAATATCCTGCAGCACGCATGCGCGAACCATCACACAGTTAACTACCTGACCACTTTTTGCTACCAGGAGCCAGGCTGCAATGACCATTTTGTACAAGGATTCTCATACTTTGGCGCTCTTGCTTCTGGGAAACAGATTCCCAGGAGTGGAATACCTGGCTCAAAAGACATATATATATTTTTAACTTTAATACATATTGCTAGATTGCTTTCCAAAACGGTTGCAACACTTCACATTCCCACACCACCAGCACCACTTTCTTTAATAGGAAACTACCTTGGCAGTTCTAGAAGAAACCCTCTTTGGACAGACTAGATGATTCCTTGAATGTGTTATTGAATTTGGTCTGTTAAATTTTCATTTAGGATCCTACCTATGGATTTTTAAGTGGTATAGGCCTGCAGCATTTCTGTTCAATTTTAGCATTTGGGTACCTGCTAGTTTCAGAAAGCAAATGAAATGCCTTTCTGTTCATTCATTCACATCCCTATCCATTCATTCATTCATTCATATCTCTATCCATTCATTCACATCCCTATCTGTTCATTCATTCATTCACACCCCTACCCATTCATTCATTCTCACCCCTATTAATCCACTCACCTATTCATTGACTCACTCACAGATTCCTTCACTCCCTTGCCTCTTTGGTCATTCGCTCAAAGAACACAGACTGAAGACCTGACTATGACAGGCCCTGTAAAAGCATGATCTAAATTACAAAGAGGAACAAGACACATTTCCCGCCCTCCAGCTTATCTCCAGTGAGTGACCCCACTACAGAATGGATACTAAATGAACGGTTGAAATCAGTGATTAAGACATACACTGGAAAGCCACTGGATAAATTCTGAAGACAGACTCACATATCTTATCTAAGCAGATAATGTTAGCAGCTTTATAATTAATGAGAACTGCCTCTTGTTCTGAGTATTCAACCCTCCCACCCCAAAACTCACGTTGTACACAATCACTGTGAAAGCAGTGAGTTCATCAGTAAAGCAATGACTATCACCGTCACCCCAGAATTCCATAAGTGCATGGGTAGCAGCTTTTCCTAGATCTAGACACAAAGAAGACACAATCATAGCCTCTACCATTATAATTATATAAAATAAGAATTAGCTGCATATAATTAAGAGTTACGCAAAGCATTTGATAAGTACCTGCCATTGTTTTTGTTATTTACTGCTATCATTCAGTTGATGCAGACAGAAAAATGTGCTAAAAATATGTGCAGACTCAGGGGAGTGACTTGGATGGTTTGTTGGGGCTTCGGGAAGCAAGATGTGTGTCTGGGAGAGGTGTGTGGATACGAGGAGTAAAAAAAAAATCTATTCCTTCATCCAGCACTGCTGAAATCTTCAGAGTTGGACTCTTAACAGAACAGTAGGCTGCTTTGAAAGATATCAACCTGGTAATTAAAATAAATGTTAAGAAGAAACATAAAATCTAAATAAGGTACTCATCAGTGGATCTGTTATCTGATTGTAAGTATGAAAAAGAGAAAGAGGGAGGGAGAGGAGGGAGAGAGGGCAGGAAGGAAGGGAAGGAAGGAAGGGAGGGAGGGAGGGAAGGAAGGAAGAAAGGACAGAAAGAAAGGCAGGCAGACTGGCAGGCAGGCAGGCACTAAATTAGCCTGAAATTTTGCCTCTTTACAGAATAGACATCACTCTCACGGGGTCAGTGAAATGAAAAGACCAAAACTGCTCTGAGCAGTGTCATCAGCATTCAGAATATCTAACAGTGCATCAGAGAATGGAAAAAATTGCTTGTTCAATCACTTTGAGAGATGTTATAACAAGAATGATCCTTTGCACAGACAGAATAAAGCTCCAGAGCAACTATGCTGGCAAGGACATTTCTTTCTTTCTTTCTTTCTTTCTTTAGCATCCAAGAAGCAGGGCCATCTTTCTGCACACAACAGTGCACAGAATCGCAAGTTCACTTCTAGGCTCCTGAAGCCAAGAGTCAGGAATCCATCACCATACCAAGAGGATGAGAGGCATTTAAGTGACAACGAAGAAACAGCAAGTACTGAAGCTAAGGGAAAAGAGAATCTGCAAGTCGATTTATTTCTAAGCATTTAGACTCAATTTAGTCTAATGCAAAGCATTTAAACCAATGTCCCATAGAAGTTCATAACCCCAAAATGTATCTGACGTGTTGGAATGTGATGCCACAGCCCAGCTTCTCATCATCGAGCTGATCCCTATTAAAATGAGGTATTAGAGAGGAGGTGGGGAGCTCTGAAGCTGTAGCCTAACGAACTGATCCCACTTTCAGGTTCTCCAACTCCTGAGGTCAAACGCATTCAAGTCTAATAGTTTCTATTACAGAGAGAGAATTAGAGCCCCCCAGCATCTGCAGGCCCCTCCGGAGGAGCACAGAAAATGGCAGCAGTGCAGAACGGGGTAGAGCCCTCACTGTAAGCCTCTCCTACCGTTACTCTTCCTGTTAAAAACAACCTGCCAACAGAAATAAGGGTGAAATAAAAATCAGCAGGAAGAGCTGGAAAACGGCAGCACGGACAAGACATGGCATGGGCTGAGGCTGGAGGAGAACGTGGACCTCTGCCTCTGCCTGTGTATGATGAGACATTAGTACAGTCCGCTTCCCAGACACATCCCTCTGTCTCAGCATCTGTGTTCTTCTGCTGCCCCCGTCTTCACCAGCCACGGGCAAATTTGTCATGATTTTTCTAACTTTCATATTTTATTTGCTACGTCAAGCTTGGAGAGCTATATCTGTATTGCGTTTCAGTGAGATAATATGCATTTGTGGCGTACTGTTCAGTGCCTACCACATAGCAGCAATCGTTAAATAAATGCTAACCTGTCATTATGACGGATGATACTGTGTCATGTGTATCTAGTACAAGTACTTAACAAATCCATTGGATTTTCATTGGAATTAAGTCCCATTCGGTGGGGAAAGAGTGATGTGCAGTCCGTTTCTTTCACTATGACACAGAAAGCTTATAGTTTATGTATGTCTTCCTCATGGCTACCCTGGGGTTCTACCTAATTCAACATACTGTATATAAGATGCAAATTAGTATCAAAAGGAAGCGTTTTATTTTATTATAGAGATATCTATTTCATGAACAATATTTGTGTCTGTGTATGTGTGTATGTTACACTTGTGTTGGGGTACCATTGTCATGAATACATGTGTGGAGATCAGGAGTTGTATCTCTCTCCAGAGACGAGAATAAAAATGAGTATAATATGTGCTGAAACCCTGAAGTACATTATTTAATAATTCTTAGATATCCCCTTGTCCCCCAAATTCTTAGGAATATTTTTCCTCATGAATGAGGTTGAACTCTGTCGTGTGATTTGTATAACCAATGAGAAGTCAGGACAGTATGGGAGTTGAGAGAAAAAGTGAGTTTGCAGGGTCAAGTATCTTGTACATGTCTTCCATCACTCATATATAAATTAAAAGATGATAAACATGTGACTCTCACCAGGACCAAATTCACATCCCAGAGTCATATTCGAGCAACCCCAGCCTATACCAGTCCACTACCGTCCTATGAGTAAGAAATGAGTGCTTATTTGTGAATGCCACTGAGATTTCCCGCTGGTACAACATGGAACATATTTATGACAAATTTTGATAGAGATGAATGCATTAGGAAAGGGTTGGGATGCTGAGCCATCCAATTCTAGCATCATGGGGGCTCTTCTCAGTCACTGCAAATGCCAAGTTAAATTGCTAAAATATACTATGGGGATTTTAGAGTTTGAGGATTAGCCTTCTCTAAACCTGAACATTAATGTTGGGTTTGCAGCCCAGACAACCCAGATAGCCCAGACAGAAGAGGAGACTCTCTGGGTGTCACTTAGAGCTGCAGGTGCTGAAGAAAATTCAGATCTGATCACCCAGGAGGGTGGCATATTTCACATGAATTTTTAGGCACAGTAGACCCCTAGTGTCAAGTATTATAAATACATTACTGAAGAATAATGTAATCCAGACTCTTAAAAGTGAGTTTTTGATCTGCTCATATGAATGCCCTATTATCCTTTTCATTCATTCTTTCAGAAAGTAGATGAGTACCTGTTTAGCAAACAACTCGGGAAGACCTCAAAACTGAATGATGCTTGTCCTGGAGAACTCAGTGAGTACATTGAGGCAGACAGGACCACTATGTAGGACAACACAGATCTCCTTAAGAACCAGAAGGGAAACTGAATCCCAAAACAGTAAAGGTCACTTTTAAAGAAGCACTTTACTGAAAATGGAATCGTATTGGTCCTTGGGGGAAGGGAAAGATGTTTTATTATTTTTTACTTGTACATGTGTAAGCAGGATCATACACATTGACACATAGAGGAAACACGTCAGTTCTGATGTCTTCTTCAACCATTTCTCCATTCTAATTTTCTTTTTGTGCCATAGTCTCTCACTGATCCTGGAGATTACTGATTCATCTAGACTGGGTAGCCAGAAAGCATCCAGACATATTCTTGCCTTGGCAACCCCAGCACTATGGTAGCAGGCAAACACAATGATGGCTGTTTGTTGGCTTCTATCTCTGTCTTCCTCTCCTGACTTGGAGAATTATGATCCTTCATCTTTGTTTACATTCTAGAAACACTCAAGATTTCATCCACTTACACCGATGTGGAAGCTTCAAACTAAGATCTGACCATGCCATCTCCAAGACCCCACTGCTTTTTTGCTCTTGTTGTTTGCCTGTTTGGGTTTTACATGGGATACTAAAATAATATGCTCTCAGAAGATAGTTAAAATGTATTACCAACTTGACAAGATCTAGAATCACTTAGAAAATAAACCTCCAGCATTTCTGTAAGGGATTTTCCAGACTGGATTAATTAAAATAGGAAGACTCGCTGTAAAAGTGAGTATCATTCCCTGGGCTAGGGTCCTGGACTGAATAAAAAGAAGCAAACTGAGAAGCACCATGCTTGCTTTTGTCTGCAAACACAGTGTCAACAGTCTCTCTTCATGTCTGCTTCCATGACTTCCTCACCATGATAGACAGCACTCTCATACTGTGAACCTAAATGATCTCCTCTCTCCTTAAGATGGTTGTGCCAAGTATTTCATCACAGCAGTGAGGAAAGTGGCTAATGCAAACGTCTTAAGAAGTCTTAAGAAGAACAGAAGAAACTGAAAAACAGTGTCTCCCCACCCACCCCGAGACGATCACTAGCGATATATTCACAGATTTTCCACTCTTGCTCCAGTTTTGAAATATGGAAAAATGCGGTTCCTGCACATTTCTTGCCTGGAATCTCAGAGCACTTTTCTTCGTCGCTGTAGACACACCACACACTCGTAGGAGCTTTCTTCCAGAGCCTCATTACTGCTCTTCCCTGGAGCATGGTGGGTCAGCACACACATCTCTCTAGATGAGGTTTCCCAGCACAGCTTGGATTTGGGACTTACTTCTGCCATCAGAGACTGCCTCTCTGAAACTTGGTTTCTACTCCCTGTCCTCTTCATCTCCTGACTTGGAGAATTATGACCCTTTGTCTTTTGCTTGCATTCTAGGAGAATCAAGTTTGTGTCGATGTTGCTGAGTCCATTTCCTTTCCCAGGACTTCAGTTTTTCTATCTTTAGTGCAGATCCGAAATCTGCTATGGATTTGGAATGGCGGCTTGGCTTTTAGTTTCTATGCAGCTGTTAATTCTTGTAACCATCTCTTTGTTTTTATCTCGTCTTTGTTTTCTCCTCAAGGTGATGCTTTCTTCAATTCATACCCCTGGTGATGGTCCTATATCCTAGGGAGGTAACTCTGTCCTTAATAATACCCACAAGCCTGGTGTGATAGTTTGAAAGGGAATGGTCCCCGTAGGCTCTTATGTTTGAATACATAGCCCTCAGCTGGTGGAACTGTTTGGGGAGGATTAGGGGGTGTGGTCTTGTTGGCGGAAGTGTGTCACTGAGGATAGACTTTGATGTTTCCCTATGCCTGTGTGTGTGTGTGTGTGTGTGTTTGTGTGTGTTAAGACAGAATCTCTCACCTCTTCCTGCTGCCATGCCTTCACTTGCCATCATGTGCTCTAACCCTCTGAAAACCACAAGCCCAATCAAACACTTTATTTTATAAGATGCCTGGGCCGCTGCATTTTGTCACCATAATAGAAAAGTCACTGAGATTCCTGGACTCCCCATTCTGAGTACTAGGAAACCCCACATCCTCATCCTCCCAATATTTCCTAGTAAGTTTGTGAAGGAATTAATTACATGGCTACTATGGTTTCCAAATTCCAACCCTTTTGGGAATCTCAATTGGCATTTTGTCTCTTATGCATGATGCTGCTTTTCTAGAAAAGTCTCTGCATTTCTCATAGTTCTATCTGCCCCTGCCAAGGGTCATTAAGTCACAGGGTTAACACTGCAGATGTCACTGAGGGTTTGTCCTTCAGAGCTCAGGGAGAATCTTTTTTTTTTTTTTTTTTTTTTTTTTTGGATTTTTCGAGACAGGGTTTCTCCGTAGCTTTTTGGTTCCTGTCCTGGAACTAGCTCTTGTAGACCAGGCTGCCAGGCTGGCCTCAAACTCACAGAGATCCGCCTGCCTCTGCCTCCCGAGTGCTGGGATTAAAGGCATGTGCCACCACCGCCCTGCTCTCAGGGAAGATCTTAAAACCCAAACTGGCATCTCTGTTCCTAGAAATGGTCTTCCTCCCTGGCAACTACCTCCTGCTGTCTGTTCCAGAAGAACCAAGACTCTGCTTGTCACTGCTGATGCCTGTACCCATCCTCCTCGTGGTCTCTCCTACCTCCTCCCATTGCTGTCTGCACCCCAAACTCCCCCCCATGCCTGTCACTTTTCCTTTTGGTTTGTTATTTTGTTTTGTTTTGTTTTTTAAGACAGTGTTTCTCTGTGTGTAGCCCTCACTGCCCTGGAACTCACTTTGTAGGGCAGGCTGGCCTATATCTTCTGCCTCTGCCTTCTGAGTGCCAGGATTAAAGGCGTGAACCCTGTGGCTTTTCTTATGTCCCTTCATTCTGGCCAATTCAACTGTACTTTTCATACGAATGTCAACATCAGGGGCTTCACCAAACATGGACTATTTTCCCATTAGCAGAAACCAGGCACCAGATGTGTCCTGTTGTGCTCTTTGAAGGAAGTCGACACTGGGATTTCCACCCTCATCTCCCTGGTTTGGGGCCTTCAAGTACAAACTGATGTACACCCCAGCTTTCCCGGGCCTCCAGCCTAAGATGGAAGACTGTAGGAGTCTTCCACCCCTGTAACCACATGAGACATTCCTCCCGCTCATTCTGCTCCCTGACTAATGCTGGCTAATGCTCAGAGTGACGCTGATAGGTGGCACCAGCCCTGTCATGGGAGATTAGCAGGGAGAGATGCTGGGCTGTCTTTCCAGCTCCTCTTGGGTCATCTATCTGATGAGGCAAACTGAAGAACCCATGAGTGGAGGTCTAGGTCTTTTCCAATTCACCTCTGTTGGCTTTAAAACTCTTGCCTGTCTTAGTCTCCTGTCTGTACCTTGTGGGCGTTTAATAGGTTGAGGATAGCGCTACTCAAATACTACTGTGAAGACAAGCCCTGGATTATCTGTCAAACAGATGTGTTTGCTGGAGAGCTGATACAGTACTCATCTCGCCATGTGGCTACAAGTTTCCAAACACCTTAAAAGTATGATCTCATTTAATCCTCACAACCATCCCCAAAATAAACGCCTCCAGCCCTTTTGTGTGCATAGATAAAATTGGAGTTATACCATTTGCATAATTCTGTATTATTATCACAGTCATATGATGCACATGCTTCCCATTTTTAATATTTATTTTTAATATTTATGCACAACAGCTTCTCAATATTTTATCAGATAAGCACAACGCAATTTATTTAACCTTTCAGGGTACTGCTCTCTATTTTTCATTAGTCTAAATTATACCATGAGGAACATTCTTTTATAAAACTCTTTCCATTCCTTATTTCTCCTTAGATGTGGTTTGTACAACAGAAGCTCCCAAGTCAAGGTGGCAGGCTGGAGTATGTGACTCACTTTAGCAAATGGCCGTGTCTCAAACCCTGGTCTTAGTTCCTAATGCCTTACAAATGGAAGGTGTGGAACAGAGCTTTGCGTGCGTGGAAACAAGGGTGTGCTGTGCATCCACATATGCTGGAAGATAAATAAAGCAAGGGACAGAAATGCTGTAACCGGTAAACAATATTTTAAGAACGTATACTGAAATTGCTTGGGTGAGATTGTACAACTCCATCCACTTCAAGCACTAGAAACTGTGAAAAACAGCTGACAGCAAATCTCCACACCAATATTCCTCCTTTTCAGGGGAGTCGAGAAAAACATAACACCTTAAATAAAAACTATAGCAGCATTTTTTAAACCCCTCATCATTTAGCCACTGAAAACTTGCTTAGTGCCCGCTGCATACCAGGGGATTGGAAATAAAGAAATGCTGCATGAGGTAACGTCATTGCCCCCCAAGAGCTCTCTTTAAAAAGCAGAGAAAACAAATAAGTCAGCAAGTAATTATACTAGAAGTCCATAAGTACCATTCCAGAGATACCAACAAACCCAGGAGATAGGAAATGAGCCTTCCTCCCTAAGGAGGTTTGACCTGGCAGCTGAGCTAAGTCTCGTGGATGCATAGGAGCTCTCCATGCAGCGAAGAGACAAGATAACTTTCTAGACAGAACAAAGAACTTGGACTCCGCTGCACAGGTCAGAATACCCCAGCTGTTGTACTATGCATGAGGCTTGTACATTGGTTCTTTCCATTCCCAGCATGGCAGCGAGAGTCCAGGGAGCCCGCATCCCTGTGTTAGTACATTCTAGCCCTGATTCCTAGGAACAGAAGACCCTGGGTTTTCTTCATGGACTGTGTGTGCTGTGAACATCATAAGGAAGCCTTATCCAGGGAGCTGGCAGGTGACAGCTGAGAAAGACAGGAAATAAAAAAGTCAAGGGGGAGGGATATGGTTGATGTACATCTGTAATCTGAACACCATGGAAGCTGAGGCAGGAGGATCTTGAATCCAAGGCCATCCTGTGCCTCACAGTATGACCCTGTGTCAAACAAAAAGTTAAATATTAACAAAAGCTGCTGAGGAATTCTTAGGGGTTTATCTCTGCTCGGGTGAGGTGATGGCAGCCTGGAGCAGAGAGAGAGATGGCTCTCCACACAGGGAGAAGTTCTAATCCTTGATTTCTCACATTCAAGTACCTGCACGGCCTCACCCCACAGGGCTCCCAATAGGTGCATCCAGACCCGATCCAGGATGTCAGGTACGCGGGGTGCAATATGAGTGGACAAGCCCCACCCCTGATCTGCCAGCTGAAGCTGGAGAGAATCCCAGGGGTCACTGGGTCAAACGACCAGAGAATCCCTCCCTCCGGGATCCTCCTGCTTTGCCGGTCTGAAGTTGACCCTCATAGGGTGTTCACCTAAGAAAGAACAGATCTCTGTCGCTGTGTACCAGACATGCAGGGATTATTTTCTGTAGGGCAGGCGGATGGAAACAAAAGCTAATATGGAGCCTAGACTGTATTTCCCACCTCTGAACCTGCAATGCGTCCTCCCAGAGTAGGGGAACCAGTCAGCCATTTGTCAGAAGTGAAACGTGCAGCGCTCCCGAGGCTCGGGCTCCGGAGTGCAGGTGTCTTTGGGGACCTGCCAGGGCGGGCTGCAGCACTACGCTAGCGCTCCTCAGCCTGCCTCTGTAAATCTCACTTTGTTTTCAGTGGGGGAAAGCCCATTTCCTATTTCCGGCGCTTGCTTCCCCTCTGTGTCTGCAATCCAAGTGTTGGTGACTGTCCCTTTATCATCTCTGAGAATTCACTCAAGCAACAATCAGCAAAACAAAGCCTAAACATTCAAGTGCGTTAGTCAGCACTCTGCAATTCACTGCGGGTTTGACTGACAAGCAGAAAAACGGGTTCACAGGGCTGTAGAAGTCAACCTTTTGTTTGTTATGGGGAGAAAAAAAAAGGTTGAGTCTTTCATCCAGTTTCTCTTAGCCTGATAGCGCCTTTCTGAGCTCCCACCCCATCCCTGGGCCTCTGTTCCTGACTCCCTTCCAAAACTGCAGAATAAACCCGTGAGGGATGCCAAGGGTGAGGGTGGGGGCGGGGCAACACGCTTAAACGTCTCTGAAAGCACAGTAACCAGGGTTTAAAGTACTTGTTGCTCTTACAGAAGACCTAGGTTCAATCGTCAGCAGGCACATGGTGGCTCACAACCATCCATAACTCCAATTCAAGTGGATCCAATGCTCTCTTCTGGCCTCCTCAGGCACCAGAGTTGCACGTGGTACACATGCATGCAGGCAGGCAAAACGCACACGTAAAAAAAATCTTTAAAATGTAATTAGAAATCAAAGGCGCCACGAACCCCAGGTGTTTCCGGTAGCGCTTGCCTGTGGCACACCTTGCAGCCTTGGTTCTGAGCATGCGCACACCCTTGGCACTGTGAAAGCCACAGAACGCAGGACCAGAGCGAATGCTTGGAACTCGTTAGCTCAGATCTGAGACTGTTGTATGTCATGGATCACAGTGCTTTGATCATGCTCTCAAACTTTCCTCCCCTTACAGAAACGCTTTAATTATGGGCAGCAAAGACTCAATATTTTCCCGCCATCCCTCCTCAGCATGTAAATATCCCTGGATCTGTGAACTGTATTGTTAGAATGTTCGGTTTCCAAAAGTTGCTGTTTGGGTTGCTGACCTGAATTTCATTAAAAACAATCATCTCACAGAATTTGGCTTAGGATTTGGACAGAGATTGCAACAATTTCTGAAACGACTGTTAAATTGGGAGTGTCGCCCCAGTCCCTGGCATCCATCCCAGTCCCCCCTCCCCCCACCCC
>NC_022015.1:75638717-75640506 GCF_000317375.1 Microtus ochrogaster | reverse complement strand
CCTGCCATGCTCTCGGCCACCTGAGAGTGCTGCATTTAATAAAACATGGGCATTTTAATCTGGTTTGATTTGGCCTTACTGGACTTCTTTGTGCCGGTGTCTTAGGATTTTTTTCCTAACAATAACTACACACATATATCTGCCATTCCGTATGACCTTCTTCTGTGAAGTGGAATTCCCAGCTTTGACAGTTATGAAAATCAAAGTAGCAATCAACTCCGAAAAACATTAAGGGTGCTTTATGTTGCGCAGTATTAAATATTCAGCCAGGATTTTCATTCTTTATGTTAAAAATAAGCAAGCAGGGCCAACTCATTATCATGCAAATTGGCTTTCACCTTTAAGAAGTGATGACATTGTATGTGCACCAAAGAACTGTTTGGAAATATGCTTATGATTTATTATCAGTTTGATGTTTGATTTACACATTTATTTAGATTCCTATGTATCTGGGGTTAAGGGGGAACAAAGTCTTGGGCAAATAAGGATCTTGAGAGCAAACAATTTAAGAATCTCTGCTCTGGGTCATTTACCGGTGAGCTCCCTGCCAACAGCCACTGTTTACCTGGCCTTATCTGATGCCAGCAATGCGCTAAGACAACTGGCTAAAAAGTTCAAATATCAGAAACCTGCCTGTCGCCATGCCTGTCGCCCTGGAAGCGGTTAACAAGAAGGAGAAACTCAGCTACCCAAAGTGTGGACTCTGCCCAATGGCGGAGTTGTGGGCTTACGCTCCCACTGAAATAAAAACGCTCTTTAAAGGTATGACATGGGGCAGGGAGGACAGGAGGGACTCATGATCTGGCTGGAGATCACTTAATTGGGTGTCTTTCTCCTAGCATGCTCAGCTTCCGTCTTCTGAGGTGAGGAGAGCGTCAAGAACAGATGCAGGGAGAGAACAGAGTGAGAAAGGATGGCGCCAGAAACAGGATGCTGGCCAATCGCCATTGCTGCGTAACAGGGCAACAGGAAAGAGAAAGACGCCACGGGAAAAGGGGGGAAAGGGCAGAAATGAGAGAGGGGTGAACAGAAGTATGGTCTGATCCACAATTTGGCCCAGGATCAGCTCCAGGGCAAGTCCTACATCTGCAGGCAAACCATAGGCTAGCATCCAAATAAACCCTCCCGCCACAGTCCGTGGAGGGGTCCTACCTTCTGGGTGAGGTCACTGGCCTCGTTGATGTACCGATCGCGCTCCTTTTCCAGTTGAAAGATGATCTTCCTCTGCTTCTGGGCCTCGTCCTTGTAGTTCTGGATCTCCTCCTCCAGGTTCCTCTTGGCTTGCTCGTGGAGCTTCACCAGGTCCACCTGCTTCTGAGTCGCACTGAGGGCCTTAAGCATATTCTGAAAAGCAAAGGCAGCAAAGCAGGTACCTGACTCACAGTGTGCGAGAACCGGGGTTCAGTTTATCCCAGTGCCCAAGTCAGAAATCATTAGATGCCTTGGGCTTGGTACAAATCAAAATGATCATAGGCTCTATAGATTATGAAGCATTTATTATTCAAGTTTTGCACAAGGCACATTAAAATGCACTGACAATCTATAAGAGCCTAAACGGACTCTGCACTGTTCACTGTTCAGCAGTGGGAAACAGAGGCAGAAGGGTAAGGGCGAGTTCACACCACACTGAAGGGTAAAGGTGAGTTCATACCACGTTGAAAGGTAAAAGTGAAGTCACACCACAGGGCAGTGGGAACTAGAGGCTGGAGGGTAAGGGTGAGTTCACACCACAGGGCAGTGGGAACTAGAGGCTGGAGGGTAAGGGTGAATTCACACCACAGGGCAGTGG
>NC_022015.1:75632480-75638313 GCF_000317375.1 Microtus ochrogaster | reverse complement strand
AGGGTAAGGGTGAGTTCACACCACAGGGCAGTGGGAACTAGAGGCTGAAGTGAGTTCACACCACAGGGCAGTGGGAACGAGAGGCTGGAGAGTAAGGGTGAGATCACAGCACAGGGAAGTGGCAGAGCCAGGACTGAATGAATCCACCTTCATTCCAGCACTGGCCTTTATGTCTTAAAGCCTGAACAACCAGACTTAGCCACCTAAAAGAGGTTTTGACTACAGAGTAAAATGCAACTACCCAGTTAAGTACGCAAAGTTGAGCCCAGTACTGGGTCACAGACCTGTAATCCCAGCACTCTTGACAAGAGACAGAGGCGGGAAGATTGTGAGTTCAAAGTCAGTCTCTACTGTCTAGTGAGCTCCAGGAGGCTAGCAAAGTACATAAGACCTTATCTCAAAAGAAAAAGGCAGGGATAGGAATGCGGCTAAATAGAGTGCTCGCCGGGAGGTACCCAGAGCATGGAAAAGTTAAATCCACTTATAAAATCAAAGATAGATGATAGATGATAGATAGATAGATAGATAGATAGATAGATAGATAGATAGATAGATGATAGATAGATAGATAGATAGACAGATAGACAGATAGATGATAGATGATAGAAAAAATGCAAATACCTATAAATAACAAATGATCAAAAAGTGACTCTTAGATCACTACTAAAGGAAACAGAAGCACACAGAGAGTATATGAAGTTCTTGTTACAAAAGAGATTAATGTCAACATTAGAGTGATAAGTACATTGATCACCCTGGTTTGATCACAAGGCAATAAAAAGATGCACAAAACATCCCTCTGAATCGCAAAGAAAATCTGTAGCGTTTACATGCAAGTTAATAGTAAAATAAAACTTTGTTTTTTAAAAAAGCGAAAGTTTCATAGTAGCCATATTCACGAAAGTCTGAATATGAAAACACAGCGTCCACCAAGTGATGGATGTAAGAAACACATGGGAATGGAATATTACTCAGCCCTAACAGTGAATGGAGCCTGACATGTGCTGCAGTATTGGCAGAACTTGAAAGACGGACGCCCTGAATGAGAGGCTAGATACGAAAGTCATATAGTATGTGTTTCCCTGTCCACAGGCGGCCAGAATCATCAAACCCAGGGACAGAAAGCACATTTCAAATCTCTAGGAGTGGGAGTGGCGGGGTGGTAATGAGTTACGACTGCAGAATGGGTGCCGTTTCCAACCTCGGCGAACACAGAGTGTTCTAGAACCAGCTAATGACGGTTAGGGTGATACATTATAAGGGTATGAAATGTTCCTAGTGGTAAATTTTGTTAACTGTATTTTACCACAACATTTTTTTTAAAAGAATTCTTCAATAATACAGCTCTTTATAAAATTCCTAAGCTTCTGTAAACAACCCCTTCCCGTGGACCTGTTAGCAATCCTAATAAAACTCACTGAGTCACTGTGCTAGTCTGAAAGAAAATGCCCCCCAAAGGGAGAGGCACTATTCGGAGGTGTGGCCTTGTTGGAGTGGGTGTGGCCTTATTGGAGGAAGTGTGTCACTATGGGAGCGGGCTTTGAGGTTTCTTTTTTCTCAAGCTTTCCTTGGTAGGATTGTCAGTAAACTTCCTGTTGCCTGCAAGAACTGGGTTATTTCTCCAGCACCGTGCCTGCGTGCATGCTGTCATGCTCCCCGCCCTGATGGACTGAACCTCTGAACTGCAAGCAAGCCCCCTCAACTAAATGTTTTCTTTATAAGAGCTGCCATGGTCATGGTGTCTCCTCATAGCAATACAAAGACATGACAGCAGAAGGGAGAAAAAGGATTGCACTGGGAGTCTAACAATGGATATGATTGAAATACTTTAAAAATATACTAAAACCATTATTAAGTATAATTAACACTTGCTAACAAAAAAAACTAGCTAGATTTTACACTTTTTTAATGTGGATGTCCGTGTCCCAGGACGAGTGCAGTGAGTCTGGGATAATTATTTGTTTTGTGTGGCACACATGTGTGGGTCAGGGGTGACAAGGAGTCAGTTTTCTCCTTTCGCCATGACAGCTCCGGGGATTGAACTCAGGCCATGAGACTGGGCAGCAAACACCCTTGCCAGATGAGCCACCTCCCACGCCTACCGTTCTAACCACACTAGGGCATTGGTGAGTTCAGGAATACTTGGACCTGGCTGCCCAACTTCCTCAGGAAGAAGCAGCAAAGGGCTTCGTACCCCACCAGCCGCAAATGAATGGGTCTGGTGAGCCATTGGGTGGGGGGCCTAGAGAGGGCTTTATTTGTGTGCAGGTGTGCCTGTGAGTTTGCATCATGGTGCTGAGAATCGACCCAGGGCCTCGTGCACGCCAGGCAGCCTCTTTGCCTCTAAGCTCTACCCCTAGCGGTGGCCCTTCATAATTTGGCAACTCGGTAGACAATGTACACCTAGAAGTGCCTTCTTTGTGAACTAGAAAACAGAAATGAATCAAAACATCAGCAAGAAAGCTTGTGATGGGAAAAGAAAGCTTCCATTCTGAGGAGGCCAACAAGGTTCTGAGTATTTCCTGAGGACCGGCTGGATCCAAGGCTTCCATGGGTTACTCTACGGTTTCTTCTCAAATCCCTAAGGAGCCCAAGGTACTGCTAGGTCTGAGTAACCATGAAGCATCAGCTGGGTGGTGACATAGAACACACACAAGGTCAATCTGGGTTCCGGGCACCAAGCTAAGCATTTATTTTCTAAATGCTGCTTCCACACACAGCTGTAGGAAGCAGTAGATGCCACTAGATGTATTGTGCCACCTGTCGAAACAATGTCAGTCTTCCTAATTCAATGAAAGTAGGCATTTCAAATCAGTGAGGAAATAATTTATTCATCGATAAAGTTGATTGCGTGCCACTGAGTCTCATGCAGGCAATGGCGTGGGAAAAAAATTGAACTGCATATCCCATCCTGAAGAATCCAACGAAGCAAACCAAACAAAGAAATGGAAAATAATCCCTGTGCTGCATGTCCTAGTGTAGCAGAAGCCTACAAGCTGTTTACAAGATGAGGGATTAAATGTTGAGATGATAAAAATAAATTTAAAATCCAGGGCTGGAGGCATAGCTTAGTGGTGGAGCATTTGCCTGACATGTGCAAGACCCTGAATTCGATCCCCAGCATCACAAGAAAAGAGAGAGGTGGGTGACTAAATCCAATAAGTATTTTACTATATGGAAGTTTGCAGAATAACCTACAGTTTATAGATTTATGGGGGAGAGAGACTTCAAGAATTTTCTTTCTTAGTGTTGTCTATAGAAATATCTAATCTGCCATTCCTGGATATTCTCCAGCCTGCTTCAAGGGAAAATGTAGGCTGTTCCATTAAGACTTGTTTTTTTTCTGAGAGGCATTCCTACCTCGGTGAGCTGAATCCATCCTGCTATCTGGAAGTAGCCCGGCCTCTCCTCCATACCTAGCCTATGACTTCTCCCTCCCAGGAGGAAGTCCTCAGAGTGTGTCACAGGTGGGAACCCTCTGGAAGGAGGTAAAACAGAAAGAGAGAGACCTGTTTTTAAGGGGAGCAAAAGCTTCCCCGACCGTCCTTCACTCTAGACCACCATGAACTCCAGAGAGCTGAAGAAACAAGAAAGAGAAACCCAAACCAGACCCTACAAGTGTGTGAGACCCTGGGCTCAGACCCGGCATGACACGGAAAGACAGAGGGACGAAACCCAACAGAATATCTCACTAGATGTAAACTTGTAGAATCCTGCAAAGACAGACGGAAGAAAGGCCAGACTTACATGGCCGAGAAGTCATTTCCTTGCCTAACACCTCAAAGGCAGAGTTTAATTCGCACTCACACCTGTAATTTAGGGATTAGCCGGATTGCAGATTATAGATATTAAATGAAGGAAATTTGATCAACTACTTTATGCCAAGTAACACACCAGCGGACGAGAACAGAATTCACAAAACACCCTGAAATCCCTGCTGGCTTGTATGCTAATTCTCCAGAGTCCTTTTGTGCTCAGCGGTGATAATGTAGCTTCAGTTCCAGGCCAGACAATGGTAGAATGTAAGCAGCTGTTCGGAGGGAAATTAGGCAGTGTTATTCATCCTAATCCGTTCTTGTTTGCTCCGGAGCTTCCTTGCCCCACACAGCTTGTTGTGGGCAGATACTACAGGGTAGGAGAAAGGCATTTGTTCATCCGCTGAGCTTACTCACCTTATTTAGTATGTCCCTCTCTCTCAGAAGCTCATCCATTGCCTTCTTATCCAATTCTGCCTGCTTCTTTGAAGACTCCACCTCTAAAATGTCAGGTAGGAAAATAGTAATGAATGTAGAGTCCATCAAGGGAGGACATGAAAAGCCAAAGTGATTTAACAAACAACACGGTTTTATTTGTTCAGCTGTAGCGGAATTGAGTAGCTGAGCTGTAGCTCTGAGTTGAGTGATAGGTGACCTTCATTCTAGCGCAAGGATGTGGATCTTGCGGTCCCACAAAAGAGATGGGAAGGGAGCTGAAAGAGATTAAACTCTTAGCCACGGGACTAGGGTCAGTAAGGGTGAGATTAAAAGCCTGGACCTGCTGGCTGCCAAAGGTCTTTGTGCTTTTTAGATCTTTTTCGTTACATCTGTAGGTAGAAATATGAAATCTAACTTCCTAGAACTTGTTACATCCCTCCATTTTTCAAGTCTCCCTTTATGCCCCACAGTGGAATTCTGTAGCTTTTTATATATAGGTCTTATAGACATGGTGGTAACTTCGTTCATAGCTGTTTTATTACTTCTGCTACTACTGGGGCAGAGAATTCTGGCAAATTAGCTAGAACTCTGTACAAAAATGCTATCGGTAGCTACATATATTTTATAGTGTGCCACCTTATTGAAATCTCATATTAATTCTGGCAGATTTTCAAATCACTTCTTGGATATTACTATAGGAAATCCTAACCTAGAGAGGACCCATGCTCCTAACCATTATGGCTAACACTGCTCTTTGATTAGGTACATCAAAAGAAACTGGTCCCACTGGTCCACACCTCTAACTGTTTGGGAGGCTGAGAGTTGGAGAGCTGCTTCAGCCCAGAAGTTCAAGACTAGCCTGGGCAATATGACAAGATGTTATAACAAACAACAACAAGTCTCTAAGAAAAGATTTTATCAAAAGTAAATACGAAACAACCAAAGAGAAGCTAGAGGTTAAGAGCATTGTCTGCTCTTCCAGAGGTCCTGAGTTCAATTCCCAACAACCACCTGGCAGCTCACAACCATCTATAATGAGATCTGGTGCCCTCTTCTGGTGTGCAGGTAGACATGCAGACAGGATACTGAACACATAATAATAAAGATAAAAATAAATAAATAAAGAGAAGGAATAACCAAAGAAAAGAATGTGCTGGCTTTCATAAATGTGACTTAACAGGGGAAGAATTTGATTCAATGCTCAATGGATTAAAAATATTTGTCAAGGATTAGAGAGACAGCTTGGTGGCTAAGAGTACTTGCTGCTCTCCCAAAGGATCTAGGTTTCAATTTCTAGTACCCACGTGGAAGCTCACAACCATCTCTAACTCCAGTCCAGGGGATCCAATATTCTCTTCTGACCTTTGAGGGTACCAGGCACCTGCATGGCACACAGACATTCAAGTAAAACACCTATAAGCAATAAATAGCAACTGAATACATATACATATATAAATATATGTGTGTGTATGTATTATAGTCAGAGAGAGAATTATCTAAAAGTTTACAATTATGGCAAGCACAATTATTGTAATTAAAACATGGGACAGCCAGGCAGTGGTGGCGCACACCTTTAATCCCAGCACTCGGGAGGCAGAGGCAGGTGGATCTCTGTGAGTTCGAGACCAGCCTGGTCTACA
>NC_022015.1:75629278-75632380 GCF_000317375.1 Microtus ochrogaster | reverse complement strand
CCACAGAGAAACCCTGTCTCGAAAAACCACAAAAAACAAAAAACAAAAAACAAAAAAAACATGGGACTATTTCGGTCTCATCTGGCCAGTCACATGCTCTACAAGTTCCATTATTCTTCACCTGGGCCATGGAAGACTTGAGGTTATAAACTTCCAATGAGCATCCTGAAGGCATAGGCCCTCCACATACCCAGTGTTTTCACGTGGTCTATACCAGTTGACAGACTACATGCATGGGAAAGTTGCCGCGCCAATCTGCATCCACACCTCAATGAGAAATCCCTTCCCACCATCTTAGAAGGAAAAAGTTGGACTTCCTAAAGGCCTACTTGACAAGTATGCCTAACAGCATTATCTAGAGATCTAGATTTTGCCTAACGTGCAGAGAGGGAATGTATGCTTTTATACCTATCTTTCAGCAATTTATGTCACACAGCATCCTGAAAAGAAATCAAGAAGACACACATGTCCCTGTGCCACACAGTCAGAATTGATGCCGGAGTCTCTTTCTCTAGGTCCAAAGCTATTTCTGCCATACCATACCAGTATCCCATATTTTTAATTATATTGTTGTTCAGAAAATAACACATGACATTTAGTAAGCTCTTCCTCTGTGCTAAGTACTTCCGAAAAACAACCCGAAATCTTCTTAGTCAACACATACCTCATTGTCTGTGGACAGAGGAAGAGTTTAGATGTTCTTTATTTCTATGGCAAGTATTGAACAGTATTTTAGGTTAGATTCACATGGTGCCAACAGAACCTATGGGAGAATTCACTAAATAAAAGGAGTTGAAAGTATTCAAAACGGTAGCGCCTCCAGTTGGCTGGTACAGTCTAAAGGTCACTGATGTCCCTTGCGCGGTTTAGTCTGATGGCACAGAGTCCTGGCTCGTGCGTTGGCACTAGTTGTTGTTCTTTTGAAAAACTACAACTCCCAGACTCCTCCTGGACTATGGTTGCCTGTGCGCGCACCTGCGCGCAGGTATGGGATATCCTTCCCAGATTCCCTTGTGCCCCCTGTTAAAAGGCAGGGCCACATGAGGCCCCCTCTCCTCGTCCTGTCTTTTCCTCGTGTGTCCCACATCCTTTGTCCTTTTGTGTTTCCCTCCCCCATTAAAGTGGACCCACGTGGGAGCCGCCGTGTCGTGTCTGTGTTTGTTCCGCCGTGCGTGTCTGTCCTGTGCCCCGTGTTCAAGAAGAACACCCCCTGGCTCTTTTATTATTTTTTAAGAAGAACACTAGTCACTAGTGAAATGCTTACAAATGAGACCCAGATGCTTACCTCTCTCTAGCCCCATGATCTGATTCTTCAGGGTTTCCTTGTGCTGCTCTACCTCTGCCTTTTGGTCTTCGATCAGGTGCAGTTTCTTATGGATCTGTTCTCTGATTTTGTTAAGCTTCCCAATGTCAAGGCGCATCTGATGGACTTCCTCCTCTTTGGCCTGTATTAGTGAGAGAGAGTTAGCCAGGATGCTGAGCAAATAAAGAGCAAGTGACAAGACGATGGTGAACTTGGAGCCTATAAGGAGAGGATCTTTCCATGTCAGTGTAGAGTCGGTCCATGGAACGGAATCAAAATACACACATTGTGCAGTTTTGAAAGAAACTGAAGGCCTCTGTTCTATGAATAAAATATGTGGTGCGTAAACTAAAAGTAATGAAAAGGTTGATAAAAATCTGATGCTTTAAATTGCCATCTAATTATAAGCTCAAGCAAGAACACTGAGTTATATGCATACAAATATGTGAGCTCTGCATACAAATGCTGGGTTTGATTGGCAGTTTTCATTTACAAAGTGATCTCTCTGAGAAGGCTATTATCACTATAAAATATTTAAACATTATTTTGGACCCACAGGGTCATAGTAGCCCAGCTACATGTGCTAGGGAAAGCATTGCCCTTCCTAAAAATGTGTTAGTCTTGAGATGTGCAGACAGGTGCAAAGACAGCTGTGCAGATAGATGTGAAGACAGGTGCACAGACAGCTGTACAGACAGGTGTGCAGAAAGCTGTGTAGACAGGTGCACAGGCAAGTGTGCAGATAGATGTGCAGACAGGTACACAGGCAGCTGTGCAGATAGATGTGCAGACAAGTGCACAGACAGGTGTGCAGAAAGCTGTGCAGACAGTTATACAGACAGGTGTGCAGACAGGTGCACAGACAGCTGTGCAGATAGGTGTGCAGACAGGTACATAGACAGCTGTGGAGACAGATGTGCAGACAGGTACATAGACAGCTGTGGAGACAGATGTGCAGACAGGTGCATAGACAGCTGTGAAGACAGATGTGCAGACAGGTACACAGACAGCTTTGCAGATAGATGTGCAGACAGGTACACAGGCAGCTGTGCAGATAGATGTACAGACAGGTGCACAGGCAGCTGTGCAGATAGATGTGCAGACAAGTGCACAGACAGGTGTGCAGAAAGCCGTGCAGACAGTTATACAGACAGGTGCACAGACAGCTGTGCAGACAGGTACATAGACAGCTGTGGAAACAGATGTGCAGACAGGTGCACAGGCAGCTGTGCAGATAGATGTGCAGACAGGTGCACAGGCAGCTATGGAGATAGATGTATAGACAGGTGCACAGACAGGTATGTAGAAAGCTGTTCAGACAGATGTGCAGACAGGTGTTCAGGGTAGCATGAGTAAGAAAATCTACACAGTGACAAGAGGTGTCAGAAAATAATTGTAGCTAAGGAAGTCTCCAGTATTCTGAACATTTTTATTTAAAATTAAATTTGCTTTTTAAGCAATGCTGTCATCAAGAGCTGGAGAGATGGCTCCGTGGTTAAAAGCATTTGGTGTTCATCCAAAGGACACAAGTTTGGTTCCTAGCACCTGAATGATAACTCCAATCCCAGGGAATCTAATGCCCTTTTCTAGGCCCTGTGGGAACCAGGCATGCATGAGGTATACAGACATGTATGCAGGCAAAATATTGATGGAGGAAGGTCATTGGTTAATTAAATAAAGAAGCTGCTTGCCCTGATAGGTTAAAACAGGAGAGAGGAGTAAACAGAGCAGAATGCTGGGAGGAAGAGGAAGTGAGGTCAGACTCCACAGCTCTGCTCTCGGGAGCAGATGCCTCAGAG
>NC_022015.1:75597693-75626478 GCF_000317375.1 Microtus ochrogaster | reverse complement strand
GGTGATTAAATGAACACAGTGTCCGTGTAATTATTTCGGGTAGAGCTAGCCATGTGGGCGGCCGGGTGCCGGGACGCAGCCCGCCGCTCCTATTTCTACAAAATATAACCATTTTAAGTTTAATTTTTTTAATTTGCCATTTTAAATAATTAGAAAAATAGCTAGAAAGACAATTCACGGTTCTTCTGTAACCATCTTAACTCGAGAAGGGAGAGAGAAAATTATCAATGTGTTATCTCTGGGTTATTGCTAGAAACACAATCCCATTAATTTAGGGATCTAGTACAATTCATCCATATTCACTGATGTCTCATTCATGTTACCAAAGGACAGAATTAGTGTAATCATATTTTATCATAATTTCACCTCAGGGGCTAATACATCACTCTGACTTAAATGGTCATCCCACGTCTGTGCCAACTTGCTACATGGCCATAAAGAACAAGCTTCAAGTCAGCTCACTACAGACTCTTCTAAGTGTTCTAGAAGGTTCAGGTCATCTGAGCAGTTGTGCGGTGTCCTAATGATACAGCCATTAATCCAGATTCCATGGTTAAATCTCAGAAAAATCCTGGAAAAGTCTCCTCTTCGCCATATGCATTGAAAACAAAATCCATGGTGGAGGGAGTGTAGGGGGTAGAGGGAGTGAGAGGGGGGTATGAGGGAGTGAGGGGTGTGTGTGTGTGTGTGTGTGTGTGTGTGTGTGTGTGTGTGTCCTCTTCAGATTCTCAAGAGAAACTCTAAGACAAAAAATATTCTGGCTCTCTATCCACATTATTCTTTGTAAACCATCTATTTTATGGCCAGTATCCAAATATAATAAAATATGGACAATGGGTTTTCTTTTCAGAACTGAAATGAAAAAATATAAAGCTCTCTGTCAATCATAACGGCATATGATACAGACCTTAGTGTCAAAAGAGGATCCAAAGTTCATTTGCAAGCGCTCTTTCACGAGGGAAGGGAGAACAGGAAAAACCACTTGAAATATGCATTGGATAGAACTAAAAAACCGTGATTCCACCGCAGTTTTGAAATGCCCAACAGAGCCGGTCTACGCCCCAGCTCTCCCTCTACCTTCTCCACACAAGCAGTGAAATCTAATGTGAGGTCTCTATTGTGCAGGTAGGGAAGGATCCTAGCTCTGGGCAACCGGTTACTCGCAGGGCTAATTAGAGAGAAACATCTGAGCTTGCTGGAGGAAGCATTTACATAAGCTTCTGAGCAGTTTTTACAAGTGAGAGAGGAAGTCCCCGCTTCTGGGCCTGAAGCGATCGCTGCGGGCTTGCACCTGCCTCTCTGTGTCAAGGTTAGCTAGCAGAGCTTCTATAGGGGCTCCATTAGCAAAGGCAGACCCGCATTCACAGGTACTGAGGACGGAAATGCTAAGGACCAGACGTGGCGCACGGTGTTTACTTTGAGCTCCAGGGCCTTCTGCTGGTTTTCCTGGGACAGCTGCTCGCAAGTCAAAGTGTGCTGTTCGTTCTCCTGCTGGAGTTTCGAATTCCGTATCTGAAACTGCTCCAACTCCTTCGCAGCTCTCTCGTTCAGTATCTGAAAGGTGGGGAGTGCAGGGTCTGGTTAGCGCCTTTTAATCTGATGACTGTGTCTGAGCATGCACACGGGAGGCCCCACAACCTCCTGGACTGTACCCACCACGGTCCTTTCCGTCTTGCAGAAAATTGTCTTTAGCCCCAGTGAAAGCTCTAACGCACTTAAATGTAACGAATGTTAAATGGCCAAGGAAACGATGCCTTCTAATGAATAACACAGTGAGCATGTTTTTCCCCCCTGGGAGCTTTTTGGGAAGTCTTGTTCACAGGTGGTGAATAAATATTTTAATGCCTGTTTGCCGTTTGGCAGGCTTTGCATAGGCAACAATGTCTATAATCATTGCAAATGAGCTAGAGATTCAAATGGGTTGTGTCAGTTCTGGGGCTCTGAAGCTGCATCTTCAGAAGCAAATCCTACATTAACATGCCTCCAACATTTTCCCCAAGCAGACCCACTTCCCACACATACTCAGAGACAATTCCCCTCTAATCCAACTTAAGTCGAGCCTGGGGGCCCAGCAGTAGAGTGGCTATGGGCTGTTCTGTGCAGGTGTGGTTTTAGAACAACAAAGGACTCTATCTGAAGAAGCTGTTTCTTCTGGGGAGACACTGAAGGCGAAGGATAATAAATGAGCTAAAGGAAGAAAGGGTCAACGAGGCTCCTTCTTCAAATAAAGCTTCCCTGTATGTGAAAACAAAAGCTAGAAAGAGGCATCCAATTCTCTATCAATGGGGACTAAACAGAATGGCACCAGCTATGCTAAAGATGACATTTTGTCTTATATGGATCCTACTCCGTTATACAAAAACCCTTGTTTTACCACGGCTTCAAAGCCTTTTTAATTTTTTCAAGTTCGTGTTCAAAGAAGCCTCGTGGATTTTTTTTCCCTCCTGGAGACTGCACATTGTGCATTATCCATTTGAATTCTGGCTTTATGTAAAATTAATAAGGCACAAATGACAAAGAAATATATTCTAATATCCACTTTTTAAGTAGAAAGTGCATGTGTCTTGGCAAGCCTTTAGAAACAAACTTCACAAAGAGAAAAATAATTTTAGGAAATGAGCCTTCAACAAAATGTATTGTTTCTTTTTTTTTTATCAGTCAACAGACTTTATCAAAGGTTTAAGACTTCTAGTCTTTGAAAGACATTACACTAAAAAGAAGAAGAAAAATCAGGCTGATGTGATGGTGAATGCCTTTAATTCCAGCAGTCAGGAGGAAGAGGCAGGTTGATCTCTGTGAGTTTGAAGCCAGCTTGGTCTTTATGACAAATCCAAGGCCATGCGGGTTATAAAGTGAGACATTGTCTAAGTAAATAAATAAGATCAAAGAAAAGGCAAGCCACAGACCAGGATAAAATATTTGCCATTCATATATGTGACACAAAATACAGAAAGAACTACCACAATTCACATAAACAACAAAAATCTCAATTGAAAAATTAGCAGTACACGTTACTCACCAAAGGTTTTGTTTTTTTAATTTATTTATTTATTAAAGATTTCTGTCTCTTCCCCACCACCGCCTCCCATTTCCCTCCCCCTCCCCCAATTAAGTCCCCCCCCCCTCGGCCCGAAAAGCAATCTGGACTCTCTGAACATAGCGGACAATGTATTGTTTCTTTAGTGAACGAGAAAAGAGGGTGGTTTGCATCTGTAATCTGGGTACTTGGAAGATTGGGTCAAAAAGGTTGTAAGTTTGAAGCCAGCCGGGCCTAAGTTGGGAGGGGCGGGGTGAGAAAAGACAGATTAGAACCACTAATGTCTGTATTATCTTAAATGGCCATAAAAGGGGAAGCATTAGAAAAATGACTATATTTAAAATGTATAAAGACAAAGAACGGCTTTCTCAACTGAAAATGAAACCTGTCAGTCACTCTATGGCATTGAGAATGAATGGTCCGTGGGTCACTGTGAGAGCCGTGATGCCAGAGGTGTCTGGCTGTGCCAGTACAGTCCCTACTGGCCACGCTGAGCCCCTGAAATCGCACTAGCACAAACAGAAGTTGAATTTTACATTATTAATAGATGTAAACTCTAATATGTTTAATGGTTTATGGACACCACAGAACCATAACTACATGGTGACTTCATAACCAACAGAATATGGCAAAGTAAGATAGAAGAAAGTACCCACTCTGGCTTCTTTCTCAGACGAAAGTATTACTTGCTTAGAATTTAAGACACGGAGAAACAGCTGAGAAGAGGCCCGGGGGCTTTGGGGTATCAGTAGCACTCTGTCTTCTAAGCAGACTGCATGTGAACAAGGTTTGATCACATGTTGGAAATACATGAATCTGCATACTTGTGACATATATGCTTGTCTATGTATACATTATCCATCCATGAAAGGTTTAAAAGAAACCAATGTAAAGGCAGGCATGATGATTAAAACCTCTAATCTCCACTACTCAGGAAACAAGGGGAGGAGGATGGCTAGCTCAAGATCAGAATGGGCAACTTGGGGAGACCCTGTCTCAAATGAAAAGAGTTTGAAGGGTGGGATATAGTTCAGGGGTAGAGTGCTTGCTGGCACCTGGAAAATCCTATGTTTAACCCCCAGAACTCAAAAAAGAAAAGGAAGGGGGAAAAAGACTATCTTTGAATACCATTGAGGGTTGGGAGCAAGAAAATAGTTAATAAATATTTCGTAAGACTCACTGGGATCGGCGAGTCCATGACTCAGGACTGTTCTTCCTGGCTGTTCTTTCAAGGACTCAAGCTGGATTCCCAGCACCCACACGGCAGCCCACAGCTGTCGGTAACTGCATACATGTGGTAGGTATACAGACATACATGCAAGTAAACACATGCACATAGAAAGATTTAATTTAAAAAAACAAAACAAAACAAAACAAAAAACGTTCGAAGCCCGGTTAGAGCAATAAGCAGCATGTTCCTGTCGTAGCTACTGAATTGCACCTACTTGGCAGGGAAATCACAAAAATGTGGGTGTGGGCTGTAGTTCAGATGGCAGAGGATTTGCCTGACGTACAGGAAGGCCTGAGCTCTGTCCCCAGCATCAAACAAAGCACACATGGTTGTGCCTGCCAGTAATCCTAGCTGAGAGTCAGGAGGATCAGAGGTTCAAGGTCATTCTTAGCTTCACACTGAATTTGAGGTCAGCCTGGGCTGAAACCACCAGAGAGAGAGGAAGGGGAAGATAAGGGGGGGAAGCACGGAGGAAGAGGAGAGGAGAGGCAGCCACTGACCTTCTGCTCCTTGAGCTGCTGTTCCAGGCGCTGGAGTTCCTCCTTGCTCTTCTGCATGTACTGCTGCAAGGCCTTAATCTCTGTCTGCCTGCTGTCCATGTCCGTCTGGATCTGCTTGAGCTCTTTCTCCAGCTTTTCCTTCTTCCGAGACTCCCTGGACGCTTCATTCTGACGGTGCTGAATTTCTTGTTGGAACTGTGGGGAAGGGCAGGGAAATGAGAGGTGAGAGCTTGCAGTGGCGGGTCTCCATCAGCCACAGGCTGCCCTGGCAGGATCTGGCTGTAGCATGCTTCTTCTGCACAGGCCTCTGTGGAGCAGCCATGCTGGGCCCCAGGGTTCGGAGGTTCGGAGGTTAGGGACTGTTCTGTGTTGATTTTCAGGACCTTGACACCAAAAGGTCCACCCTGGCTATACACAGCAAATTCGCAGATGGTAATATAAAAATCAACCAAATGCAGCAGCGCGGAGCCCTAAAGATGCTAAATATATGCGTTAGGAGGGGCCTGCTACCGGAAATACGAAATTGTGTTACTTGATCGCTAAGCATGCTGGTTACAACTTGATGTTCAAAGTTTGTGAAAAGTCCTTTCCTTATCTCGTGCTCAAAAATGTCATTTTCTTACAAGAGTCTACTCTTGTGATTTATCTTGGGAATTACAGAGAAGGTAGACGGATTCCTTGTTCCTTGTCTGGGGCAAGGACACCTGTTTGAGCCTAAACCTTAACAGAGCCTATGGGACTTCTCAGGCAAAAATGGGCTCAAGAAACTGGGCCAGGGAAACGAGGCAATACAGAGGACGCGAAGGGTCACGTGAGAGAGGAGCTAGCTGGGAAGCCAGGCAAGAAGGACAGACCGCCCTCCCGAAGGCGCACGCAGTGAGCAGACCTGGTTGATAGTCTGTTCTGCATCTTCCTTGGCGCGCTCGGTTTCCTGCTGCTGTTCAGTGGTCTGAGCTAGGTTCTCCCGCAGCTTCACCACTTCTGACAGGAGCTGGTCACGCTCCTTTGTCACCTCTTCCTTGAACTTCAGTAAATCTCGGATGCTGAAAAGGAAAAACACAGGGATCTGGCTAAGTGGCCAGTTGTTCAGGGGTCCCCAAGCCAGGTCTTCCTAGGAGGTCAATGTGGCACACTGTTCGGGTGAGAAGTGACAAGAGTGAGGGCTGATTGTGAGGTATTTGCTGAAAGGAAGTGACAAAAAAAGTACAGTAAGATTCTTTTATGTTTTAGTAAAATATAGAGTCTATTCCGCTGTGTCTGGTGTGTGCGTGTGTTCGTGTTCTACAGACAATTCTAGAAAGACAGATACTAATCATGTTACCAATTATCTCTGAGAATCATGATTTAGGGTGAAAAAATCGGAGGGATGGGTTCTTCCGTAGCTGTGTTACTAGGATCTGTTACAATAAGACCATATTGTTATTGTCAGCTCCTATAATAAGCGCTGAGGAGATGTCAATTTAGGAAATTATTTATCTAACATATCCACTGGGGGGCTATGATGACAACTAAATGTCTAAAATAAAGCATAAATATAATCAAATAATACGCATCGCCAATTTTCTTTCTATTCACCCAAAAAAATCAGCTTCTCCCAAGGGGCAGCCCACAGAAAATATTCCCCAGAACAAACTTTAAAATGAGGCATGCTGCTGGGTTCTGGAGAGATGTGATAATATTCATCGATTTGAATTGTAAACTAAATAGCTTCACATTACAAAATCCATTCCATCTGACTCGCCATGACTTTATGCAGAACTGCTGCTTGCCGGGTGTGAAGCCCTGTGTCCGGTGGGACTTCTGTGGCACAGGAAACTCAGAGGGAGACGGCAGACGCTAAGAAAACACCCCGTGGAGTCCTGGAGCTGACAGTCATCAAGCATTTGACAGTGCTCACTTGCCAGCACCCTTGATGGAACATAAATGTTTAATAAGGAACATTCCAGCCCCTGCCCAACTGCATCTGCCGAAATGAAACCTCAACTCGAGGGTTGATTTGAAGAGAGAGACCCACAACAGAGCACGCACTGTTGAGGCTCAACTACAAACTGCACCTGCTCCGCCCATTCTGCTCCTCGCCCTGCTCCGCCCATTCTCTCCATGCTCCGCCCATTCTCCTCCTCGCCCTGCTCCGCCCATCTCTCCCTGCTCCGCCCATTCTCCTCTTCACCCGCCCTCTTCCCCTTGTTAACGTGATTCCTGTCTGGATCAGCTCTCTCACGTGGCTCATGATTAGTTCTCCTACCAGGAGTTCAACATTACAGAGACCGTGTTTGGTTTTCTGATTTCCTCTCTCGATGCCTTTAAATACAACATCCTTCAAAGTTGGATCAATAGAGCAAGAAAATACAAGAAACTGAAAGAGCAACATTAGGTTTGGCTAAGAGTGCCCAAGGAATTGAAGAAGACACCAGAAAACGGAAAGCTCTCCAATGCTCCTTGGGTAGGTAGAATTAACATAGTAAATATGGCAATTTTCCCAAAAGCAATCTACAGATTCATTGCAATGCCCATTAAAATCCCAGTAAAATTCTTTACAGACCTCGAAAGAACGCTACTCAACTTCATATGGAAAAACAAAAAACCCAGAATAGCAAAAAAAAATTCTGTACAACAAAGGAAATTTTGGAGGCATCACAATCTCTGACTTCTAACTCTACTATAGAATTACAGTAATGAAAACAACTGGTATTGACATAAAAAACAGACAGGAGGACCAATGGAATTGAATCGAAGACCTGGATATCAATCCACACACCTGATCTTTGACAAAGAAGCTAAAAATATAAGATGGAAATAAAGCATATTTGACAAATGGTGCTGGCATAACTGAATATTAACATGTAGGAGAATGCAAATAGACCCATATCTATCACCATGCACAAAACTCAAGTCCAAATGGATCAAAGACCTCAACATAAATCCAACCACACAGAACCTCATAGAAGAGTAAGTGGGAAGTACACTTGAAGGCGTTAGTACAGGAAACCACTTTCTAAACATAACCCCAGTAGCACAGACACTGAAAGCAACAACTAATAAATGGGACCTCCTTGAAACTGAAGCTTCTGTAAACCAAAGGACACAATTGACAAGACAAAATGGTAGCCTACAGATTGGGAAAAGATCTTCACCAACTCCACATTGGACAGAGGACTGATTTCCAAAATATGCAAGGAACTTAAGAAACCTGACACCAAAAGAACAAACAATCCAATAAAAAAAAATGAATACAGACCTAAACAGAGAACTCTCAATAGTAGAATCTTAAGTGGCTGAAAGACACTTAAGGAAATGGTCAACCTCCTTAGTCATCAGGGAAGTGCAAATCAAAACAACTCTGAGATTCCATCTTACACCTATCAGAATGACCAAACATAAACACTGATGACAGCTTAGGCTGGCGAGGATGTAGGGTAAAGGGGAATGCTCCTCCATTGATGGTGGGAGTGCGAACTTGTACAGCTGCTTTAGAAATCAGTATGGCAATTTCTTATAAAATTAGGAAACAATCTACCCCAAGACCCAGCAATACCACTGTTGGGTATATACCCAAAGGATGCTCAATGATACCACAAGGACGTGAGCTCAACTATGTTCAGAGCAGCATTATTTGCAATAGCCAGAACCTGGAAACAACCTAAATGTCTCTCAACCAAAGAGTAGATAAAGGAGATGTGGTGCATTTACACAACGGAGTACTGCACAGCAGAGAAAAAAAATAATGACATCTTGAAATTTGCGGGAAAATGATTGGCTCTAGAAAAAGCCATATTGAGAGAATTAACCCAGATCCAGAATGACAAATATAATATGTACTCACTCCTAAGTGGCTTCTAAACATAAAGCAAAGAAAAACCAACCTACAGTCCACAACCCCAAAGAACCTAGACAACAAAGAGGACCCTAAGAGAGACATACATGGATCTACATAGGAAGGAGGAAAAGACAGGATCTCCTGAGTAAACTGGGAGCATAGGGGTCATGGGAGAGGGGAGAAAGGGGGAATGGGAGAGAGGAGGAAGGGAGGGGAGAAAATGTGTAGCTCAATAAAAATGATTTTAAAAAAAACAAGAATGCCCAAGGAGGTGCACAGCTGCCCCTGGTGTGGGGCACTGTGTGCCCTGCATTGTTCTAGCTAGACTCTGGCAAGGCTTAGAAAGTTCTGTTCCTTCAGGAGCTTTCAGCTCGAGTGGGTGAGCTTGCCAGAACTTGCTTTTCTGTTGCTAAGACCATGACCAAAGGCAGCTTGGGGACGGAAACCTCTTAGGCCCATCATGAAGGGAAGTCAGGGTGAGATCTCAAGGCAGGATCCTGGACACAGAAACTGCAGCAGAGACTGCAGAGGGGTGCTGCTTACTAGCTTCTTCAGCATGGCTTGCTCAGGCTGCCTTCTTATACAACCCAGGACCACCAGCCCATGGGCGACACCACCCACAGTGGCCTGGACCCTCCCACATCAACCATTCATCAAGAAAATGCCCCAGAGACTTGCCTACTGGAAATTGGAAGGAAACATTTTCTCAACTGAAGTTCCCAGATGACTTAGTTTGTATGGGGGTGGGGGAGAAACAAACTAATTAGCACAGAAGCCTGTTAGAACCTTTTAGTATGATGTAACCAGGGCCATACTGGAAGTACATGTTGGATTCTGAAGAAACAGAAAATACAGCAATTCTGCCTACCTGGTCACTGGCATCTGGAGGTGGAGAGGAGATGGAACAGAAATTCTGATTGTAACAAAGTGTGTTCCCCGTGGGTTTAAGGTTGAAAGGACTTTGCCAGGGGAAGAATGGAGAAAAGGCATCGTGGGCACGGGGGGGGGGGGGCAATGTTTGTGCACAGGTGGGAGTTATAAGCCATGACTGGGGGATGGCTAGGCATGAGGCTAGACAGGCAAACTACCCCAGACATTTGAAAGGCTCTGCACGAGATGTTCAGGAATCTGTGCTTTATCCTTTGAGTATGGGTAACCCAGCAGGGACAGGGACAGGTGATGTGTGCTTCAGAAACATACCTCAGGTTGCAATGGTGGATATAGAGGGAGGGGTCTTGCTGTATGCAGGGAGGCCAATTAGAAAGCAGAGAACAGGGGTGCAGGCCAGGCAGCAGCACCAGCCACAGGAAGTCAAACCAAGAAGACAAAGATTGAGGGATGAAGGAGTGGCAGGGTGAAGAGCAAATCAATCCTGCCTGGAACCTGAGCAGGTACGAAAGACGACGATGGGATTAGTTGTGGAGTGTAGGTAAGAGCTGCTGGGATGGGCCAGAGAGGCCAAAGTTCCATTCAACACCAGCTTAAGAGAGACCACTGCATTCTAAACACGCATCCTTACACCGCAGATAAGTGTAGCTCGCGCCCCTCACCAAAGTTACTTTTTCTTGTAGCAGACAGAGACCAGTACAGAAAGACATGAGTGGTCAAAATGCAGACAGCAACTGGCCGTGGGATGTCCAGCCCCAAATGACACATCTACAGTGCAACTCTGTACTGAAAGTCCAAGGAAACTTGCAGAAGAGCAAATAGAATTTAAGAGCCAAAGGATGAGGATATCTGCTTCAAGACAGTGTCTTCTGTTTAAGGTAGGGTCACACCCAGGAATTATCAACAGTATGTTTGCCTAAACAAGATCTGAAGAAATGGCAGCACCCAGTAGGCATGCCAACATGGATGGGGAAAATCTCAGAAGGCCCCAGCCCTAGATGAAGAGCTACAAGGGGTTGGGGGATGCTGAGACAGGGAGAATCATCTTCTCCCCAAGAACAAGCCCCTTGATAGGTTATCCAAGGCCAAATGGTCAGCGCTAAACACATCTACCTATGAGCAACACTAAATGAACTCGGCAGATTGCATTTATAAATTGTGTGTGTGTGCATGCACGTGTGTGTATGTGTAATATCAATAATTAAAGACTAAAAAGTCAAAAAAAGCAGAAAGGTAAACCTAAAACCCCTACTCACTCAGAAACTGTAGTAGGGTTTCTTCTCAAGAAAGGTGTAATGTAATCTTCAGGTAGGACAAAGAGAGTCTTTAAAAGAAGAGGTAGGGGCTGGAGAGATAGATTAGGGGATATGAGAGCTGGCTGCTCTACTAGAAGACCCAGGTCTGAGTCCCAGCACCCACATGGTGACCCACAACCCCCACAATGTAACTCCATTCCCAGGGGATCTGATGTCACTCTCTGGATTCCATGGGTACCAAGCATGCAAGTGGTGAACAGACATCCTTAGAGACAAAGAACCTATACAAATAAATTTTTTAATAATTTACTTTAATTTTATGTTTATTGGTATGAAGCTGTCAGGTCCCAGGGAAATGGCGTTACAGACAGTTGTGAGCTGCTTTGTTGGTCCTGGGAATTGAACCCAGGTCCTCTGGAAGAACAGCGCATGCTTAACTATTGAGCCATCTCTCGACTCTACAAATAAAATTTTTAAAATAAATAAATCTTTAAAAACTAAAAACAGGGCTAGGCAGAAAACAGTTTTCAGGAACCCCAAAAAGGGAAATTTTGCAAAACAGAGAACCTTTTAAAGAGGTGCAGTCCAACCACAGGCTTACAGGGCCAGCCTGCACCAGGCTGCTGCACTCTGAAAGGGTCCTGCAGAGGCAAGGTCACACACTCTCAGCAAGGCTTTGACCTACTTGCTATCCTGGTCCATGGACAGTCCAGACCCCTGCTCAACTAGTTTGGTCAGGTTCACTATCTCCTCTTTCAGGGCAAGAATCGTCTCCTTGGCCTTCTGCTCCTTATCGTATGCCGAGTCCACCATCTTCCAGGCCTTTTCAATTTCCTGATGGGCCAGAGAGTTTCAGTGAGAAATAACAAATGGGATTCCAGATGCGAGCTAAACCAGCACAAAGAACAGCACTATGACTACGGTGTGACCGTCATAGTGGGAAAAGAAGAGTGTGCATTGTATGGTACACGGGAATTTGGACTAACTAAACTGTTCACTGTGAGTGGTCGGGAAGAGGACACTAGTCCAAGGAGTGTTTTTCCTGAGTGTGGCTGCAAAGTTTTACTGAGGCAGAAATACTTCTGAAAAATTGACAAATTTTAAAATTTTTTTTTAATTTTAAAATTTTTAAATGAAAGCTTATATGCTTAACAGATTCTTAAAATAGTTATGTTCATCATAAGAGATGATCATAGATGCAATCCTTAAATTAATAGATTGAAAGTAACTCTTGATAATTTTGCAAATAAAACAAATATATTTTAGGCAAGCAGGGGGATCGGAGTTTGAGGACGACCCGGGCTACATAGCAAGTTCAAGACCAGCCTGAAAATATTTATATACATACACACATACAAATATGTACACACACTTATATAACAAACATACACACAACCACACTGTGTGTGTGTGTTGTCCTCATCTCTCAGGTGAGTGCCCATCCCACAAGGTCACTTTCCTTTGCTGGCACTAGAATGTGCACAGCAATCTTAGCAATTCCCAAGCCCAGATCCTCGTCCAGTGCACATTAGACAAGCACTCTACCTCGGCCCTTGGCTGTTTCTAAGAGAAGGGATCTCACTGTGTGCCTCAGGCTGGCCTGTTTTCTTATTAACGAATGCTCATGCTCATGGGGGAAAATAAAACTCGTAGCGAGGAACGGAACTGTGACTTCATTACTGCTGTGAAACGCAGTGTGGAACATTTACACACACACTCGAAGGTGAACTAGCACTGTGCGAATGCAGGAACACCGTAAGCATTTGTCCGCAATAACTTTGAGTTTGTCCTGCCACTGACCTGTCTTGAAACATTTTAGTCAAGTAAAATTTGGGCCCTTTATATAAATAAAAGCCTATAAAGTTTCGGTGAAGATACTTAGCTTTTATGTTGACAAGGGATAAAGTGGTTGTAAGGGAATAAATCTAAGCTTGTTCTTACAGCACACAGAGAGTTCTCTCGTGTAACCACAGCACATCCCTTCGTGACTCAGTGGAAAATGTCAACTTGTGGGCTCTGTCCTGACGGAGCAACCACATGCACACCTGGGCAACACAAGTGAAGGCTCTCTAAATGAGAACATGATTACGGTTTTAGCCAAACCAATTTTGCCAATTAGATTTTCATCCATTTGTAACCTTCATCTCCAGCGCTAAAGTTTATAATAAGGAGTGTTTTTCCAATTATAAAATGAATTAGAGTTTTCTTAAATTACTTTTCCATCAAGAAGAAAATGGGCAGTAGCGGAAAGAACCATGCTAGCGGAGAGCAATTTCTAAGAAAATGGGTCAGTCATGTCTTGTACTGGTCTTGGAAGTTAATTTGAATCGGATGACATCTGATTGCATGCTATCAAGGGAATTACCTAAAACATTCATGAATTATTTCCCAGAGCTAGAAATTTAATTGTGAATTAATATATCTCAACCTCTTATGACTTTGAGATCAACAGGGAACATTAATGTTTTATCTTCAAGATAATGCAATATACTTAAGGATGAAAAACACAGTGTGGAACCAAGGCAAACTTCCTCCAGATTTCACAGACCAAATCTCTGGTTCTCCTAAAAGAACGTTTGGAGAGAAATAAATAAATAAACAAACAAACAAGGAAAAGGACACTGGGAAGAATGAGCATGAACATGAAAATCACTCCCTGAGAACTCACAAAATCTCTCCTGGAGCAGAAGAAAGAGGAGAAATGTAAAAATATTCTTTTAACCAGAGCAGGGCTAGGGTGATAGCTTGCCACGAAAACACAATGACCTAAATTGCGGTCTCATCCTACTGGCGGTACAAACTTCAATCCCAGTGTGAGGAAGGCAGAGGTGATGAAGCCATGGGGCCAACCCAAGCAGTCAGGCTAGTCTAATCTGGAAGCACCAGGCTAGTGAGAAGCCCTGCCATTCTAAACAAGGTGGGCAACATCTGAGAAACAACTGTAAGCCTCTGGCCTCCACATGAGCACACACACACACACACACACAGTCAGATGTATCCTCATCAACAGAACATTCCGAGAGCCCCAATACTGCATTTTGTATCTAAGTCTTTTGGCTAACCCTTTATTTTCCAGAAACTCATCAGTAAAATGAAGTTCTCCATTCGTTTTCAGCATGGTAAGCCTCACCAGGGCCAATTACTTTCTCTCTAAGTGAATGCTCTTCCCTAGGCTTAATGAATATCTACATTATGTAAATTTTGACCTAATAACTCATGTCTTACCAGTCAGAGAGCTGTCAATGTAATGGACAGGTGGCGTTTGAAAGTCAAGCTCATCTGCTCCTAGATAGATCACTGACCTTCTTGAGAGACGCGATGGTGGTCTGGTCATCCTGAGAAAGCTTCAGGGCGGTGGCCACCTTGGCGGAGTTCACCACAATCTCTGCATTCAGCTCTCTGCATTTGGCCATGAGACGCTTCTCATTGTCGTAAGACTTTCTCATGATATTGTGAAGTTTCTCATATTCAACCCTGAATTTTTCCAGACTTTTGTCTCCCGAAAGCTCATTGAGAACCTCCTGAAAGTCTCTTTCAATTTCTTCAAACGCAGTTTCCTCCAGCACGAGTTTTTCACCCTTTTCCTGAGAACAAGAGCAAGGGTGTTACCCTATTACTGTCATGAAATGGCTGCTGGTACCCCAGAGTGATAGCCCCTCACACACACAAAACCAAAGCCACCAGCCAACAGAAACATTGAGACTATATGTTGAGAAGTTTTCATCCTCCTCCTCTGATGTAATTATATAGTACATATGCATACATATATGGCATTATAATTAGTTGATATGAGGTCATGCCCAAGAAAGATAAGCCTTAACTTCAATAAGATAAGCATCCTTAGCAGATTTGAGCAAAGACAGAGAGAGTGTAAAGACAGCTTGCACTGACTCGGTTACAATCCAAGGAAGGCTAAACATTGTCAGCTACTTCCAGAGATGAGGAAGAGACAGGGGAAGATTTCACTCAGGGCCTCAAAGGGAGCATGACTCGCCAACATCTTGACTTTAGACTTGCAGCACTGAGATCTGGGAGACAAAAGATTTCTACTGTTTGAAGTCACCCAGTTTGGGGCACTTTGTTATGGCTGCTCTCTTATTAAGTACAGCATAGCAGCACTAATAATGATAAAGGTATGGTTAATGCATTCATTCATTCATTCAACGAATGTTTATTCAGCACCCTCGATAGGACAGTTCTGTGGTGAAGCCTATAAAGGCAACCGAGGTAAGGCACAAATGGTCCACCCGCAGGGTATTTCTGTTTCACAGTAACGGTCGAGTCTGCCCGGTAGTTAACAGAAATATTCAATCCCTGCCATCAAATGCATTCTATGTTCTTCAAGAACACATAACGAGACTTACTCCCAGCAGCGAGAATAAAGCACATTTCATGAAAGAAGTGGTACTCGAGCCACTTGAAGGAAGAAAAGCCTTCTCACGGTGGCTCTAGGGAAAAGATCAGTCCCAGCAGATGGCAATGCCTGAGGCGGAGCTCACAGCCACACAAGCGCCCGACATGCCCACATATAAGAAGGATGGCAAGGAGAAGAGACAGGCTGGGAGGTGGAATGACGCGCTAAGGCATATGGATTCGTGCTCTGGCAGCTGCAAAGACCCACCCCTGTTGTCCTCTTGTTTAGTTGTTGCTCCCTTTTAAGCTATGACTATCCTGGTCAGCAACCACAGCTCCCCCTACCAGCGGTGGTTCAGCTGCAACAGTCGTAGCCTGGGGAAATTTTGTTCCCTCAGGTACCAACTCTTTCAAAGTTATTAAGAGAACTTATCTAAACCTCTGTCCCTCTGAAGAACTCAAGATTCAAAGGTTGAGGTAGAATTCTGCTCCCCAGAGAGACTGAATAGCAGCAGCTCACCTAGCTCACCTAGCTCACCTCCTGAGACTCCCAAGAAGTTCTCATTGCCCCCTCCTTAAAAACCCTTCTCCACCTGGCTCCTCCCTACAACTTCCTGACAGCTAGATTTTGACGCAGCCTCCTGACCGCAGGTGAATTTTACTTAATAAAACACATCTTTGCACCGTTAAACAAATGTTCCAGAGCATAAACAAATGTAACACACCTTAAAATAACATTTTACCACACACCCCAAACTTCTAAGGGTAGATGCAGCTTGCAAGCTTTATTTAGCTTTTCACACTATGCTCAGATAGTCCACACAAAAAGGGCGTAACGTCCACTGCCCACTGCTCATCAAAGAAACCAAATGAGGTAATCTTTCATCTCAATAATAATAAAATTCTAATCCACCCTGAAGATCCTAAGTAGCCTTGTTTGCCTCTTCTCTCAATGGGCATAGTTTGCGCAGTATGAGGAAGATTTATATATAGTCATAGTTTAAAAAAAGAAAGGAAAAATTTGTACAGTTAATTAAATCCCTACACGTGACGCACAAGACAAACACCATGTTTAGAGATGCAAATGTGGCGCCTGCAACACTTGGCTTAACAGCTTTAGTACTGCTTTAAACCCAACAGAGGTTTCCTTACTAAAAGCAGATCATTGCACGGAACACAACTCAGCAAATGCTAGGAGGAGGAATAGCCGTATTTAGCAAATGTGGTGCTATTGTGGTCCATCTCACTGACGCAAGACCCGAGTCATCAACACCAGTTCATCACAACAGTGTCTGTGCTCTAACCTTGGGAGTCGTGTGAATGCCAACATTTGACCAGCGGCCCTAATGCTGATTCTTTTGCACCCAGGTTCTCCCCTGTATGCCTGCGGTTAGTATAGGAATGGAGAAATATCAAAGAAGCATTCTAAAGAGACTTTTATGAACAAAAGAGATGTATTTTCATGTTGCCATCTCAAAAAGTATTCTATTCAAGGCAAAAGAAAAATAGTCTCTTAGCTCTGACCTATGGGCAGTTGGTATCTTCTACATTGTGGCCAAGCGAGTTTGAGCATACTTAAGGATACCAACATGAAGAGACCTGATCGGAGGAACTGTGACATTCCATCATTCGCCTACAGAGGGTCTGCCGTGTGTCAGGCAGTGCCCTGGGGTCCGAGGCACAGTCCTCGTAAGGAGGAGAGAGCATTTAGCATTTGTGGAGAATAAAGAGCAATGAAATACAACAGAGACCATGAGTGGAGGAGGAAACCCTCAAAGCAAACAACGGAGGGTAGCAATGGGAGCTGGCAGGAGCAGGAGGAAAGGATGGGAAGCAAGGAGAGAGGAAAGAGACTAGGTGGGGGGGGGGGAGGAGTGATGTGGCCACAGGCTCAGGGATGTCATGAGAGAACAGTAATGACACCTGGGAGTGGGACCAATGTGGGGGACCAGGAGCCGTTAACCACAAGAAGGCTACAAAGGAAGACCAGGCATAGAGGAGATGGAAGGGAGGGTGGATGCAGAGGCACAGAGAACACAGAAGAAATAGGGCAGGGCACGGAAGCGGCTAGGAGATGCTGGGACCAGGGCCGGCTTCACAGATATGGGCCCACTCAGTCACACGGGATCCAGAAGACTCCTACTTTGGCTAAATTCTCTGCTGCCATATCTTAAAATTCTTAATAATCTTAACAGAAAGCTTTTGACTTTACTCTGGGTCTCACAAATTAAGCAGCTGATTCTGGCTGGAAATGGTGTAATAGGTAAGGTGGAGGTGGGTCCTCATAGATAGAAGGGGAATTTAGGACCAGGGAAGATGAGGACTCTGAATGTCGAGTGATGGCAAGGATGTAGGGCCATTGAGGTTATAAATGAGAGGAGTAATGGACAGACAGGTTACTGAAGGGTGCAGAAATGAACCCTCATCAGTGAGGCTGGAGATGAAGTGTCCTATAATGTAGGTGAGAGACGTTAACACACGGTCAATGAGAACACAGGGCAGTGGTGATGAAATGAAGGACCTTGATGGAAGTGTATGACAGCTGGGGAATCAGGGTGTGACAGGGGGACGCGTTAGTGAGCAGGGTGACAATACTGATGTGGATGAGACATTTTCGATAGCCTCTCTAGGCTAACACCTGCAGTTCAGACTGTAGGGGGCGAGTTGCGGTCCGGGAATTTATGAAGGAGCTAGGAGTGGGACAGAGCCAAGTGAGAGGAGCGCGAGGGTGCTGGTGAGGGGGGCCAGAATTAGTGAATGTAACAAAGGATGAGTTCCAGTAAGAGAGAGATGACAGAGGTCGAAGCGAAGAAGCAACAGAGCGGGGCTGACTCCTGACCTCCGTCATCCTGACGCTCTTTGAAGGCGGCCGCAAAGGCTGCCGTGGAGATCAGAAAACTGGGCTGGAGTCTGGAGAAAAGGGGCTGTGCACTGCCCCCAGTGTCTAAAAGGGCGACACCCTTTTTTTTGATCGCCAGCCGGGCGCCGAAAGCCGGCGCTCGGCGCGTCTTCGGTCGCCAGGCAACCGCCACGCCCCCGGCCGCTGAAGCAAGGCAGACGTTCGAAAGGGGCGGAGCCCCGTAGGTCGGTTGGTGGGCAGTGGTCTGCAGAGAAATTTGCAAATTTATTCTGAATGGGGTGGAGCCAAGGAAATCTCTAAGAGGCTAGGTGGAGTCCATAGACCCAGGAGAAAGGATTCCTGCGTGCACTGAGAACACCAAGAGCTGGGATAATCAGTCCTGTTAGGGAACTGTGGTTTTCTTTATTTCTTTTTTATCGCTAGCCCTATTCCTAACCCTCAAACTCAGTACCCCAAAGGTTGATGAATAAGTGCCCTGTAAGCAGCTATGTAATATTTTCAGTGTGTTTTTTAACTTAATATTTTCTTGAACGTTATAAATCGTCTTATATTCTTTTTTTCACTCAGCATTCTTTTCTAGGGACTATCTTTTTTTGTTTGTTGGTTGTTTTTGTTTTGTTGTGTTTCAAGACACGATTTCTCTATGTAGCCTTTGCTGTCCTGAAACTCTGTAGAACAGACTGGCTTCGAACTCACAGAGATCAGCTTACCTCTGCCTCCTGGGTGCTGGGATTAAAGGTGTGAGCCACCGCCGCCTGGCTTTTAGGATCTATCTTCATCGTGCTTGTGCCCTTTGCTTCTGATGGGTGACTGCTTGGAATTTCAAATTGGAGGTCATTTCAAGTAACATGCATTATTTCCTTTCTCAAACATTGCATAAAAAGGCTGCCTCCAGAACACCAATACCACTAGTAATATAGCCCTGATCATTATTGTCTGATGTTCATTTTATAGACCTATATGTAAATTCCCCTAAAAAGATACTGATGAGCACAAGATTGAGCACTGGGGAGTCCAGGGAACATCGCATTAGAGCATGTTTGTGTGTCCTGCTCAAAGAAGTGCAGTCAAGGGATCACTAAGGCCAAAACAGAGTCTCTGCTTTCCCTTCACACGTTCCTACGGTAAGTTCCTGCCTCCACCTCCCCCATAACCCACAGGCAGCCAAAGCTGTGCTCTGTAGCCCATTCAGGCACCTGGGAGGCTGTGACGTGTGGCTTGCTGGAGAGTGGGCCTTTTCACATCAGTCTGCCCGAAGGTGGCCTCTGCTTTCCGATGGCAACGGTGTCTATACGAACTTAGTGGAAGGCAGTTACTTAATGGCACCAAGTGCTGTTAGATTGCGGCCACAAGCACTGCCCTAGCGTGTGCTGTACCATGTGTGTGTTCTGTGTTCCAGATTCAGCACCTCGCTGGTCTGCAGAACTGAAGATTCATAAAGACTCATAAGGCGTTTATTTAGCCTCAAACAAGGGCTTTACAAACGCTGGTTCATCTACTTAGCCAGTTTCTTCAGGGACGACTTTCTCACACCTACATCGTCGGGGCCAGCTCTGCTGTGTCGCCCAGGCAAGGTGCAGGAGCCACTCGGCCGGCCGAATACCGCAGTTGGTGAGGGGCAGGAACAGCTCTCCCGCTCTTATGACCTCCTCAGAGGCAGCTCTCTCATCTGCCGCAAGCAGCGAGGGGCAAGGGGACGCAGCTCTCCCCTGCCCATACATGGGACCAAATCGCCCATGTTCACGTTCTCAGGGCCTGTCCACCGCACCCCGTCAACAGGGACAGCTCTGCTGTGCTGCCCAGGCAAGGTGCAGGGCCCACTTTCCCGAGTGCTATAGTCGGTAAGGGGTAAGGTCATCTCTGTCACCCACCACAGGTGTCAGGGACAAGGGGAAAAAGCACCTTTCCCTTGCCCTCATCACCACGTGGCAGACGAGAAACAAAATTACTTAATTTGGGGAAATTGCTTTTATTATTTTCCTACCACCCCTCCTCAAGATGTAAGTATCAAATTGTATATCTTAGCATTAGAATGTTTGGTTTTTTAAATTGCTGTTTGAGTTGCTGACTTGAGTTTAATTTTTAAAAAATTATTGCATACATTTTGACTTGGGATTATAACAGAATTGCCAGAAATTTTGCAGTGGTTTTAAACAAAATTCTGGTAGTTTTTTTTAAACTCCAAATGCATGTTTAGTGGAATTCTCAGTATTCGTGATTAATAAAAACAAAATAGGGACGTACTCTGAAAAACTCTGGAGATGCTTTATGTCCTTCCAGGGATGAAATGTTAGTTGAAGTTAGCTCAAACTAAGCAAGCATGTTTTTGTCTTTAATATATGCTAAAATTAAATGCATACTTCAGAAGCATTTTTAAATAAATTTCTTTATGACTTATTGTCAGTAAATGTTTGCTATATATGCATACTTTAAATACTTATATACCAAGGGTCATGAAAAAATTTCTTGGGGTTATGAGTAGAAAAATTTTAAGAAGTCCTGATTGCAGACATGCAAAGGCCACAGAGAGAACAACCAAGTTGAGAAAATATAGATACTGTTATCACAGCATGACTTATGATCTGAGGAAAACACAGTTCCCAAAGTGGGCAGTCGGGGATCCCCAAAGGAAATGGGGAGACATTCCACGTGTTCCGCTCATAGAAATGAAGTGAGGTCCAGACAGACATCAGTAGAAGTGGGGAAATGGATAATAGATGGAAGAATGAACGCTTGAACAACTCAGTTTATGATGATGAAACAAAATGATGTTCCATTTTCTGGTCTTGGGAACTGGAGCCACTCTGCTCCCCCGTGTTGTTGCAATAAAAAGGAAACCACTAGGTGGCATCATAGTACAAAGAGTCCTCACCGTGCACAGCCTTGAGGCCAAACACCCAAGGTAGTTCAGCTTCGAATTTGAACAAGCTGCTCAGTTAATCTCTTTCCTCCTGAACACCTGCTCTAAGCCCAGCCTATACTGCGTATGGTGAAGAAAGAGTGCCAAAGAGCTCAAGTTCCCTAGATGAACACGAAGAAAACGGAACTACGCATGCCTCCTTCCCTCCCAAAGGAGTCCTCGGAACAGTCAAAGGTAGGAGGGCATAGGCAGCGCAGGAGGGGGATGCGAGGATCCGAGGCCCTGTGATCCTTGGACCTTTGACCTTAGTTCCTTAAAGATGTGAAATTGGAAGCTCCCGGTGCTTCTCTGCCTAGAATTTTGAACCAGCCCACGCCCAAGCTGGAATGTTCCAATGTTCCTCTCTTCGCATCTCACATCCCCAGTGAACTCTTCCCTGGGAAGAACATGCATGCCCTGTATTCTACATCTGAGACTATCCTATAAAAGTAAGAAATTCTCAGACCATGTAAATGGTTAATACCCGGTCTCCTCACAAGGCAGGTGAACAACAAAGGCCGGAGATCATCATATAAACCTTGCTCAGCCTTGTACTCAGTTGGGTTGGGTTTATGGACTGAACTCTGTCTCTCTCTGTCTCTCTCTGTCTCTGTCTCTCTCTCTCTGTCTCTCTCTCTCTCTCTCTCTCTCTCTCACACACACACACACACACACACACACACACACACACACCAAATCACATGTTGCAACCTTAACTCCTCTGAGCTGAGAATGAGCTTGTATTTAGAGGCCAGGCCCTTGAAGTCATGAGTCATGATTAAAGCTAAAACAAGATCACTGGGGCGGACCCTTATCCAATCTGACCGGTGTTCCTCTAAGATGAAGCAATCGGCAGTACAAGCAGGGGCACGTGCAGAGACAAGAAAGCCAAGGAAGAGGCCACATGAGATGGCAAACTTGCTGACACCCACATCTTGGACTTCGATTCCCCAGTATTATGAAGAAACAGTTGGATTTTAGGCCACTAATCTACAGGCCCCCTGGTCATCTTAGATGACAGATCAGATTCCCAGCTGACTGGTGTGTGAAGCGTTAGCTCTGGCAAGCTAATGTATCCAGCCACGCTGCACAGTAAGTAACCATTGAGTGAGCAGCTAGTGAAAGAGCTCCCGGATATGGAAGTGAAGGATGTCATGGCACCGTGGGGCACGGGAACTGAGGTTGAACTTTAAGAATAAGGGAAGAAACATGGGAGAAAATAGAAGGAATCCCAACTGTAGGAGATAGCACGGACACGTACCAGGGCAAAACTGGGGAGGGGGAAAGCCTCCTGTGAAAAGGGTGGGATCTCGGACTAGGGAGGTAGCTCAGCACTTAAAACCATCACCTAGTTTGGTTTCCAGCACCCATATTCAAGGGGTGCACAATAGCCTTTAACTATAGCTCCAGGGATCTGATGCCTCTGACCTCCAGCACATATGTGCACAGACACACACATACACATAAATAAAAATAGAAGTTGTTCTTTTAAAAGAAGAAGAAGAGAAGGAGGAAGAGGAAGGAGAAGGAGGAGGAGGTTCAGTCCCTAGCTCGGACCAGTGAACATTGTTGATAAGAGGGTGGGAGTGAAGGGTAGAGAGCTATGGAGCAACAGCAGAGGAGTTGCCCCAAAGTCAAGGACCAAAGACAGCCACGGATTCGCCTGTTTGTTCTGCAGGCTAACTCAAATATTGGCAATTCCTCTGCAAGCTTCTTGTTTAAACCTGAGTACAACAGCTTCTTATCAGTGCCCTCCTCGGACTGCTCAGTGTGTGCATAGCACAGCTGTAACAACAATTTCATGTAGCGAGTGCTGTCTTCATCAATGACACGGAGCAAGACGATAAAGCAAACCTCAGGAAGAGCAGAACCGCTAACTAGCAACTTCCCAGCGCGAAAGGCAAAGCAATTACGTGCCGTAGGAACTTACTCCTCAAGGATCACAGACGACCTGCATGCCAGGAGGGTGGAGTCTGCACAGTCCACAATCTCCAGACAAATAACTTCCACCACGAAGTGCATGCCTCCCTGAAGCTGGGTACTCTGGCTTGCTCCATCTTCCTCCAGTTGCTGAGTGTGGCCAGGTACCCACAAGAGGCCAATTCTGTTACATTTTCCTAGGAATTTGTATTTGTGGTCACAAGTTGCCAGTCAAACACTGCTGGAGCCTGGAACTTGACTTGTCAAGGACAGGAGAAGCAGAAAAAGATGGACTTGGGAGAGAAGGAAGAAGAAGAAAAAAATGAAGTCAGGTATGGTGGTTCATACCTGTAATTCCAGCTCTGGGGAAGCTGGAGTCACAAGTTTGAGGCCAACCTGGTTACACAACCCAATCAATCACCAGCAAAACCTTGCTTCGAATTCTTTTTAAAAAATTATTCAAACAAACAAAACAGAAAAGAAGAAGATGAAGAAGAGGAGGAGGAGGAAGGAAGGAAAAGAAGGAGGAAGGGGGAGGAGGAGCCACAAACTCCAAAGAGGGGATGACAGAGGCAGCTCCAGTTCCTGATAGGCCCCAGGGAGACTCTGCAGCATCTGCTTTCCTGGGTTCCTGATTGCTGCATTCTCCAACATCACTTTCTTTGTTTCAACTGAATAAAAAGCGTCCTCATTGCCTAGGTCCATGATTCACCCTCCGAAAAACACGCCCTGACTGACACGGGTGCTGTTTTCTTCCCCTCTGCTAGGTTTACTGTCCGTGGAATCTAAAACTGCATTTGAGCCCCCAGTGGCATGGTAAGAACCGCTCCAGCCATCATGTCTAACATTTTCCCCCCAGGCTGTAGGGAAGATTAAAAGCCCATGTGTTACAGAAAATTGGTATCATTTATCAGCCAACCCCTTGGTCACCTTAGATGACAGAACTGAATCCCAGCTGGCCAGTACTCCCCAAAACTAGGCACGGCATGTTTTATTCCTTTAATCTCCCCTTTTCCAGCCCACTGCAAACCTAACTGAACATCCTCAGAGCATCTGACATCAGCTCCCAGAGGGTCTCCAGACAAACTCTCCTCTTGGTATCTAAGGAAGCAGTGAAGCTCAGACAGATGGATGGGGAGGATGAGATGGTCAGGAAGGAGGCGGCAGCTGAAAAGAAAATAGCTCTCCCTACCTCCAGAAAAGGAGAGAGTCTCTCGTAACCAGGAGATGTCACCTGTCTGGAATGTGACTAGCTTCCCAGCCGCTGTTCTCACTTAGGTGAGGAGACCCTGGGGCACAACTGGTTAGGCCAGCTTATTCGAATTCATGCATCTTGCTCAAGAGGCCAAAGTTGCCGGCTCTGTTCTTACTGGACTGAGAAGGACTCACACAAACCAACTGGCCAAGTTGGTTAGAAAGGCTGGTGGCACCCCACAAAATATACACTCCATAAATAAATAAACAAACACTTTTAAGCTAACACTTGGCTACTTCTGATGCTGGGTCAAGTCCTACTATCCCCTGAATGGGCTGTACTTTCAAACATCTCCAGGCTTTTGCATTTGGTTCCTGTTCTAGATGGTTTTATAGCAACTTGCCACAAACTAGACTCATCAGAGAGGAGGGAGCCTCAAGTGAGGAAATGCCTTTGTGAGGTCCAACTGTAAAGCATTTTCTCAATTGGTGAAAGATGGAGGATAAAGTCTGGAGGAAGAGGTGCTGGTGAGGCCTGGATGTGCTCCACATGCTTGTCATTAATATATGGAACTACTAAAAATATGTACTAAACATTAAAATTAAGAGGAGGAGATATAAAGAAAAAAGAAAGGACTATCACCCTAACTCACTCTTATGTAGCATGCATAATGTCAAAATAATCTTTTAATGGCTCAAATCATCAACTTCTCCAAAAAAGAAAACTTAAAATGAAAAGAATAAAATCAAAGCAAAAATGAATAAAATATACAAAGCAAAGTCTTTTAAAACATGTCTTTCCATTATAACATACTTACCTCGTGGAATGCACTGAGCTGTAAAGTTAAAAAAATATCTTTTTACAAGTTTGACAGCTCTTTGTCTAACTATTGGAATCTGATTCTTCTGGTGGTTTGACTAAGAACAGTCTCCATAGACTCATATGTTTGACTGCTTGGTCCTTGGTTGGTGGAATAGTTTGGGGAGGATTGGGAGGTTGGAGGAGGTGTCACTGGAAGCAGGCTTTGAGGTTTCAAGCTCACAGTTCCCGGTTTGCTCTTTCCGTCTTATGCTTGTGGATCAAGGTGTAAGCTCTCAGCTACTGCCCCAGCACCATGCCTGCCTGCCTGCTGCCGTGCTCCCTGCCATGATGATCATGAACTCCAACCCTCTGGAACTGTGAGCCCCAAATAAACTCTTTCTTCAATATGTTGCCTTGGTCATGACGTCTCATCACAGCAATAAAAAAAGTAACTAAGACAAGACTAGCGTGTCTTCAATAAAAAAGATACAGTGTAGCGGTTCCAGCCGAGACTCTGGAGTATCTGTCTGGTTGAAACCCTAGCCTTCATTCTATTAGCTGGGTGACCTTAAGTCATTTAATCACTCTGGGCCTTAATTTCTTCAACTGTTAAATAAAGATCTAATGCTCTCTGCTACATCAAAGTCTTAGGAAATTTTGATGAGTCACACAGAATAGTTAGAGTAACGCCTAGCATCGAGCCTAACCAGCCACTGGTATCAAAACAGCAACGTATCTATCCTTGAGTAGCAGGCTTAGCTTCTCCAGCCTTGTGGTCCTCAGCAGGCAGCCTCATAGGCCCTCTGCCTCTGAGAGTGGTTTCCTGGAGCTGACTTAGGAAAGAAACAGCCAAAAAGAAGTTATCCATCTCGTCGAACTGACACCTTTGAGGTCTCAGCAAAACAGCATGTTCCAGGAGACATCCTGTACGTGAACTTGCTGTTATCTCTCAGAACTCCAGGCAGAGTGGAATCCAGGGTGGTGAGGGACGGAGTCCATCATGCAAAGTGCCCTTTCCCCTCCATGGCCCTGTAACAGCTCGTGCAGCTTCCTGTCTCCCCCACTGTTGAGCATTTTCCTCTGCAGTTTGGGATCATCACAGCTGGGGGTGAACAGGAAGTCTGTCCGCATGCATTCAATTATTTAAAATTCCAGTTATCTTGACTTTGGAATGGAAAGTGAAGCTGCCCCACAGTTAGCCCCATGTTTGTCACAAGTCACCTGTCACTGTGGAATTTGGACTTCGTCTCGCACCTACGGGCATGAAAAACTTGCATGCATGCAGGGTGTACATGTACCTGAACTCTGCTCCTCAGAATTCTGAAATATCTAGAGTTAGCCCCCTCCAATCTAAAGCAGTCTTAATTTGAAAAGCTGAAAGCCTCTGTTTGGTGACACGAGCTTGAAAGTCAAACCCTCAAAAGGCCATAGCAAGAGAGTTCTCAGTTCCAGCCTGAGCTATGCAGGACACATGGAGAGTGGGGGGTGGGAAGGGAGAGAGGGAGGGACAGAGGGAGGGATGAAAGGAGGCATTCCTCTGGTTCTGAGCCTGAGGATTTCTAGCACGTATGTTGCTGATGGTTTGGGAGCTGAACATCAGCCGTTGTTTTATTCATGTTGCAGGAGTATTTGTTTATCTTTGGACGCTGAATTCCAAGGACTGTTTAACATTTGTTGTGAGTTTTCAATTTTTCTCTTCTGATCTGTTGGTGCTGTAAGTTGCTGAGGTTCTGTTTGCTGATGTTTCATTTAAGATTTAATATTTATTTGAATTTTATTTTATTCTATGTGTATGAATATGTCTGTGAGCATGTGTTTCTGTGTACCATGTGTGTGTGATACCCAGGGAAGCCAGAAGAGTGCATTGAATCCTCAGATGGTTGTGAGCTGCCGTGTCGATGCTGGGAATCGAACCTGGGTCCTTTGCGAAGGCAGTGCTTCTCTTACCCACTGAAGTTGTCTCCCCTGCTCTTGTTTAGGATTTCTGACACAGAACCCATAAGTGAAATTATTACTTTCTTTCTTTTCCTTTTCTGTGGATTATTTCATTTTTATGTCATTTTTATATTTTAAAAATGATTTGAGATTATAATACAACTTCAACATTTCCCCCTTCCCTTCCTCCCTCTAAACCCTCCCATATATCCCTCCTCGCTCTCCTTAAAATCCATGGCCTCTTCTTTCATTGATTGTTATTACATACACACAAACACATACATGCATGCATACATACATACATGCATACTTGTATACCATTTGGTACTGGAAAAACACGTGATGTGCTCTTCTAACATATGTCTACTGTCTTAATGGGAAACCATCCAATCATTGAAGTTTTTAAATGTAAATACTGAATTTTCCTGAGCATTTGTAGCTTTTCCAGCCTATCTATGCTCTCCTCGACATTCTGACTATGGCTGCCACATTCTCCCAGGACTGGAGATCCAACCCAGGCTCTGAGAAGATTCTCTGTCACTTAGCTACAGCCTCAGGCAGTGGGGACACTTTATACCCATTTTCTGGGGTTTTCCTGTTATCTCAAGGACTTTCAGGGCTAATGCTCCCAGCTATAGGTCTACAAACTTATAAATCTCATGAGATTCATTTTCTAATTTGATTTGTAATTGCCTTTATCTTTTCAAAAATTGTTTTCTCATGTGGGTGTGGTTCTGGATATTGGAATTAGGGCCATTAAACTACACATCCAACCCTCTAAATAGGAGCACAAAACAAATCTGTTACTTATTTTGAGACATAGCTTTGATTGATAAGTTACATGAATTGCCCTGAGCTCACCTTGTAGCCCAGGTAGGCCTTGAACTTGCCATCCTATGGAATTAGAGCCTGAACCACCTGGTGTGCCTGAGTCCTGACTTCTTAATCTCATGTGCAGTGGGCATTATTTATTTTGCTCAGATTCAGAATGAACAATTGAGTTTTACATTTGCCTATGACAGACCACAGAGATTTAGGACTTTGAAACCAGCTTCACTTCAGGACTGACTCTCTCTTTCCCTCTCTCTCCCCACCCCGTCTCTCTTCTCTCTCTCTCCTTCCCTGCCCCCCATGAGAAGTGTACCTCACATTCATGCAAGGCATAGTGTGTTTGATTTGTATTATTATTTGTATTATTTGTATGCGGACTGTCCTAGCTATGGTTACTATTGCTGTGATGAAACACTATGACCAAAAACAAGCTGGGGAGGAAAGGGTCTGTGCAGCTTCCACTTCCACTTTGTAGTCCATCATTGGAGAAAGTCAGAATGGGTCGCAGACAGGGCAGGAACCTGGAGGCAGGAGCTGATGCGAAGGCCATTGAGGGGTGCTGCTTACTGGCTTGCTCTCAGTGGCTCAACCAGCCTACTCTCTAACAGAACCAGGACCACCAGCCTAGAGATAACACATACACAATGGCTGCCCCACCCCATCAATCACTCTTTAAGGAAATGCCCTACAGGCTTGTCTACATCTCCATATTATGGAGGCATATTCGTCCGGTTGAGGTTCTCTCCTCTCAGATCACTTCAGCTTGTGTCAGGTTGATGTGAACAATCTTGTGCTGGTTTGGCTTTGTTTTATTTTGAAACAAGGTCTTGTTGTGCGTCCTCCTTGTGTGATCCAGGATGGTTTTGAACTCATGATCATTCATCTCAGACTCCTGGGGATAATAGGCATGCACCACCGTGTTTTGGTTTGGTTTTTATTAGTCCAGGCCCCAGACAAACCACAGACTTTCTTCCTCCAACACCAGTGGGAGGGGGATTTTTCCATCCTTACATTAAAGAGCTTCCCCAATATTCCAGCCTTGGGCAAACACCCTAAGACTAAAATTCTGTCTTTCTAGACTTCAAGACTTGTATGGGTCCTAACCATATCACCCCCTCCCTAAGGGGGGGTCCAACCCACGCAGGAATTCTGGGAGGGATTGCCTTTCTTGAGACCTGAAGAGTGAACACATTATTAGGAAGAGGTGTGTGTGTGTGTGTGTGTGTGTGTGTGTGTGTGTGTGAGAGAGAGAGAGAGAGAGA
>NC_022015.1:75554007-75597566 GCF_000317375.1 Microtus ochrogaster | reverse complement strand
GTGTGTGTGTGTGTGTGTGTGTGTGTGTGTGTGTGTGTTTGGGGACATGAAAAGAGGCCAGCCTGTGAAGGGCTTGCATGCAGGTTAGGATAATGGGCCTATCTAGTCCTGAAAATAGACAAGAGCACTAAAGGGAACACTGGGGTAAAATCATCAGGTTCAAAAGGCAAACAAATTTAATAAATGATTCTTATACTAATAAGTATATGTAGCTTGCTAGAAATTACTGAAATAGATTTTGCAGGCAGATGGTAATCCCAGAGTGCATTGGAGCACTAACTTTGACATTCCAAGCATAACACTGACCTCAACCAAAGGACTGCCTTCAGCGCAGGCCCCCTCGTCCCAGACACTTCCCCCACCTGTTCTGGGTGTCCTGTCCATTGAACTTGGAGACGTTTTGGAAATACACAGCTCTTTTCTTTGGAAATTCCCAAAGCTCCTCTCCCTTCCCTGGCCCCCAACTCTGCAGTAAGGCTCCCCCACACCAGGAAAGGGTTCTGAGCAACAGTCAGCCAAAGACTGAACATAAAAGTGCCCCGGGCTAAGAGCCAGAGGGTCTATATTTAGAACATTTTCCTCATCGCCTGTTTCTCCGGCAGACTCAGCCTGTGCGTTCTAGGAGAGCGTTAACAAAGTCCCTGGGCTGGACAGCAGAGGAAGCAAGGTGCTCTAAGACCACATGCCAGTAGTATAGACATCATCTCTAAGACACAATTATTTCCTCTGCTTCCTCTGGGCGCTCCTGAAACGAATTAACAATTTAATCCAGCCATTCCCAGCCACACCCACAAGTTGTGGGAATGTGCTGTCCACAAAGGAAGGCTTGTTGTTTGTTTAAAATATGCAGGCTACTATGTTGTATACCCGTCCTTCTGTGCTCTAAAAGCGACACTACCTTGACTTGACAAATGGAAAAGAGAGCGCCCCCTACAGCATTCGGGCATCTTCCTCCTTTGTGCCTGGTTTCTCTGGCGAAGAGACAATGCGTTCTTTAATCAGAAAAAGTAGTGAACTGTTTGAATCCAGTCAAACTGCAGGAGGGAAAGCGGCCGGCCTTGGGTCTCAACTTACGTTTTCCTCAAGGGACAAAATAGGTAGCCCCAGGAATTCCACCGCTTGTAAAAAGCGCCACAGAAATGCGGGTTGACTTGCACTAGCTTAACCCTTTCCATTCTGAGGCCCAGACCAGCTTTTAAGGGCGTCCTTCTCGGTTCCCCCCTTGCCTTCCCTATTTCTCTCTAGAGGCCGGATCCTTAGCGCCAGGTCGCTGTTCAATCCCACTGTCCTTCCGGGAGCATTTGGGAGATCACGGGAAGGGTCTCCGAGGCGGACCCAGAGTCCCTCGGCCGCAACCCTCACGGTCGTCCTTAAGGACCTACGACCGGCGCCAGTAGAGGCGGGCGTTTTGTTCTTATAAGGAGCAAAAAGTTTCCGTGACAACGCGGAAATGAGTAGTTTTGCAGCCCGGTAGCGCGGGGCGAGAGGAGTCCAGCAGGCGGGAGCCACCGCGGTCTGGTCGCTTGCGTCCCTGGATCCCCGAAGCCTGCGGTCCCGGGACCTCGACGCAGCGTGGAGCGAGGCACCCTCGGTACCCCTACGGCTGCCACGGCCGAACGTAAGTGCGGGGCTCTCGAATGTGAGGCTTTGCTGCTCCCCAAACTCGATGTGTGGAATGAAGGGCACGCAAGGGACTGGGGACTCCCACAGAGTTGCGCGGGAGATCATGGCCAGGTGCGCGGGGTACGACGAATGCGGGATCCTGGCCCGGGCCGAGCCCAGGAACACCTTTAATGCACGCGTGCGAAGTGGGCATTGTTTTCCTCATCACTCTTCTTGGGTGATGCACTGGGGTCTCTCCTCCCGGGCGCCCCGGAGCCCCCGAGTGCCTCCGGCAATCTGGGAAGCAGGCAACTTGTGCTCCCAGCGCTGCCGGCTTTGAGCCCCTAGCGGGGGCCACGTGTTTAGACGTAGAGTCGTGACCTTTCATCTCTTAAACCCGGTCGGTGCCGAGCCTCAGTGCTGGAAGAAAGGAATGGGAATGACGTTTGTTTCTTCGTAGCTTGTCTTGACGCAAGAAGGTTGCTTCTGGCCGGATGAAGCCCCTGCCACTTCCTCTTTCAGGACTCCTAGTGGAGTAGACCTTATGTTCTGCAAAACTTTCTCCTGGGCTCAAAGTCGCTGCCTTTGATTCCCGGCCCCATCCTCGAGGCCCACTCTGAGCCTCCTTCGTTCAGGCCGCCAGGTAAATGGACTTAGAAGCCCCTGGCCGGTTCTCCGTACAAAATGGGAAAATATTGGCCAAACCAGGGATTAGCCTTTTACCCTACTGCCTAGTATGAGAATGGCCACCCTTCCCAGAACAGAAGGGAGCCAGATACTAGTACCATATAAATCAACGTTGGGGGGCTCTCTGTTGTGTTTTGGGTTTCTTCTCTTTACAAACCTGTTCTACTTTGGGAAGGCTGCCGGTTAAAGCCAACACAGCTGCTGTGGTCCTTGGTCCAGGTCAGCAATGACAGGGGTGGCCGCTGTCATTCACCTCCTGGTGCCTGCCTGCCGGCCTGGTTTGCATAAGTGGTCCTGTTATTTGCTGATTCCCTGTGAATCGCTGCTGTCCTGGGCCGTACTGCCTGCAGATTTTCCGCTTGTGGGTAACCATGTGGTGGTTATACCCTCACTCTGGATGGATCCCTGGGGAAGCTGGGAAAGTGTTTGCTCGCACACTGTCCTCACTGTGGGGAATTTTCAGAGACGCAGCAGTTTCAGGCTGTAAAGGGGGCAGAGACCTGAACTTTTAACCCGATGTCATCACCCCAAAAGTTGTTAGCTCTCCAGGCCATGAGCGAAACATAAAGGGTGTGTGGGTGAACTTTTTAATCAGAGGGCAGGAAGATGCGGTAGCTTCTGGGAGATAATTGCTCACTGTCTGCAAGAAACCTGGTTTTATAGTTTTCCCTTTTTGAACCCTCTGGGGTTAGTATACAAAGGGATCCTGTTTGATAAAAGTGTGCACTGTCTCCAAGGAGACAGTGGCATGCACCTGGCATTCTGTAGCCTGCAAGAGCAAGGTTGAGCCGGTGGAGTACATACTAGCCCAGTTCTCAAAGCCACAGCACTGGCAAACCAGACTTGTCCAGAGGAGAAAGGCTAAGACTGTGTGGACAGTGGAGAAAGCACTTTTGGTGAGGGAAAAGGATTACACCATACGTAACCCAGGGATGAGAAACTCAGGTTCGTGGCTATGGCTGTCAGGTGTTCCAAGCATTGAAACTTGATAAAGGAAATGGCTTTTCCTGTCTGGCCTCAGATTCCCTGGATAGAGCAGAGATAGGGCTCGATAGAGCACAGCCGTCAGAGCTCAACAGGCGATGTGCCGATGTGCTGGTCATCAGTGTGAGCAGAGGTTGTGACGGGGGTGGTGCCTTCTGGGTGCATGGCTCCGTGTTTCCCTGCTTGGAGGTGAGAGGTACCTCCGATAACGGTCTGAGGCTTGAGGCTGTAGTGGAGAAGTATACTAAGCCAGGGTTAGGTTTTCCAAAAATTGAGCTGTGATTTATGCCTGGTGTTGGTCCATCTTGAATGCCCTCATCCAGTCTTAATGGCATGGTGAGGATGCTGAGAGCTGATGGTAATCTCCAGAGCCATCAGTACCAACCCAGTCTGTGTGAATTAGAATAAGGTCCTCACTCCTAGCAAGATGATGCTGTATGGTGCCATTTAACACAAGGGCCCCATAGCTGAGCAGCCTGGTTGTCCTTGCTCCACCAGCCTGGTTCTCTTGAACAATATGCTAACTGGACAGTCATTCACAGTTGCCAATTATTAAGAGTTTAACATGGGCTGGAGACATGACTCAGGGGTTAAGAGCCACTGGCTACCCTTCCAGAGGGCCCTGGTTCAATTCCACAGCACCCACATGGTGACTCACAACCAACTGGTAACTCCAGTTCCAGGGAACAGACACCCCCTTTCGGTATCCAACAACATCGAAGCATACAAGTAGTGCACAAACAAACACGCCAGCCAAACACCCATATACCTAAAATAAAAATTAAAAAAAGATGGCAGACTCATCCAGCTGGGGAAGAGAGGAAGGAAAGAGACAAGCCCATCCCTGGTGGGTGATGTGAGCTTTGGCCCAAGCATCAAATAACCAACCATTTTGATTACTGAGTGGTGTGGGATGTCAGATCCAGTCTGCATCCTGAAGTGACAGGGATGAGTAAGTGCCACCTGGGTGTGGTGCAGAAGGAAAAAGTGACAGCCACATGCAAGGTGGGGTTTCACAAGAAGTAGAAGGTGATAAGAGACATCAAACGTGCTGACTTGCTCGTCCAAGCCGTTCAGCCCCCTCTGTGTCCTCTTCCTGCCTCCATCAAATCCTATTTATCTGCACGTATCCTTCCCAAAACCATGAAGGAAACCATTTCTAACACCCCCTCTCTCCACTCAGAGTCAAAGATTGCTTGGCTCCTGTACCACCTGCCTCGTGCTTCATTAATTGGGAGGAGCGCTTTAAAGCATAGACCATCCATGGTGTCTTAATGCCAATAGACTGATTGCCTGTTTACCTGAGCAGAGCACATCACAGGCCTCAGCTCCTTATAGCTATACCCACCATATACCCACCAAGAAACCTACCATGCACTAGACGATGCCTCCTGGTAGGATTTCTACCTTTATATTTTCATAACTCAGCTCCTTCCCGTTTTATTTACTTATTTGCTTAGTGCTTTGCAAGCATTAACCCTCAGTTACATATATTCGCATAAGGTAAGCATTATACAATCTCAGGGTTTGGGGGCTGTGCACTCCTCTGCATGCAAATCAATAGGGTATTCAGGTGACTTGGGTGAGCCAATAGACAACAAGCACAGAACAAAGAAACAAGGTCCTTAATTAGCCCTAAGGCCCTGGGGAGTGGGTGAGTACAGGGGCCACTTAGAACCCCTGCTTAAGCCAAGGGAGGCTTACCAAGGACAGTGTCTGCTTTGGCTGCCTCAAGCCACCTGCCCTGCCCAGCTGATCTCTCTCCCTGTTGTCTGTCTGCGGCCACTGTGGGTTGGTGATGAGTGAGCCATATCTCCAGGTGCACCACCTTCGCGATGTGGCCTGCATGTGCTTTGGCCCGGATAGGGCTGGGGTGAGTCTTGGCTCCACCGCTCTCTAATTGGGTGTTCTCCATGGTTGGGCAGGTGCTTTGTCTATTCCAAGTCTCAGTGCCGTCTCAGGGATGAGGTGGGGAAAAACCACTTAGCTCAGTGCCTGGCACAGGTCAGTGTGGCTAGTCTAAGCTTCCTTCCAGTCCCCATCAGGCTAATGCTTTGTCCACTGAGATCTGGACAAAAAAACAAGGCCATGAGGTTCTAGACTTTCCCACCGGGACAGAAGGGAGAGCTTCCTTGTCTCCCAAAGCTGAGGACGAAGGTAGTAACCTTTTGGCCTGAGAGAAAACCAGTTTCAAGCTTGGCCTGCCACAAGTGCCCAGACAGGAAAGCAGGGTGGGGAGGCCTCTAAAATAGTCTCTTGAGTGTTCAAAAGACCCTCTTCTAGGGCCCTCTTCAATGGTTTAGGACCCCTGATATTTCCCCACAGGGATAATATCTCCCCTATGCCAATGTGCCTCACCCAGTGATGTCATTGGAATGGGAGCCACTCAGCTGGCATCACTGTTGCCCAGGCAACACCTCCACCATAAGGCAGACAGGGAGAACACGAACCACCCTCAACTGTAAGACACGTGTTGCAGGACAAGGATCTAGAAGATGTAGCCACCACAGGTGGGTTTCTCGGAGACTGCAGAGAGGGTGGGCCGTGGGTGGGAGCCAAGTGTGTGCTCTGGGCTGTTGAGCTGGTTGGTGGAGGGTCTTGAGGCATGAGGTGTGTGTCCCAAGGGGAAGACACACCGCTGACTGCTATGTTCTCTTTCTCCTCTGAGCCATATCGACTCCATACGGGGGCTTCTATTCCACAGCCCAAATCCCCATGGAGAGGTGTGGGTTATACTGGCACAGAGACAGCACTGGGAAAGCAGCTTTCCCGTGTCCTCATACTTCGTCCTGACTACAAGGGTTCTTCACTGATTAAGCAAATATGACAAACGTGGCACTATGTTAGGAATTCAGTAACCTCGGGGAGCTTTGTGGCAGGGAACAGGAGGAATGTGTGGAAGCCACCCTCCAGGAGGTAGACAGCTGCTTATCACCAAATTCTCGCAGGCCCCGTGGGATTCTCCAAGTGGTATATCAATCCTGTAGAGTCCCTTTCTCTTCAGGAACTTGTACTGGTATTTTCAAGGTGCTTGGTCGTTTGGGAGTGACGGTGGAGAGGGCAGCCACGGTTGCTTGCTGTGTACCCAGGGACGCACTGACGACGGCACTGTGCACCCGACTGAACGCATGGCAGTTGCGACTCTCTTAATTGTTGGCCCATGGCTTCAGCCTCACCTTCCAAGGTGATGCATGCTGCTGTCCTTCAGAGGGAATTCCTGAGTGAGGGCTGCCACAGGCCACCGCTACCACCGAAAGGCGCCGCCCTCCCAGAGAGAAGTGATAAACCAGATGGCATGGCAGGTCCTTCTCTACAGAGCGCCAGGACTCGGGCCTTTCAACTTCAAAGGACCTGAATCAGTCTGCGTGGTGCAGCTAGACATCACTTCAGGGGCTTCTCTGATGTCTGATGTCCAACGTCGGTGGCTAAAGTGATAGCCCCAATTTTTATAGGAAAAATTTTAGGGTCCTCAGTGAAAACTGAAGTATCCTTGCCTGGGTAGACAATTTGCAAGCTCACTCTTCTACTTGGAAAACTGCCCCCCACCCCCAAAAAAAAACCCACCTCTCAAAACCTTTCCTTCCTACAAGCAGAATGATCTTTATGGAAAAGGGCGATTTCGTGCACCGAACATCTGCTCCCAGCCAAACCTGTGCATGGCCCTTCACACGCATCTGTTTCTCTTGCTCTAGGCAGTCCCGTTTTCTAGATCAAGCAACAAGCTCAGACTCACCCCGTGTCCCTGAGACACGATTCCAACTTAGATCAGCTGCTGTCTCCCAGGCCTTTCTCTCAGCCACCTCAGGCTTCTCTGCCTGGACTCCAGAGAAAGCAGCATGTAGAACCCCACTGCTTGGGTATTAAAAGTGAGAAGCTGGAAGACAGATGACCAATTCCAGGCCTGAGCCTCCCATCTCTCTCTACTCTGTGACATTAGCAGAGGGGACTGCTTTCCTGTCTGTTTAATGGCGGTGGTAGCGGCTACCACATAGCATGCAGTACACACTGAGATGCTCCAATAGGGGAAAACACAGAGTTCATGCTTACCGAGTGACTCACTTCTCATGACTGACCACTCATGGTTTACCCAGGAGGAGAACGCTATTCCAAAGCTGTCCTGAGTGCCACTGTGGATAGCCAAAGAAAGTGCAGAAGAGTGCCGCATCCAACCCGGAGGGATGCTGTCTGTCATCATCTGGGCCCTGCCTATAGAGAGGACCATGAGCTCATAGCATAGTTCCCCCGGGAGCCTGTTTCAATAGCCCTCTTCTATAGAGAAGTCACCTGACGTTCATGAACGCGTCTTTTGTTTGCTGAGACTTGGTTCTGAATCTCTGAGGAGGCAGGAGAACACCCTAGGCTAGAAGGGAGGAGTCAGGGGATGCCCAGGCCCCACCCCTACATCCCGCCCCCCCCCAATACCCTGAGTTTACCCATGGCTGCTTCTTCCTTATGCTTGACCCTAACACATACAACCCCTTCCCCCTGTGCCAGAGAGCCCTGTTCCTTATCCTAATGACTGTGAGAAGGCTTACCCAGGTCACAGGGTCTCTCGTGAGACTCAGCTTCATGAGTTCACTCAGAGGCTCATGCCGCATGTCCCACAGATGTGGCATGAGCAACATAGCATCATGGATCCTGGGAAGGAGACTCCATACATCCCTGTATCCATTCGTTTTTCAGCAAGCGTTCTGAGCACAGCCATCCTTCATGCTGCTCAAAAACTCTTTAGAGACACATGATGGTTAATGCTGGCCCCCCTGGAATTGGGGGTCAGGATGCTGCTGAGTCCCCTAAATCACTAGACTTTCTCTTCTCCTTCTGTGACCTTTAGAAGAAGGTAAGGAGGTCATCAACAATGTCATTTCCAGAGCGCAGCACCCAGTGTGAGGCCTCCATACCTCACCAATGGGCTGTAAGCCGTGGAGCAGGTGTGCTGATGTCATAGCACAGGGCAGAGCCAGGATTCAACAACCAGTCCTTCTGATCACAGTCTGGCCCCTTTACTGTTCTCTGTGCTTCTACAAACTTAAAACTCTTCCTAGCATAGAGCTTTGGACTATTTCTGGGTGACCTTGGAATGGGGAAGGGGCAGAGGTTTGTACAAGTGAACTTATGGGTGCTAACAGATCGGTCATGGTTCTCATGTTCATCTGGACACTTAGGATGTTCCAGGCACAGCCTAGGTACAGCATGTATTTTCACATGTGGCCACTCATCCCTGTGACTGGAAATTGAGTAATGGCGGTTGCCATTGCTGTTTTGCTCTGGGTAACTCTCGAGAAACATTACTGGGTCCTCACAGATACTTCACGGAGTGACTTCCATAGCTGTTCCAAGCTGGACAGTTCGGGCCCTCTGTGCTCCAGAGAGAATTCGTTGGCTTTGGCCAACAGCTGTAGGAGGGCAGACAGGCAGCCATTCTGTTGTTCACCGTGGGTGAACAGGAACCTGAGGTTCTGCACAGGCAAAAGCTGACCACAGCTCTTAGTTTTTTACAGTTGGGTTGGCTTCCCTCCTCTCTGTTCCTCTTTAAAAAGATGAAAGGGTTTTGAGATCTTTGCAGGCTCAGACACATTCTCTCCCTCTACCTCTCTCTCTTCTATCCCCTCCTTCTCCCCCCCCTCGTGTGTGTGTGTGTGTGTGTGTGTGTGTGCGCGCGCGCGCTCGTGTGCATGTGTGTGTGTGAGGCCTGAGGAGCTTCCTTTCTCTCCTCCTCTCCCTAGCTAGTTCAGTTCAGACACTACTTTCCGGTCCTGACTGAGCCTAGGGAGGATGAGCTTGTGGGGCCTATAGTAGGGGAACAGACCTTTCTTTGGCTGCAGAGATAGGTGGGGGTTGACGGTAGGAGGGCTTCCTCCTCTGTGTCTTAGAGGTGCAGGAGAATTCAGATAGGCTGTCTTCTGAGCTGACTTTGTTACCAGGCAAGGATCAAAAAGAAAGTGGCTCCTGGGCATAACAATTCCTATAATTCCCTGATTCCCAGCTGCTCTGGAAGGGGAGGGTGGGGAGGTGGGGTGGTGGGGGAGGGGAGGAGCCTGGGAGGGCTTTTGTTTTCCTTTGTGTTTACTCCTTGGTTCTGCTCAAGCCTTCTTTCTTTCTCTGACTGCAGCAACTGGGTCTGCTCTGCCCGGGCGTTCTGCTACCACTACCCTAGAGCCTGTTCTGCCTGCTCCACTAACCAGGGAGCCTTGGAAGGCAGTGTGTGTACAAACTCAAGGTGGAGAAACAGGAAGGGGGCAAGTGGGAGCCCCCGACATGCCCTGCCCAGAGAGGGGGAAGGAGAGCAGTGCGTGCGTGCGTGCGTGCGTGCGTGCGTGCGTGCGTGCGTGCGTGCGTGCGTGCGTGCGTGTGTGTGTGTGGGGGATTCTACTCTGAGGAGTGCTTGCCTGAGCCAACCCTATACAAGTCTGGGAAGTGGTTAACAGGCCATTCCTGTGAGTCACAGTGACTGCTTTAGAAACTTGTGTGGGAACCCTGGGGGTCTAGGGAGGCCCCTCAAGCCAGTGCACACTTTAGGAAAGTCGTGGAGAGGACAGTCAGTGAGAGACGGATAGTCAGAGTCTGTGGAGGCTGCTGGTTGTGGTATGCCCAGTGTAGGCTGAGTCCTTGGCTCCAGGAGCGCCCCTCCCTTGGCCCTGGAGAAACCTCCCGCCTAAGAGCTGCAGCCAACTGCTGAGGCCAGCTGCTGTGTACAGGTGCGGGCCTAGCGGTTGAATGACCTCAGACTGTTCCACTTGGACGCCTTGGGCTCCTCCCTAGGAGGTGAGGTGGATGGCACCCTCCCCCGAGGCAGTATCATGGGATAAAACACTGAAGACAGAGGCCCAGGCAACAGAGCACTTGGGTGTGCCTGGCCCCTGTCAGGGCACACCTTTGAGAAGCCACACCTCCAAAGGCCCAAGACACTTGCCCTCTTCAGAGCCTTAGTAAATATGTCTGACTCCCTTCCCTTGCTCTTTCTTTTCAAATAAGAGGGAACTGTCTCGGGTTGGAGGCACCTGGAAGGCTCCTCGAAATGCTTTTGGGGAGGAGTTTAGAAAGAAGACTAGTTACCCAGTTTTCGCTTACAGAAACGGAGGCAAGGGTAGAGAAGGGTGGAGAGACCCCGCACGAAGTATTTAGAGGACAGTGGATAATCTGAAGTGGCCAGGCAAGCAGGGTTCAGAGAGGGACCCCTGAGTCAGGCTCCGATGGTTATGAGGCCTCAGGCTTTGATCTTGTTGCATGGAAAGAGGACTACGCTCAGGTAGGGGAGAGCTTCAGGATTGGAGAAGCGGGCCTTGGGAAAGCAGCTTACCAGGCCCTCGCCCCAAAGGTCTGTGCTGGCTCGCGCATCATTGGAGCAAAACAAAGGTCAGAGCACAGCCAAGCAGAGAGCCTGGGGAGGTGTTTGCTGCGAGAGAGGGGCAGGCTACAGGGGAACACCTGGTCCTTCCTGGTGTTCTTCCATGGTCCAACCTGCCGTGGTTGATGGTGGACATACCAAGTAGTGAAAATGCAGACCAGGAAGGATGTAACCCTCCCACCAAGCCCAGAGTCCAAGCCCCTGTCCTTCCTGTCCCTTGACTGCCCCGGCCAATCTCATGACCCCAGTCAAGACAAGAGGATTGGCATCCTGGTGGCTTCCTTAAAACCCCTTCCTTTTCCAAAAATGCTTTTGGCGATGTGACCTGGTACTGCCTTTGGGCCCAGCCAGCATCCCCATGTGGGCTCACTGGTGGTCTGCTTAGTCTGTCTGGGTCTCCTCTGACTCAGGTAGAGGGTTTCTCTGATCTTTGAGAACCACAAATTTTTAGCACCGTTTCTGCATTAGTGTACACTCTTGAGACCAGAGTCTCTTCGAGTTCCCGGAGAAGCTGTGGGAAAGAGAGCAAATACTTCTGGCATCTGCCCTCAAGTGCTGCCATGACGATTCTCCCCAGGGTGGTTGCTTGGCTGACTGGGAGACCCGGGAACAGTCAGGACTGGGCTTGAGGCGGGTCTTAGGCCTAGGCTGGGGAAGTAATTAATAGTTAGGCCAAGTGGTTGCTGAGGGGGTTGGGGGCAGGGAAGTGAGGCAGACAGCAGCAGAGAAGAGGCCCGAGGCTGCCGCTAAGGGGCGGCAGACAGAGTACATAGGCCCTGGTGAACCTCTGAAATACTTGACTGGACTCAGGTGGCCTTAAAAGAATGTTTTGAAATAATAACCAGTCCTTTAAAATGAAGGATTCTGATAAAACTCCAAATTATTGGCTTCTTCTAGAGAGGAAAAGGGTCTTGCCATTCCGGTTCACAGAATGTGCACTGTGGTGGCCACTGCCCGCAGGAAAAGCATGTGTCATCCAAATGGCCAGGGCCCCACTGCTCAGCCCTCCACAGCAGGCTGACTTATTTTTCGCTGGTGTCCTGACCTGTCTCCCCACTTCTCCCCAACAACCATGGCTTCACAAGCACTATTGCAAGGAGACCAACCAGACGAAGAAAAGAGAAAGAGCCAGGTGGGGGAGGAAGATGGCAGCTGAGGCCAGGGCTACAGGATTCTGAGTAACGGAGGTGGGTAGGGATGGACCACATCCTTTCTGCCTCCTTTCTCAATTATTCTTGTTGGTTTTCTTCCTTCCTCTTTCTTAACTTCCTTTCTTTGTCTGCCCCTCCCTCTCCTATGAGGACCAGAGGCCTGCGTGGCCCAGCCCCCAACGGAGATGTCCTCCCTGTCCCCACGCAGGTACAAGTGAAGAGTAGTCCAGTCAGAGATGCTTCAGTGGTCCCTTGTGGCTCCCCTGACCCTTGCTTGGACAAGGGCCAGCTCTATCAGGCCCTTCTCCTCCCCCATGTTCTAAAAGGGTAGTAGGTACGGTAGAGACAGGTGGCTGGCTGCATATCTGTTATCTTCCCCGGGGCATCTTCCAGCACACACTAAGTCAGCTCCCACGGACAAGCTCGGGGCAGTGTTGTGTCCAGCCCATGCATGTTGCCTTGGAAGCTGCAGAAGAACACTTGGTTGACTTTGCTGGGCCTGTGGGTGAGGAAGCAGAACTAATGAAGACACGGACATAGCAAAGGGCAGGACTGTGGTCCAAGGTTACAGCCAGACTCAGAACCAGGTGAGCAGTAATCCACTTGCTCTCAGAGGAAGCTGGTCTCACACTAGGGGCTCCACTCCTAAAGAAATCATGAGATTGGAGATGGGGTGTAGCGCTGAACTATAGGAGGGTGTCTGCTCCGGGCTCAGGCTGCCCAGGCTCAGCTTCCAAACTCCCAAACCAATACAAAGGCCAAAAAGGGCTCTGCAGTCAGCAGAGCCTTCATGATGTGGCCCTGAATCTCCAGGGCCTAGGAAGCCTGAGAGACAGTCACCCTGGTGATATGGTCAATTGCCAATCACATTGAGGGCCATGAGGCATCCATTAGGAGCAGGAAGTGATGGACCCGTTCACTCAGTTCCCCAGTCTCCTGAGGAATGGAGACAGGGCAGAGGAAAAGGCCTGGCTTGGCTGGGGTGATGCTCACTGACAGTCACTCTGCAGATCGTCTGGATGATGCAGCTGCCAAGCTGATGTTCTGAAAGTTAAAGACACTCACACGCAGAGTTCTTAGCACTGTGTCTGGCACCGGTAGATAGCGTGTTCATAGCATGTTCAAAGGGCCTGGCACGGAGTAGCGCATTGTGGGGTGCTTAACATGGTGCCTGACACGAAGTAGCTCTCAATAATGAAAGCTTCTTCTGCTATGCTTCTGCTGCTATGCTTCTGCACAGAAATTCCTACCAGATGTCACCTGGCAGGGCCCACGGACGGTGCCCAGTCTGCCTCAGCCCCCACTACATCACCCTCCAGGTCCAACCTCGCTCCTCTTTAGGCCTCAGTTTGCAAGTCCATAAACTGGGCCTAGATTAGTGCAATTCTAAATTCTTACTTTCTCAGTATTGACTTTACTTCCTTGACAAAACTGGATATCGTTAACTGGAATTGGAAACCCAAACAGAAGGCCGGGCACACAGAAGGGTTCAGCACAGACAGGACAGCCTGGGTCTTCTTGACTCCCTTCTTGAAGGAGCCAGAACTTAGAAAAAACACACCACTACCACCCCTAGACAGACAGACACACACACACACACACACACACACACACACACACACACACACACACACACACGTACACGTTCTGCCCTCAACCACTCCTTTTTTCCATTTCAGTAAGGAAGCCATCAGATGTTCCTCTGGACTCTGCCTCTCCAGGACTGCTATTGTAATTAATTAGCAGAGCTAATTACATCTGACAGGCGGGCCGACAGGAGCCCTTGGCAAGTGCCGGAGTCCAGCTGGGACACCGCTTCACTTCCCTTCTCCCCGGAGGGTACCTGACTTAGGAGCCTGACTTTAGACTTGAGCACCGAGGGGCCCAGGAGCCACCAGGAGATTATGCTAAAACACCAGCGTTAGGCCCCACCCTGGTCTGTCTCAATGCCGGCAGAAGGTGGCACTGGAAATGCATCTGTCTGGCAAACACCCAGGTGGTGCTGCTGCTGGGAGCCTTGGAGACCTGTAATCCCAGAGGGAGGCCCTGTGTCGTTGAGGAATGGTCTGAGGCACTTTAGTGGCTGAGCCATGGTGGGCAGCAGGCTGCAGGTGGGGCATGAGGAGGAGAAGGGCACAGGCTTGTTGCAGAATTCTCTGGAAGGAGGGAACGGAGTGAGTGTGGAGCCAGGGACCTGACGTGCCCACCAGTGGGTGGGGCCAGAAGAGCCTTCAAAAGACAGGACTATAGCTCTCTGTGCTCCCACGTGCCCCAGTGAGGTGTGTGTGGCTGTCTGACTCCCCACCTGGACTTTCCTGTCAGGGATGGCACTGCTCTCGTCACTGGGGAGCCTGAAGCATCCAGCCTTCTCCTCACACTCAGGCGCTTGGCTGCGCAGCACGGTGGGGAAGCCTGGGTGGCAAGCAGAGCCAGGCAGAGCAGCTGGAATTCCAACTCGCTCTGGCCTCCATAACCACACATCTAGAAAGTCTTCTGAGCTTTGATTAACCCATCTGTGAACCAGGGATCATAGCCACCTCTTGGAAGGTCACAATGGTCACTGTGGACAGTGCCAACCACCTGAGGGCTTGTTGGACAGGAGCTGCTGCCAATAAAGCGTTTGTTCACCAAAGCCATAGTGAGGGATGCTCTGGGGTGCAGGAATCAGGGACCCCCTTAAGTAGCCACCTCATGTTTTTCCTCTGACCAGCCCTACAGGAAAAACTCGGTAGAGAACCTGTCCCGGCCACCGCATTCACTGAGACACCCAGGGGTCACCATCTTCCCCAGCCTCTATACCCCAGGACTTGGCTCTTTGCCAGGCTAAGTTTAGCCATATGAGCCACCCTCCCCGTGGGTGAGGCTGGAGTAGAGAGGAATTCGCCAAACTTCCTGTCGGCTTCCTGGCAAGCAGGCGAAAGCCCGCCAAATGACCCAGGTTTATTCCCAGAGCCAAGGCTGCCAACAGATGTCTCAAACCACAGGTGTGGGACAGTTGCAAGGCTGAGAGCTTTGGGACCAGCAGAGGCAGATGTCCTTGGAGTGCCCTTTGGGGAAGGGGATGTGTGCTTGTGAGTGAGTGTGCACATATGAGTGTGTGTTGATGCATGTATTCCTGGTTTACGAGAGCTTTACATCAGAACACAAGGCCTTCCCAGCTCCTGCCCAGGGCCTTCAGGGCAGGAGGTTCCTCTTAAGTGGGTTGGGAACCAGAAGAGAAGAGGCTTCGATCCCAGCTCTGGCAGACTGGGTGGCAGGCACAGAGTGGCTATAAGCATTCAGTATCTTGGCCTGGCCCTCCGACCCCATCCTTGGGGCTCTGCTTACAGCCTCCACAGAGGTAACTGGGTTAAATCCCTGGGAAGGGGGTGATTGCTGAGCAGGGTGAGTCATCAGGCAGGCCCAGACTCTGAAGGAGTCCCCCCCATGTGCTGGGGGGGCAGGGAGGAAGGAGCGCTGTGCTCAGGAGCAGCAAGAGCAGGGCAGTGTTTTCTGCTACCACAGCACTTTGCAGCGTGCATTCCTCCACACCCCAAGACTTGGGCAGGGCTGGGGTGCTTGGCAGGTGAGAAAACAGGCCTGTGGAGGCCTAGGGAAAGAAACTGTCACATGTGGGGTGCCTGCTCTGTGCCGGACACCATGCTGAGCACCCGTGTGCTCTCGACCTTAGAACCCTTATAAAGGAGGAGTCTTCTTCTTCTTCTTCTTCTTCTTCTTCTTCTTCTTCTTCTTCTTCTTCTTCTTCTTCTTCTTCTTCTTCTTCTTCTTCTTCTTCTTCTTCTATGAGGATGGCAGCCCTCGAGAAGATGAGTGATCCGCCTGAGAAGGCGCCACCGCCAGGGGTAGAGACAAAGTTCAAAGCCAGGTCTGCTGGGCGTCTCTAAGGCAGGACGCCTTATATCTGTCTGCTGTATTGTTTGCCTGGTGCTCTGGACAAGGTCTGTCTGTAGCCCCATGGGTGCTGCCTGTGTCCTTCCAGAGCCCCCCTGCAGGCAGGGACATCTGTGTATTCACACCCAATCACAGCTACTCTTTTGATAAGAGCATTCAGTCCATGGCTCAGATCTCACTAGCGCTCTGAGGGCATTGCCTTAGTTGGGCTTTACAACACCAGGTATCTCTCTTCCTGCCTGACAGATGCAGAGAGAGGATGGGGAAAACCGTAATTTGTCCAAGATGCCTATCCTTTTCCTAACTTAGTCTGTCTCCTCCAAGTGCTCTTGACTCCCGGGTTTTGAGTTCTGAACAAGGGGGCTTCTAGAGTCGACCTTCTAGCAGGCATAAGGCCTTGCTCTGGTGCTATAGTTGAAGCCATTGTATGCAGGGGAGGAGCATTTTCCAGTCCGGGGCTTCATGTTGGCCACACTCCCCTTCTGATGGCCCATTCTCCCTCCTCTATTGATGTGGAAACCGACTCCTGTCCACGGGAGCTCTCAAGAGTACAGCTGGGCCCAAAGGCCTCTGCCTGCCTTACCGGGGCCTTGAAAGACCTCGGAACCGCCCATGGTCACCTAGCTAGCTGGCTGCCATTTGGTGTTACACTGCAGATACTCCATTTAAAGTTCACAACCATGCCCGTCAGCCAGCCTCACAGTTCTGCCGTGGGCCACCCTGGTGGATCATCCTTGGCTGTCTCTGTGTTGTGGAAACCATGGCCGCTCAGTTTCTGTGGCTATCCAGCATACTTTTCCTCCCCAGCTCGGGAGTGGGAAGCTGGCTGGCTGCCCCTGGACTTTTCCCCCATCCTACCTCTTCCTCCATCCTACATCCTGCGCTTTCTCCCATCCCTGGCTTTCTGCTCCATAGAGCTCTTCAGAGCTCAGCCCAAACTTGTCTCCTCTGGGAATTCCCTGGGGCTAGCCTCTACTCCCTAGCCCCTCTGGATCTTGCTGACTTGTACAACTGTGTTTGGGGTGGAGCTGTCTGAGTCACCTTTGAACAGTGGCTTTCCCTGGTCAGCAGCCAGCACAGGCTGCCAGTGTACATGTTCCCCTTGCTGGGGAATCCTCACCTGCTGGTGAACCCCTTCATCCGGGTACCATGAGGGTAAGAATTTCCTCATGTAAATTCAACATCAGAGGACTCAAACCAAAGGGCCTAGAAATTCCTGTTAGCCAGCGCTGGCTTGCCCCCACGGGCTCTTCTCTTTGTTGTCCAACAACACACTCAGCTGTTAATGTCTAGATGATCTTTCAAACGTAAATTGTATTTTATATGATGAGAAGAACAAGAGAATATGAACAAGGGTGGAGAGTTATGGCTTAAAATGATGTCTTTGGGTGTCAAATGATGAGTCCAGAGCTGCGACGGGTGGCAATAACTGTAAACTCGACAAAACCTAGAATTATCTGAGACATAGGTTTCTGAGCATGCCTGTGAGGGAGTGATTGTCCTGAACACATTTATTTTGACTGCAAACCAAATGCGACCAGTTCCCCCAAGTTCCTTTTTGGCATGATTTCCTTGCCTCAGAGCATTGCAAGCATCCATTGTGAGATCGATAAATTCTTTTTTCCTTAAAAAAAAAAAAAAAAAGATCTTCCCTCTCTCTGCTGAGGTCAGGAAGGAAAGGGACAAGGCAGGTATGGATAGTTCTCAAGGCTCCTGCTGGGAGAGGAGAGGGGTGCAATGTAAGGTTATGCTGAGGTGCCCCTTAGCCTAGACGCGTGTGCATGCACGCACACGCACACACACACCACTAAGGCCTTTCTAAGGTCTCTCCCACACATCACAGCTATAGCTCCTGCAGTCTGAGGTGCAACAGCAAAGCTCACAAGAATTTCTTTTCCTTCGTCACAGTGTTCGACAGGAGACCCAGGAGCCTTGGGATATGATTTTATTTCTTCCCTCAAGTCATCTCACGTTACAGAAGCTCTCTTCTGCTTCCCCTCCGAATATCCTCATCGCCGGTATAAAGTTAAATAAGGGTTGCTTGACCACAGCACTGTGATGTCATGGCAGCCCGTCTGATGACCAGGGTGGCTCGCTAGTTACTAATGAGTGGGTAGTATATACCGAGGGGATTATTTTGGACAGGTGTATGACTCATATTTCATGCTGGAAAGAATGGAGCACCATGATTTCAACACCTTCCTCAGAATGGAACTTCAAAGTTATAGTTGACTCTAAGGAACTTTTTAAAAATGGGAATGGGTGATTTGTCTGCACATATGTCCATACCACAAGCATGCGGTGCTCAAGGAGACCAGAAGAGGGCATCTGAGTCCCCTGGAGCAGGAGTTATAGACAGTTGAGAGCTACCATGTGGGTGATAGGAAACAAATACCGGTTCTTGAAAGCAGCAACCTGTCAGGACCGCCAGCCCACATAAACATGGACACTCATTATTAATTATAAAAGCTCGACCTTAGCTTAAACTTGTTCCTAACTTGTTCTTATAAATTAACCCATCTTTTAAATCTACATTCTTCCACATCTGACTGGCTACTCTGCCTTTCTTCTTCCTAGAGTTCTCTCTCTTTCCAGAAGTCCTGCCTATACTCTCCTGCCTACCTATTGGCTGTTCAGCTTTCGATTACACTAATCACAATACATCTTCACTCAGTGTACAAATATCCCACAACTGTAACCAGTGCTCTTAATCCCAGAGCCGTCTCTCCAGCCCCAGATGGCTGGGGGATCCTGGGTGAGGTCAGGTGGGGAGCTAGGGTTCTGTATTTAGTTGTCTGTTGGTTTGTTTTGGTTCTCTCTCTCTCTCTCTCTCTCTCTCTCTCTCTCTCTCTGTGTGTGTGTGTGTGTGTGTGTGTGTGTGTGTGTGTGTGTGCACGTGCGTGCGTGTGTGTGTCTGTGCCCTGGAGAACAGAAGACAGAATAGGACATCAATTCCTCTAGACCTGGAGGACAGAAGATTGTGAGCTATGTGATATTGGAGAGGAACCAAACACTGGTTCTCTGCAAGAGCAGCAGATATGCTTACCTGTTAAACCCCTGTCTTTTTTCGTGGGGGACGGGGTCTTGCTGTCTAGCCTAGGCTAACCTTGAATCTCATGGCAGCCTTCCTGACTCCCTCTCCTAAGTGTGTCAGCCTGATTCTGGGTCCCTAGCGAGATTCCAGGTGATGCTTCACCAGTGCTCTGTGTATCACAGTTTCCCTCACAAGCACTGCAAGAGGTTAGCCTTTCTCCCAAAAATTATTTAAGGCTTAAAAATCATTCATGCTAGAGAGACTGTTAAGAGGTCATTCAGCATTCAAATGCTGAGGTAAGAGAAGCAAGTGGCATCAATCCCATGACCCTCTGGGGATTACCTTCTTCTCTTAAACCAAGAACCCTAGGCCCAGAGAGGTGAGTTAACACACCCAGCACCACACTGCCAGGAAGAAGCGTTCACTAAACAAAATTCAGCGTGGTGGAAGGCAGTGTCTGAGGCCGAGGAGTTTGATGGTTGGAGAACAACTCACATAGCTTGCAGAGAAAGGATGCCTGCACTGACCCGACCGGAAAAGCAAGAAGTAATGGTGTCATATGCAGCTGAGTGCAGAGTGTGCTTTAATCTGTGTTGATGGCGGGGTCCCCTTGCTGGTGGCGGAAGAGCAGCCCACACTGTAGAAGTAATCCTGTTATCAGACAGCCCTAGCTGGCCACAAGGAAAGCCTTTCTTCCCATTGGCTCAGAGCGTTCATATATTCACCACAGAACCAATCGCTGTGGGTGTAGCTGTGGCTGTATAGAGTAGTCTTGTTGTCTCGGGACTGGCGTCTGGATTTGGGTTTGGTCACCTGGATCTGAGATGTAGGTTTATATCTACCCCAACCAAAGGACCAGGAAGAGAGAAGGTTGATCCTCGGGGTAAAGACTATTCTGATCCCATCAAGAAAAGCTGTGTTCTGCAGACAGAAGAAATGTCTGTGGCATGTGTAAGCCTGAGGCTGGGCCAGAGCATGGGAGACGGTTACAGGAGACCCCTGGGGTTGAGTGTGAGGACCCGCTTGGATGCAAGGCTCCAAGGAAAAGGGTCCTTGAAGGAAACATAGGTGTGACCAGCAGTGTCTTTCTCTGTTCCTAGGAATACTACAGCCATGGCCATGGGACTTTTCCGGGTATGTCTGGTGGTGGTGACAGCCATCGTTAACCACCCTCTGCTGTTCCCTCGGGAGAATGCCACGGTTCCAGAGAACGAGGAGGAGATCCTCCGTAAGATGCAGGAACACCAGGAGAAGCTGCAGCTGGAGCAGCTGCGTCTGGAGGAGGAGGTGGCGCAGCTGCTGGCCGAGAAGGAGGCCCTGAAGCAGGCCGAGGAGGAGGGCCAGCAGCAGTCCGAGTCCTACACTGCCTGGAACCTCTGGAGCACTCTCTGCATGATCCTCTTCCTGATCATCGAGATATGGCGGCAGGACTACCAGGACACGCTCTTCCCAGAGTGCCCAGCTGGAGATGAGGATGAGCTGTCTGGACTGGGGGGCGCCCCACTGAAGGGCCTTCCCCTGCCCAATAAGGCCACCCTGGACCACTTCTATGAGCACTGTATCCGAAGCGCCACAGGTGATGCGACCCGTACCAGGGAGTTTGTGGAAGGCTTCGTGGATGACCTGCTGGAAGCTCTGAGGAATGTCTACAGCCGAAACACTGACATGGAGATGGAGGACTTCATCGGTGTGGGTAGCATGTATGAAAACTGGCAGGTGGAGAGACCACTCCAGTGCCACCTGTATGTACCCTTCACACCCCCGGAGCCCTACAGCTTCCGCCCAGAGCTCTGGTGTTCCAGCCTCTCGGTGCCCCTGGATCGGCAGGGATATGGCCAGATCAAGGTGACCCTGGCCGATGGGGACCCTCTAGGCTGTGCCTGCAGCAAGACTAAGCTCGGGGAAGATATGCTCTGTCTCCTCCACGGCAAGAGTGGCGGGGTACAGCCCAGCGGAGGTGGGGGTGATGAGATGAAGGACTTGCTGTGTTCCAGAGAGACCTCACATCTGGACGCCATGCAGGTCATGAAGTGGTTCCAGGTGGCCCTCACCAGAGCCTGGCGCCGCATCGCCCACAAATATGAGTTTGACCTTGCCTTTGGCCAGCTAGACACCCCGGGGTCTCTCAGAATCAAGTTCCGCTCAGGGAAGTTCATGCCCTTCATCCTGACTCCTGTGATCCAGTGTAATGACTCCGACCTATACTTTGTCCCACAGCTTCCCAAGGAGGCGCACAGGGGACCTCCAGCCTCCGGCACTGACTGGTTCCTGTCATTTGCTGTCTCCGAGCGACAGTTCCTCCGGATGATCGGGAAGGCCTTGCCGGAGGACGCCTGCCACCTTAGCTGTCTGCAGATCGCTTCCTTCTTGCTCTCCAAGCAGAGCCGCCTGTCAGGCCCCAGCGGGCTGCACAGCTACCACCTAAAGACGGTCCTGCTGCACCTCCTGCTGTCCCGGCAGGCCGCTGACTGGAAGGCCAGCCAGCTGGGTGTACGTTTGCAGGAGCTCTTCCGCTTCCTGGAGAGAAGCCTCCAGGAGAAGAAGCTCCATCACTTCTTTGTGGGCAACCACAAGGTGCCTGAGGCTATGGGACTCCCAGAGGTCGTGCGGAGAGCTGAGCCTATAAACCTCTTCCGGCCCTTCGTTCTGCAGAGGACTCTTTACCACGGCACAATGGACTTCTTCTATGAGATGCTGAGGAATGCCCCAACGCTCATTAGTGAATATTCCCTCCATGTCCCTTCAGACCGCGCCAGCCCACCACCAAAAGCTGTCGCCTTGTAGACCGTGAAATGTGAGGGCCAGGGGGACAGCATCCCCTGTGTCTACCCTACCGGGGTTCTCTAACCCCATGCAGGAAACACGGTAGGCCTGGAGGGGAGCTGAGGTTCAGCGTGCTGGGAAGCCAGGTCCTGGAGAGTGAGGGAAACAAAATTGCAACTGGACACTGGTTCGCCTTTCTGCCACGGGGGCTTGTTGGTGAAACGGTTGTTTAGGTTTGGGCACCGATACTTGGCAGCTTAGTTTTCGATCACCATGAATGACCCAGATGCTGATGGAGCAGTCTCCCCGGCACTGAGTTAGAGAGAGGCAAGCGCTGATTTGAATGTAATCCTTTTTGCATCACAGTCCATTCTGTGCTTCAGATGACAGAGCTTCTGCTAGGATGTTGTTGGGGATCCGATGAAGACCCAACACTCTATTCTGTGGTCTCTTAGCCCCGGTTGTCTGCAGCTAAATCACGAATGGGGACAGATGTGGGAACTCACAGCCTTTGGACCACATTGTATACAATAACAGAGGTCCCACGGTGGCCACCCTTTTTTAAATACCTGGCAGAGGTCCAGGAGCCCGGTGGCTAACGTCTCCATTACACAGAAATGGGTACTTGGTGGTGGAGAGTCTACAGCTGGCCGGTTTTTTAGCCACACATCTTACTCAGGTGCACACCTTCTCCCTGTCCCTTTACCATGCACCAGGTCCTGACCACCGAGGGTGTCAATTACCACATTGATTGCTGGCTCAGAAGCCTCTCCCATCTCCATCTCTGGTCTTCCCGGCCAGCAGTGTGGTAGAGGGGCACAGATACCTGTGTCTGCCTTGCACTTTGGCCCACTTTGGAGAAAGTTACAGGGCCCTGGGGCAAGGATACTGACAGCTCTAAGCTATCCCCAGGGTCCCGGTTACAGGGAGTGTAGGTTTATAAGTCGGAGGTGCTATGAGAACTCAGTTCTGGTCCATAGGCCCAAAGCATCTCGCAGGTCCTGGCTTCAAGAGGGCATCATCCCTTGGTCTCTTCTGCACAGGCCTTTCTGACCTCATGGATGACCCAGACTGAAAGAACATGATGGAAGCTGGGCTCACTGGGGATCCATGTGATGACTTCCTGCACAACCTGGAACTCTAAGGAGTGCTATAGGCTCAGACAAGTACCAGAGCTTTAGGCTGGAGCTGAGCTCCTGTCCAGGCCTCTTCCAGAGGACCCAGCGGCCTCTTCTCCTTAGCTACCTTTACAGTGGACCAAAGAAGAAACACAAATGAAGAACCAGGTGGCGCCCGCTAGCCCTCCAGAAGTTAAGATGACAAGCCCTTCAGGGAACAAAACCAGGCTTCCCACAGCCCCACGCATGCCTCCCACAGCCTCACAGGGCTCCAGAAGATGGACCATGTAGCCACCAAGCCTAATCGATGGTGAAAGGGCCTACTGCATGCAGGGTAACCAGAGACGCTAGGATGCCTCCATGTAGGCAGGAGTCAGTGAACATAGGTGGTCCGCCCCTCCACAGCTTCATGGGGGACCCTGTAAACAAGCCTCCTCAAAGTGTGGCTCTGCCTGCAGCCCTGAGCCACCCTGTCCAGGCACCTCTCAGAGTCAGGGCAGATGTCCTTATTTATTGTCATCTGTGCCTTGTCCCTGTTCATTCAGATCCCGTGGTGCATCAAAGAGAGCCCAGCAGCCAAGAACCAGCTTTCAGAAGCCAAGACCAAACCCCTCTTGGGCCTCCCCTTTCACTTCTGGGAGAAGGGTCACAGGATGAACACCTGGCTTCTTGTTTGCTGGGGCACTTGGTGGGAAGAGGCGCCTGTCATGTAACAGGGCTGCTTCTGAAGCAGCAGGCTCTTGGGGTTTCGTGCTGCCTTATTTATATTAAAGGAAGAATTAAATTCTCATAAGGCGTGGAGTTTGCTTTTACTTCAGGAAGTCTTTTAAAGCAGAGTTGGGCATGAAGGTAGATTTCCTCTTGTCAAGCAAAGCTTTCAAACACACACACACACACACACACACTTATACCCTTAGGAAATTATTTTAAGATAACAAAATGGAATGCTTCAGCCTTTGAGGCAGCTCGTGCACTGCCTGCAGGGTCCCCCGACCTTTGAAAGCCAGCTGCAGGGCAGAGTCCAGCACAAGCCCTTACTTCATAGAGCCAGTTTATGCAAAGGCAGGGAGGCCCTGAAACAAATGAGAAGCTTTTGTTGTTTGGAGAATCTCTCTTGAACCTGGAGCTCTAGTCCTCTGAGCACATGGGACCTTTCCACAAAAGATGATCCCTTCTCCCTGCCCCTTTACACCAAAGATTTACTCCCCCATCCCCAAAACATGCAGGACAGCACCAATCTCTGCTCACTTGCTCTGCTGCAGGCCCCAGGACTGTTTGCTGCACCTGGGTAAGGGTGAGCTACTTAGGACCATGAGGTTGGTGATGTTAGGGGAGGGCACAGTGTCCCAGGCCAGGGCCTGGGAAGATGACTCAGACAGTAAAATGCTAGCCATATAAATTCAGGGACCTGAAATTAATCCCCAGAACCGACGTGAATATCTGATGTGACAGTGGGGACGTTTAATCTCAGACAGACAGATGAATCCTCAGGGCTTCCTGGCCAGCCAGCCTAGCCAGGAATAAGATAACTCCCACCTTAAAAAGCAAGGTGGACCATTCCCAAGGAAAGACATCAATGCCCTGTGGCCTACATAGCCACAGTCCTCTGTACTGGGAAACTTTTATTACTACCATGAGATACCCAAAGCAAATCACTTAGGAAGTAAAGGGGTTAATATAGAAGGCTCTAGATTCCAGATCAGGCAGCTGTATTTGACCGCTCGTGAGGATGGCAGACCTATTCCGCTATAATGGAAACACACGGAAGAAGTGTTCCCAGCTTTGACTGAGGTTAAAAGCCAGGCTGGTACTTTAAGGATAACTTTTGTGAGAACTAGCAAGGCTCCCATAAGAAACAACCCGAATCTCCTTCAAGGACCCCTAATTTGAGGTCCTCCCACTAGACTTAGCCTCTTAAAGTTGCCACACCACCACACAACGACCAGACTTCCAGTGCAGGAACCGTCGGCAGGTGTGGAGTGGCAATAACATCCACGCTATGGCTCCCTGGAAACGGCACGTTGATCCATTATCAAAGCTGTCACCCAAATCACCGGGAGAGTCTGGCCAGTTCCCTTGAACCTGAACCTGCATGGTGCTCACATCCAGTCTGAAGTGACCATGTAGAGCTCTAAGCATACCCCAGTTGAGGAAAACTTGCTTCCTCTCAAGAAAACTCAAATGGGCTGCTTTGTCGGAAGACAGACCTGGGTGGGGGAGGCTGATCCTTTTGCTGGGGACTTAGGGTCACTGTGGTGCCAGCTGTACCACAGTTTTCCCTGAATATAATTGCGGTCCCACAGGTGAGCAGGGCATCAGGCTGGGGAGTCCTGGCAGGTTTGTACAGGTCCAGAAGTACTTCCTGGGGGCCTGATGCATAGGAGGCACTGATTGAGACAGGAGTGAACAGGACCCTGAGAAGGAAGAGCAAGATGCCCTTCCAAGTTCTCCTATGAGAAGCACCACACAGGGGCTGGAGAGATGGCTCAGAGGTTAAGAGCACCAGCTGTTCTTCCAGAGGACCTGAGTTCAATTCCCAGCAACCACATGGTGGCTCACAACCATCTGTACTGAGGTCTGGCGCCCTCCTCTGGCGTGCGGGCATACATCAAAGCGTATGTTGTATACATAATAAATAAATAAATCTTAAAAAAACAGAAGCACCACACACACACACACACACACACACACACACACACAAAGACTGGAAGGGCCTGAGAGTGTAGCTCAGTTAGTAGGATACCTGCCTAGCATACATGAAGCCCTGGTTCAATCCCAGGCACCACCTAATCTGGTATGATAATACGTACTTACAAAGACTGAAACCCAGTGTTTATGGGGTCCAGCACATCCCTGAGCGACCCTCGCTATCCGGATCCCTGGGAACAAGCTCCCAGGATGCACTGCAGGCCTTCAAGGTCTTGCTGGGGTTAGGCCCAGGAATCTACATTCTGCCAGACTTGCCAGCTAAGAAATCCAGGAAGGGTGGTTAGGGAAGGCCTGGGAAAGCTTGGAGAAGGATGGGCAGCCATGTTTCAGCAGTCCCTGCTCACACAGGCGTTAACTCCAACTCCACACCGGTTCCTGAAGTGGGTGCTCTTACTGCAATCCCCATTTTCCAGGCAAGGAAATAAGAAGCAGAGGTCAAGAGACTTAACTAGGGTCAAAGGGAGTACATAGCAGTCAGGATTCCAAATCAGCTGTCCATCAGATTCAAAGAAGGAATATGTATTTGTAATAGCGAGAAATCACAACGTTAGGAGGGAAGAGGGTCTGGGAGGCCAACCACGAACATCTTGAATGCTAAAGTAAAATCTGACTTCATGCCGGGAGGAGTGGTGAACTGGTGATGGGTTTCTGCTGTTGTTGTTGCCTGATTCATCTACAGCTACAGAGAAATGGGTACCAGGCTTTTTTTAGGCCGCCGACCAGCTCCCCAATCATAACACACTGACATATGATCAGCTTGGAACGCTCTGCCTTAGCTTAGCTCTTATTTTACTCTGTTTCTCTGAATCCACGGTTTGCCTCAGGACTTTCTCTCTCTCTCTCTCTCTCTCTCTATATATATATATATATATATATATATATATATATACACACACACACACACACACACACACACACACATATATGGTACTATTTTATAGCATGAGGAAACATAACAGATTTTGCCTGATTAATGTAATATTCCGGAACAGTAATGAGTTATGAGCTCACTGTGACAGGAGGCGCTGAGGAGCAAGTACCTGTCCTCCAGAGCAAGGACGGCAGCAACAGTCAGTGAGTGTCCAGTCTCTGCGAGGCTGGGATTCAGAAGTCTCTTCTTCAGCCTCGTCTCTGTCTCCTTGGGGAGCTGGGGGCTTGCTTGGTTTGGCCAGTAGTGAACTCCAAGCAGAGCCGAGAATCACTTGCAGGGGGAAATACGTGCCTGCAGCTGCCCTCATCCCCCTCCCTGTACCCTGCTTTGTCCTGCCCAGGGAGGGGAGTTTTTAGACTCAACTTTTCTCAGTGCCTTCTAAAGATAGCTGTTCTCTTAGCTAGCTAGCGTTCACACACACACACACACACACACACACACACACAGCAATACCATCATAATTTTTTTAACTGACAGAAATCAAGTTCTCACTGCTACCTCTGAGTTCAGTCCTCAGAAGTCACCAGTGTTTCCTGAGCCTTCCCCTCACTCTCCCCAGACTACGCACATTACATGTGTGAACGCCTTCCTCCTGCTCTTCCACACATGGCAGCAGCGCACCATCTAACTTTCCCGCTCGGCCTGTTGAACACTTGGCTGTACCTTTTTCTTTAAAATAGCTGCTCACTGTCTCACTTGGTGTTCCCACATGCCTCGATTTACTCATCTCCCCTACCAAGAAGCCCTATCATCTCCACGCTTCTGGTTTTTTCTCTTAGAAACAACACTGGAGTGAACATGTGTGAGCACTCACTCTATTCTGAAGTAAACCTTCCTTTCCCAGCTGTCACAGTATCCCATAGCAACAACCTGCTTCATGTGTGTTTACCACCAAGAGTCTTCCCATAGACACAGGTAAAATCATCCTGACACAGGATGAACAACAAAACACGGACCTGAGAGCTGAGCAGCAGGCACACTACTGAGTCAGGGGAAGCCAACTCTGTAAGACGATGGCTCTGACCCAAAGAACTGGGCCTGTTTGGAAGTCCAAAGACTACGGACTGTCAAGATCCCTATAGAATGCAAGTCATTGGGAATAAGATTGGGCAGCTCTGAGGCCTACTAAAGAGGAACGTGAGATGAGCCAGATCAGTCTTGTGTTTGAGCTCTTAGCCAGTTAGCTTTCTCACGCACGAGAAAAAAGAAGGCACATCCTCTAAGAAAACCTACAGCACCCAAATTGTTCTCTAAAGCACAATTAATCACAGCTCAGGAACTGAAATTGGGGTTCAGCCTGAAGATCCAAAAAGCAAGGCAACCAGCCACTGGCTCTTCCTTAGTCCTCAGTCTGAAATGGCGATCCTGCCTCCAGGAATCTCAGAATGAAACTGTGACTGAGAGATGTCTCCTCCCACTTTATAATCCTTCCTAGGGGTGGGATTAGAGGCATGCTAATAGAGGGGTTTCTATAGCAACCAGTGTGGCTACTGAGATTAAGGGTGTGTGTAACCACTCCTGGTCTGTAAGGCTAACCAGTGGGGCGGCTGTTTTACTCTCTGATCTTCAGGCAAGCTTTATTTATTAAAATACAAATGAAATGCCACTCCAGTTGTCTTCCAAATCGGTACTCATCTGAGTCTGCCTGGTTTGCTTGCCTCTGCACAGGACGAGGCTTTGCTTTAGGGGTGAAGTAGCATTTCCCACCCCACCCCCAATGGTCCTCTGCAGCCCCCAAAAGAGACCAGAAAGCAAAACTGTCAACTTCAATTTATCTTCAACTTCAATCTCAAGGGTGTTCAAATACATTCCTTTTGTCCCTCCATGGGACAAAGGTCTTGAAGGGGCAAAGTGGGGTTTGCAAGATAGATGGGGAGAGAGTCAGGAAGACGTTGGTCTGTTTCTTCACAGCCAGTGGTTGCACTTTCGCTTTCTCTTGGACTGATTCTATTTAAAACAGAAACAGAAAGCAGAGACCCATTTCTTGTTTCTTCTCCCTAGCCTCCCTTGACTGAAGCCACATCTGTATAAAAATGTTCTCCTCCCAGTCTCATGAGACTTTTACACTTCTGGAGAGTGGACCGAGATCAAGTTCTCTGAGGACAGTGATCGGACAGCCCCCCCTAAAAGACTGACCATGGCCTTGAGTCTCTTCCAACATGCATAAATATTTTTTTAAAAAATTGCTGACTGAGGATTCCGGAAGGCGGGATGTAGCCGGATGATAACTGAAGGATGCAGTTATTCTAATTCAAATGGGGGATATGACGCAGCTCTTCCATGCCCAGCGTAGACCACATTCCAGGAATCGGGGCCAAGCCGGATCACAGCAGAAACCCTAAACAGCCAGGCTTTCCTGAACCCACAGCTTCACCCAGTACCGGTTCTAAGAAACCTTTCCATGGTTTCCTCAGTGGTGCTCTATGCTCTGCCAGACAGGAAGCTCCACGAGCCACAGGCATCCAGACAAGGACAACCATTAAGTATTGGGTTGTTCAGCTGGCTACTTAATGACCCAGAAAGACTCAAGGAAGAGCAAGCCCTTGCCCCAACTCCACACCTTCCCGTGTAAAGGCCCACACATGAGACCCGTTTTCTCTGGGCACCCAGCCATATCCCAGGGAGCCTGCAGCTGCAGGGACCAGTAGCTGGGACTACTGTCTAGCTGTGGTACATCTTAGCACGGCAAGATTCGGTCTTACTGTAAGTCTGGGTTTTGCCTCCATTACCTCAGCTGTGAAATGGGGATATTGATGCAAGTGAGAATACGAAGTGAACAGGTGTGTATGAAGCACTAGGCTTAGGGCCCCAAGAATGGACCCAAGGCCAGCACCTGTCACACCTCCCACCCACACGAGCTCCTCAGAGCTGAATTCCCACTTCGGTTTGCCCTAGAGAGTCCAGCACCTCTGACATGGAGTCAGTCCGTCCTGGGCACCCCTTCAGCACAGCAGGACGTACAGGAATTGTCTCGTTCTCAGCTCCCTGGGAGCCAGACTTGTGCCAGGTGCCAAGGAAACCTTTAATGACCCTAGTGGAGGATTCTGCGATGCTGCGCCAGTCTTTGGAGGCGCCGGGCCTTGGCCCTCTGACTCTTGAGCTCTCACTGGCTCTTTCAATCTGGAAAACAACCGGAAGACAGAGCTCCCTCTTAGACAAGGAAGGAAAAAAACAGCTGCTCACAGCTGCCTCATAAGATGCCCCTGGGTCAGGTAGCCTGTTCAGTCATCAACACCATCCCCGACTCCTGGCTGCTCATTCAGCAAACACACTGGCGGCAGTCACTGCTGTCTATGTGCCCTGTCTATTATAAAGGGACCAGGAAAGCAAAGGCAAAGGAAGGATTCTTGCTTGAGAGCTCCGATCCCTCCTGGTGGAAGAGGAAGCTGGGGAGGGCGGAGACGAGCAGGAATTGGTGAAGGAAAGCCAAGGTTCCCAGAGGGTGAGGGCACTCTTGCAAAGCCTTGCTCTGCCCACTCCCAGCTAAAACATCTGGACAAGTCACAGGACCTCAAAGCCTCAGTTTGCACATCTGTAAGATGGGGAGTGACTCACCGTGCAAGGTTTTGAAGGGTAGGTATTGTAGGTGAGGTCCCAACATGCATTAAGTGTGTGGTAAACAACTTTATTTTGATTAATGAGGGTTTTTCCAACAAAAAAAAAAAAAAGAAAGAAAGAAGAAAAAACCCAACTTTTTATTGTCCCTCTCTTCCACAATGGGGAGCTGGTTTTAGCTGAAGACTTCCTATAGAGCTTCCTCAGAGAGCCCCGGTGACCTCTTCCCCTGGCTTCAGGCCAGCATCCTCTTCTACCACTAAAGCTGGGACATCTGAGGGTACCCTCACCCAACCTCCATGCTGCTTTCAAATGTCAGGAACAGAACCTCAGATGAAGCAAAGTTTCTCAAAGGTCTTTCTGTTCAGCAAGTGGACACCAATCCCCATTCAATCACTTCAAGACAAAAAGAATTAAACACCTCCAGCCTTCACCGGTTATGAGGGCTCCTCATTATTCGTCTGTCTGTCTGTTTTATTTTTGTTTTTTCAAGACAGGGTTTCTCTGTGTGTAACCTTGGCTGTCCTGTAACTTGCTCTATAGACCAGGCTCAAAACTCCACTGACCTCTGACCTCTGTTGCCTTGTCCTCAGGCCCAAGACAGGCCTTTCCTGACTGATCCAGGTTGGGAGATGATGGCTGCTATCCAAACATTGCCATAAAGGGGAAGCTGGCTGCTAACGGCTAAGTTGTCTAAGGACCATTGCTGTCCAAAGCAGCTGTGGTCATGGTGCGGAGGGCATGACCCAGTCGAGCATTCCATAGTCCTTCCATGACACACACATGTAAATGTCATGACCATTCTGGGGGCTCTCCATGTTCTGTTCAGTGGCAATGCTGGGAGGAAGGGGCTGGAGGCTAGTTACGGGAAATCCCTTGGGCTTCACTATCCGTAGTGATGGAGACTTCAACAGACAGATAGAAAACACAGGCATGCGGCATTTGGTCAGCATGGAGTATCCCAGTTCCTGTCCATCAAGAAAGCCATGCTGTGTGTGTGTGTGTGTGTGTGTGTGTGTGTGTGTGTGTGTGAGAGAGAGAGAGAGAGAGAGAGAGAGAGAGAGAGAGACAGAGAGAGACAGAGAGAGACAGAGACAGAGGAGAGGAAGAGCGAGAGAGTGTAAGGGAAGCAGAGCAATGACAATGGGTGTTTGTGCACCCTGGGGGACCTAAAGGGAGAGACTATCCCCCACCAAGGCACTACGACAGCCACACACAGCAGGCCTGTCATCGGAAAAGGGAAGTGTAATCTAGATTAAATCCCTATTAACACCCATAGCCACATCTATTGACTGAGATCAGAGAATTTCAAATAACATTTCGAAATTACCCACCACTCCCATCACCGCAGGCGCAGGTCCACACGCCCTCTGCCGTCCAGTCCAGCTAGGATGTAACTGGACTAATCTAGAAGGCGCTCCAGTTCAGAATCTCCCCTGGGAGGAGAGTGCTGCCCAGCATCCTCTGCTCAGGAGTTCTGACGTGAGCATCATCTACGATCATAACATACTTCAAATGCTTCTGGAGGTGGGGCTCTTGCCTTACCTCAGTCCCAAGGTTTAAAATGTTCCCTACAAGACAAGCAGCATTAAAAACGGTTCTCTGGAGATCATACAAACCTTCCCATTTTTCACATTACTGCATTTGTGTGTGTAAGTATGGGGTATGCATGTACACACGTGAGGTCAGCATTCGGTATCTTCCTCTATGGTTCTCCACCTTTTAGAGTCATCTTACATGTGTGTGTGTTTCACCTGCGTGGATATGTATGGACCACACGTGCAGTGCCCTTGGAAGCTAGAGGAGAGGGCCAGATCCCCGGAACTGGGGTTACAGACAGATGGCCATGAACTGCCACGTGGGTGTTGAGAATGGAACCAGTGTCCTTAACCACTGAGCCATCTCTCCAGGCTCTCACGTTTTGTGAGAAAGTCTCCCCTTGTTGAGCACACAGATGTAGCTAGCCTAGCTTGGATAGCAAACTCTCAGAGACTCCTGTCTCTGCCTCCCCAGTGCTGGCATTGCAGGCGCGTGCCACCATGCCCAGCTTTTCACCTGAGTGCGAGGCATCCAAACTTGGGGTCTCATGGTTGTGCAGTAAACACTTTACTGAGCCCTCACCCTAGCCAAAAATAATTTTTGACATAGCTTTTCTTCCCTCAACCCCGTTAAAAACTCTTCAAGTTCATGAACTCTGGCTGATTTGGGGTCATATTCCTCAGGCTCCAGCCTCCTAGTTTCAGCCACAGATTGGTGACTCCATCTCCTGTATGAGTCAGGGAGGTGGCATTGAGAAGCCAGAGGAGGGATGGGGAGATGGCTCGGTGGCTAGGATCATTTGTTCTCTTCCGGAGGACCCGGGTTTGATTCCCAAGCACTTACATGGCGGCTCACAACCATGTAACTCCAGTTCCAGGGATTCTGACCTCCTCCTCAGGCGCCAGGTACACACATGGTGCATACACATACATGCACATAAAACATTTAAACTCATACAAAATAAACCTTTTTTAAGGAAGAAAAGAGGAAAAATAAGAGAAAGTAACAAGAAGGAATTAGGCCAAGGCAATAACTGAAACCAGGACCCCGGCATGTGGCCTGGAGCCAGAGGTTAGCAAACCACCTCCACTGGGCTCTACCTGGCCTAGCTCTGGGGTTTTCACTCCGCCCCTAATCCATCCTTTGTGTTATGGACACCTACAACAGCTCTGTGTGACTCTTGTCTGAGAGTTTCCCATGGATACAAAGCCTATGCAAAACTTGGCTTAGAGGAAACTGGGAAAACCGTGGTACCTCATGAATCAGGTATTTGCACCTGGCATTGTATTGTAGGAAACTTCATTTTGTTTTGAGATTTGGAAATCCACTGGCTAAAGTGTAAATATAGGGGAAAAAAATAAAGAGGCCAAGAGGCAAAGGGAAAGTGTTTCAGTTCACCAGGACTGCGGCCCCTGCACCCACGGAGGCTACGTGCCTTCTAAAGGTGTCTCTGAGTCTTCATTTCACCAACCCACGTGAACCAGCACACCCACATACCCAAAGGCCATTCAAGGCCCAGATGAGGCTGAGGGCCTTCAGCCTGCAACCTCTCTCCCCGTGAGCACTTTTCTCCAGCCCATGTTTCCAGGTTCTTCGAGTTTTGTAAGCTATTCTGTGAAGCCTCGAGAGTATACCTCTACCTCTCTAACTCAGAGATACGCATTTTCTGTGTACCGCAACAGTTGGATCACAGGCTGGAGCCTCTCTAGACACCTGCAGAGTTCGCCAGTCCCTGCGGTCCTAGCGGAGACCACAGCAACCATTCCCTCTTTCCAAGCATAGGTCCTAGGGAATGATGAGTCACAGACTCGACTCTACAGTAACTTGGGTACCATGGCAACAGGGCACCACATCCGGAGCAGATGGTACCACAGACTGCCTGTCACATGGTGCCTCTTCTGGCAGGCCTGGTCACTTAACCAAAGAGGACTGCCTATTTGCACCTCGCATGGAGTAGCACCTGGTGTAAAATAAGCCCTCAGCCAGCAGGCAGCAGTGCCAGCTGAGATGCCAGGAGGGAAGGGGATTGGTCTGGATGGAATCCAAAGCAGGGGCATGGAGAAGTCAAAATGTCACACTTGCTGTTGCCTGGCATGGCTGGGGATGCTGAAGACCGGAAGACTTGAAGGGAGAACAAAGCCAAAATGATCCCAGGCTGTTAGGACACACTGGCATGGAACAGCAAGGGACAGTGTCAATCCTTCTCCAGAGAAAGTGGCAGCAGCTCCCTGCTGAAGGCACCTGCTGGCAGACCAGCCACTTTCCACAGCTCACTGGCATCTCAGTCTCTGGTGGCATGGCACTGCCTGGTCAAGCTGATGGCTGCATGGAAGCCAAGACAAACTGTCACTGCAAGGCAAGACCAGCCCACTGCAGCAAACGCTTGGGCCAACATAATGTGGAGATAGGAGGTCCATGGGGCAGGGTCTGTGTCTTCATCAGTGTTATCCTTCCCTCGCCGTGGTCCAGGATCTGGTACCCATGAAGCGACAGAGGCGTCTGTTGGAACCAACTGAGTGTGTGACGCACATCCAGCAACGACCTTTGCCTGAGCCTGGGATTAGAGGGGCGGGTGTTTTGGAGGCAGGATGCTGGTTAATAAAACACTATGTGAGACACCCTGAGCTCCAGTAACACCGGTGAGATTCTGACGTAGTTGGTCCAGGGTGAAAAACGGGTGTTTCATTTCCTGCTTTGGAATTCTTTCCAGTCACAAGACCCTTTGGGTGTCTCCCAGGCCCGTGGCCAAAGTTTAAACAGGAATGATACACATGCCTTCCCATGTGGCCAGCAGTGTTTCCCTGCTAAGAGAATAGTATTTCAACATAGAGTGTGTGCGGTTGGTTTCTTTCTCTTTGTTCTTCCTCCTCCTCTTCCTCCTTCTCAGGATTTCTTCTCTCCAGAGACTTTTGAAGAGCAGCAAAGGCCAAGGAGCAGGAGTCAGTCTAGTTCCCAAATGCACCTCCACATCAGAGCTGGGAGCTTTCTAGAGAAGCTACGGGATTCAGACACATGACAATTAGACTATATTTTACATTTCCAAGTTTATGAAGGACCTCAAAAAGAAAAAAAAAAAGAACAGAAACGCACTGACCCCCAAGACAACCCGTGACGCAGAATCCGATACACTGAGAATCCTGGGCAATGCAGTGATTACCGAAAGGCTGAGACACACAGCCCAAAGTCAAAAGCAGCAGGGTTGTTCTGAAAATAGAGATTCAGGAAGCCAAAGAATATGTTCTTATCAATGAGCAGGGCACAGACCGCGGGGTCCTGCTTCATGGTGGATATCCAGAACCTCAGCATCGGGGTGTGATTCACGCAGCTGCAAGACAGGAAAGGAGGGGGTGGGCGAGGGGGCATGTATCACTTTATAGAGTTGGAAGAAACAAAATTTTGGGTTTGTTTGGGAACTATGGCAAGTTTAGTGACTATCCAGGAAGCCTGATCTTGGTGAGGAAAAAGGTTCACTTGGAACTGTGTGTTCAACCCTTGACATTGTGACGGTGGCTTCTGTGAAAGTGGGGAAATGCTTGTGAACTGAGGCAGGGGGATCAAGTGTCTTCAGTTCACTGCTGACTGACCAACACCCTCTCTAACTGTCCTAGACCATTTTCAGATTCTACTCTAGGGCTTTGAAAAAAGAAGAGCAGTTTTCCAGATACTTTTACAATAAATAAAGCAATCACGAAACCTGGAAATACAGGCCTTTTCAAAGACGGACAGAGGAGGTGGGGTCTAGGGTCGGCAAGGTAAAACAAGCTAAGGTAAGACAGCTGGTGGATGGCGACCATAACCTGGGCTTCGCCACTCTGCCCTAGAGGGAGCTAATATAACTTACCTGCGTGTTTAACTATCTGGTCACCTTAGGTCTGATCGGAAGAACTACTTTCCAAATGCTGGAAGTACCCGGCATGCCTAACGCGGCTGACAGAGGTCGGAGTCGGCAGCGGTTCACACATCCGTTCGTTGTCACCACAGAACTTTGAGGCGACAAAGCCCTGCCACGCTTTAAACATGCTTACAAAAAGTGCGGTGCTTCCTTGATGTGCGGTTGCCCTTTGTTTATATGAAGATTATGCTCGCATTGCTTTTGAAACCTTCTGGCTTTTAAAGGGCATTCCTATTTGGGGGAGGGGAGTGTGAGACGGGGCTCAGGTGTGCGGCATATGTTACGACTCTGCAGGACCAGCTGTGCAGCCAGGGAGGGAGCTACAGGCTGTTTCACCTGTCTGTGAATACACAGGGGACAGTGGGCTCTGAAGCATCAGGAAGGCCTCTGCATACTTGGTCTTATCCGCAGAGATGTAGGTAACATGCAAGCCTGTACTTAATGGAAGAAAAACACAGGTGCTCTTTGGATAAGGAAGCACGTGTGAGTGGCGTCCAGCCCTGATTTCTGTTTCACAAACATTCTAAGATAGTCTACAGGGGAGTTAGTAGTACCCAGAGCATCTCAACAGGTAGCACTCGGTGATTTTGCAATCATATAGTAAAATTTCTTACTCAGATAGTCCATATACATCCAGCCGCTCAAACCAGGGCCAGAAGAGGTAATCAATCATGGATATATGGTCTCCACCAAAATACGTAGTGTTCTGATATTCAAGAATCTAGAAATATACACAGAACAATAGCCAGTTAATTTACACATTTGCTGACATGATTACAGATGCAAAATTAAAATGTCAGATTAATTACAAGGAAGAAAACCTCGCTTGCCAGTGTTCTAATTTCAAGAGATGGCTTCCTCCCTCTGCCAGGGTTGCCCTAGCTCCTTAGGGCCACAATCTTGGCCACACCCTGTTCCCTATCTCCCTTCAACATTGAACAAACAACATGGCTGGAGAATATGGAAAGAGCAACCCAGGCAGAGGTAGCCCAGCCCTTTCCTCAGCCTGGGACAGGTTTCTCCAAGTCCTAGGCTGTTTCTAGATCATCTCAGCTTGGAGCTGGGAAGCTGGACCTTAGGCCGGCATTGCCCATTCCCCCAGGGACATGAAAAGTCTGAGCCAGTTGCTAAAAACCAGCATAGAAACCCCCCTTGCTGGTGTTATGACCTCATCTCCCACGTACTCCTGGTACTAAAGGGGATGCTGCGGTCTGCACTGGTCTCTCTTTTGCCTTCTCCATGGGTTCAGAGCTAAGACATATCAGTGCTGTTCAGTGGGTTCCCCGCCTCCCAGCATGGTCTTCACCATACTTTCTTCTTTTATTCAAATTCTTCAAACTTCTTGCTACTCAGCATCAACATTCTACAATAAAATAAACATCTTCTTTCTCAAATGGGACAACAACCCACATAGGTGGACTGTAAGGAAAACACATCTTTGACACACCATAGCAGCTGTGGGCACCTCAGAGTACCTCGGGGTATGGTGAGGAGGCACAAGCCTGAATGAACAGCCTAGCCCCTGAGGGTTCCACAGGAAGAACTTCATCCTGACGTATCAACGAGCTTCCCTTCCTGCCTCCCCTTCTCAGAAGGGAAAGCAAACCCCATGGCCCTAGAGCCTTCCTATTCCCCAGGGTGGCAAACAGGCTCCCTGACCATTGTCACAGAGGGTGGCATCGAGACACTAACAGGACAAACGAAGGCAAAAGCATCTGAACAATGAGATGTGACTCCACTGTTTGTTCCAGACACTTACTAGTAAGACCTGGCTTAGAGAGTGTGGCCTTGGAGGAGAATGGCCCCCGTGGGCTCATGTCTGAACACTTGGTCCCCAGATGGTAGAACTGTTTAGGAATGACCAGGAGGTGTTGTCTTGCTAGAGATGTCACGGGTGTGCTTTGAGACCTCAAAAGTCTCCCTGCTTTTCCAGTTAGCATTCTCTGCTTTCTGTTTGCAGACTGAGATGTGGGGTCTCCGCTGCTGCCCCAGCACCATGCCTGCCTCCCTGCTGCCATGCCCCCCATCATGATGGTCGTGGCCCCCTAACCCCCTGACTGCAAACCCCAAATAAACCCTTCCAAGTTGCCTTGGCATGTTGCTTTTTCACAGCAATGGAAAAGTAGCTAAGACAGAGTGGGAAGGACAATGCAGAAGACGGTAAACTGCCTTGGTGTTCAGAGCAGCTGAAGCCCAACCCCAGGCCTTAAAAGTCCAGTCGCTGCTTCCTGATCCACAGATGTGAGCAAGCAGGCTTATGTTTTTGCTTCTGCAACTGCAAACTGCTTCTGCCACCATGCCTTGGCTGCCATGATTGACGGTACCCTTAAATCATAAGCCCAAATAAGCCCTTCCTCCTAAGCTGCTTCTTGTCACTAGAGTACAGGGCAAGTCTAAAACTCCCCTCACCGTGGATTCCTTGACAGCTGCCTCCAGGTGACACAGGACACCCTGGCCTGGCCTCCCTGGAGGCTTGCAGCTATCTCCAGGATCTTCAAAGGCTGGTGCTCCCTTCTATGCAAATCTGGTACCTCCCAGACACAGTGTTACTCCGCTCCTAGAATACTGTGACGGGGAGATCTTGCAAAGGAGCATTAGGTGTTTGCAGCATTCAAAAGGTTCTACCTTAAAATGTTCTGAGGTTGGAGAGAACCAGTGGGCAAGTGTGCATGCCAAGCATGGGTGAGGACCCGAGACCAAATCCTAAAATCCCAGGTGAAAACAAACAGATGGACAAAGAGCCAGTTAGGGCCTGAGAGAGGAACAAGACCTCTGCAGTCCCTGCGCTCCTTGCAGATACAAGGCTGAAACTGGGGAATCTGGGAAGCTTGTGGGAAGACACCCTGGCCAAACAGAGGGAAACCAACAGAGATGCTTGCCTCAAACAAGATGGGGGTGAGACTCAATAGCAGAGGGTATCCTCTGACCTCCACATGTGTGCCTGCTAACACACACACACACACACACGCGCGCACACACACACGCACACACATGCACACACAGTATATATTTATACTATATACACACACACACGCACACACATGCACACACAGTATATATACAGTGATGAATAAAAATATAAATAAGTAAAACGTTTTAAAATAGCAATGCAAGATTTGTTCTCTTTTCCCCACTGAAAAGGAAGACTAGAGGTACGATAAGGAGTAGCTGGTGAGTGACAGCAGCAGAGGAGGGATGTTTGGTTTGGTGAAGATGTCTTTTTTTTTAAATTTATTTATTTATTAAAGATCTCCGTCTCTTCCCCGCCACCGCCTACCATTTCCCTCCCCCTCCCCCAATCAAGTCCCCCTCCCTCCTCAGCCCGAAGAGCACTTAGGGTTCCCTAACCTGTGGGAAGTCCAAGGAACCCCCACCTCCATCCAGGTCTAGTAAGTTGAGCATCCAAACTGCCTAGGCTCCTACAAAGCCAGTACGTGCAGTAGGATCAGAAACCTAGTGCCATTGTTTTTGAGTTCTCAGTAGTCCTCATTGTCCGCTATGTTCAGAGAGACCGGTTTTATCCCAGGCTTTTTCAGACCCAGGCCAGCTGGCCTTGGTGAGTTCCCAATAGAACTCCCCATTGTCTCAGTGTGTGGGTTCACCCCTTGCGGTCCTTAGTTCCTTGTTTCCACCCAGGAACTAGAAGAGAAATCCTTCACCTCCTGCTAGGGGACTCTCGGGCTCCCCCTAGGTCGATAGAGGAGAAATACCAACAGGGAACACAAGTGGAAGACGTGTGTGGGACTCCCCCTAGTGGCTATCGGTGGTGTGGTGCAGCAGCCAGGACTCCCTCTCTAAGTCAAAGAGGAGAAAAAAATCTTTAAGGCGTTTAAGAAAGAAGTGTTCCAGAACTGGAAGAACTTATTTCCTACACCATGTACTGTTTTGAGCCACTCAGCATTCCAATTCTGGTAACCGAAGAGCGATTTTATAAAGCTAATCCCAGACTCCTTTAGACCACACATTCCAAAAAGTCCAGTATAAGATCTTCAACCCTTGCTATGGCCACCTGCTTTATACTGTTATCACTTAGGCTATCACCAGGAAATCCTTGGTCTCCAGCCCTCTGGTGGTGCTGTGTCTCCCACTGGACGCCCTGTGGGAAGTCGGAAGTCACACGCCCATTTCTGCAAATGCGAAAAGGCACCTTCAAGGGCAAAAGCGGTAGAATCAAGCCCACCTCCAGAGGCAGCCGCAGTACACTCGGGTCTGGGACAGAGACCTTTTGAGCTGAGAAGAAAATAAAAGGAGCTTTCAAGATTTTAAATTCCAGGTCCTTGCCACGCAGACACGGGACAAACCAAACTGAGCTCACAGCGCAGTGAACAGGGTTCCTGTAAAAGGGACCACTGCTCTGTTAGGAAGAAGGCTGAGAAGTGGGACTTTGGTAGGACTGGCCCCTCCGCTCCCCGACCACCAATTAGGACGGTGTTAGTCTATGAAGATGCAAACTCCAGCTCGCCGACATCTGGGGACTGATGGGACACCCTGGAAATACTCACTGCCATCCTCTGCAGTGGCTGAATTCTTTTATCCGAAATCTATTTAGTAAAGGTTAGCAAGTACCTGACCACAGCCCATAAAGCAGTAGATGGATGAAAATCCCAGTGAGTCCCCTTCCCACCCCTGGAGAGGCAGAGCGCCCCACGCCCAAACCCAGTGGAAGAATGCTCAACAGGAAACTCTGCCCCTGTTAAAATGTTATACTTCCATATACACGAGAGGTAAGTTGGATCAAAAGTTAAAACAAGTCTGTGAGTTTAAGGCCAGCCTGGTCTACAGGAGCTAGTCCCAGGACAGGCTCCAAAGCTGCAGAGAAACCCTGTCTTGAAAAAAAAATTAAAACAAAAGAGAACAAAACTGTGTTTTAAAAATAGTCAAGTAACCTTTAAATATGAGCAACTCCTCTTTAAATGGAATTGCACCAATTAATAAGAACAGCTAGTATGATCTTAAGAGTGGAGACTAGAGCATCCTTGAACAATTTTTACAAGACAGCAAACTTAACCAAGCACCACAAACAAATGGGCAAAAATGCCTTTTTGTTTGTAAAGAAGAAAATACAAATTGAACATTAACATTATGGCTGAGGATGGTAGAGCATGCCTTTAATGTCAGAACTGAAGAAGCTGAGGCAGGGGGATGAAGAGCTTGCAGTCAACCTGGGCTATACAGTGAGACCATCTCTAAAAAGAAAATGTGGGAAAGGTGGGAGGGAGAGAAGAGGCGGGAAAGAAGAGAAAGAAAGAAGTTAAGATGACGGGTGAAATTTAAACTCAACAAACCACGGGAGCTCCTGAGTGGTGCATACCCTGCGTAAGCAGACACGACCCGCAGGCAAACTGTGCAGACGAGACTTGTGGGAAACTCTGCATGGAAATGCGAAGGATGGGAATACAAAGCAGGCCCACAGACATCGAGAAGCTGAGCCAGAAAGTGCCTCACGGCCGTGGGGAGACAAAGGTTTCAGACGCTCATTCCCTCAGTGATGTTTCAGTCAAATCTGATAACAGCTGAAAAAGAACCAAGCAGAGCAGCAGAGCCAATGCCTAAAGGCAAGATCACATGACTGTGAGGGAAAACCAAACACCACCAGGAACAAAATCTGTCCAATCTAGAAAGCTACCGCACTACCACCACGAAAAGGTTTGGAATAGGTCACTGGCAGAAAAAAAGAACTCCTGATAGGTCCTTCCATGCTGGAATCCACAAAGACAAGAAAAACAGAACTTGGCTCGAGTGTGATGCTGAAGTGGAAAAGTCAATACCATATAAAAATAAAACTGGATTGAGAGGAGAGAAAGGGAGAGGGAGAGGGAGAGAGGGAGGGAGAGAGAGAGGGAGAGGGAGAGAGAGAGAGATTAGCTGGGAATGATGACACACTTTCAATCCCAGCACTTGGAAGGCAAAGACAGGCAGATCTCTGTGAATCCAAGGGCTACATAGTAAGAGACCCTGTCTCAAAAACAAAAAACAAAAACAACCTCCACCAAACATAGAGAAATTAACAACTCTCTGCTCAGAGAGGTTTTGGCTGCTTCTTTTCAAGCAGTGTTGCCTCTTCGTGAGCAAAGACTCTCTTATTAGATGGCTCTTTCAACACTGCGATTAAAGGCAGTGTTGGTGAAGCAGTTCTAGAACCATCCCCAGGATTCCTCTTGGTCAAGGCTCCAGAGTCCAGCAAAGCCACTGCCACCGAGGGGTTGTTGGAGTCTGAGGCCTCAGGACACAAGTGAATATTTCTTATTACTCTCAAATCACTGCAACTGTACAGTTGCAAGACAAGAAACACAAGCTTTTGCGGATTTAATCTGTAACTAGGCGATAAAGTCAAAGGGAAGAATATTAATAGCCAGCCATCTCGTAAAGGGATAAAGACAGCAGTTTTCTGGCTGTCAACAGGGGAGCAACCTCATCCATAAAAAGAATTCATTTTGGTTTCCAGACCAAAGGTAAAGAGACCCACAGAGCATACTCAGAGTGGGGTGGGTGGTAGGGAGCTCCATTACTGCCCTGGTACAGCAGATTCTACCAGCAAAGACTGCTCCCTGTCCATCCACTGACCTTCCATTTCTAAAACACACAAAACTGATTTTATTTGGGGTACCTCAACTAAAAGATAGCTTCTCCCCCCACCTCAGCCTCCTCTGCTAGCTTCATGAGGAAGCATGGAAGCAGCCCTGGACTCCCTCTGGCTTCCCAATGTGAGAGAACAAACCATCATTAGACAAGCCTTCAGCAGTTAGGTCCCACACAGCTGCTACCAATACCTCAGCCCCATCAGCAGAAATGCAGAGAGGGAACACCACAACTCCAGGAAAGGACAAACACATTGCTCATCCTTGACAACTCTTCAAGAATCACTCCAAAGCAGGTGAGGGATGCAAGCATTCACAGGGGACAGTCAGAGGACCAGAAAGGGACCACGTCAAAGCTTGGCAGAAAGTCTGCAAGCAGGTGATGGCAGGCAGATTAGAGGCAGTACACAGAGCTTGGTCCATCGCCTCTGACAGGACAAACACTCCTTCGTACCTCTTCCAGGTTGCAGAACTCCTGACGCAGGGCAGCCTTCAGGTCCGCACACTCTCTCCCGCATCTCAGCATTACTAGACATTCCTTGGTTAAGTGTGGGACCTAGACAGAGGACACAGGTTCCTAGTGGAGGTGTTTATGAAAACTGTCCCCACTCCGACCCAAATGCAGTGAAGCGTTCCAACTCCAGCACGGGAGGACTTGGCTACATGCCGATGTCCCCGTCCTTGGTGAGGGGTTCAGGGGTATCTCTGTGCTTGCAGGGACCACTTCTCACAGCAGCTGCTCAGGCTAAGAGCTTTCACAGGGTTCTCAGTGCCCCCTGCTTGATCAGCCAGTTCCATGCTGTATGCTCTTAGTGGGGACACTTAATCTCTTTAAACCTCAGTGTTCCTATCTGAAAAATGGTTCCAGTAACAATACCTACCTCCCAGGGCAGTCAAGGGAGGGAATCAGTAGTCAGAGAAAGTTTGGAACATCACGAGTGTTCAATATATGTTATTAATTACTAGCATAATTAATGCTATTAATAGCATTTAGTACCTGAACTTTTTTTTGTGTGCGTGTGTGTGTGTGTAGGTCAGATGTCAACACTGTGTGTCATCCTCACTCACTCTGCATCTTATTTTTAAAACATTTATTTATTCATATGCTCATGTGTGTTCGTGTGTATTGTGTGCATGCATGCACACATGTGGCACAATGCACGAGTGCCGACAAATGCATGTGGGGCTCTGAGAACAACCTGCAGTTGTCAGTTCTCTCCCTCCACCACATGGGTCCAGGGGATGGAACCTGGGCCACCAGGCTGGGTGGCTTCCTCGCTGAGAGAGAAGATGGCAGATTCAGGGGGACTAGCTGGCCAGCAAGTCCCAGGCATCCTCCTGTGTCGCCAGCCCCACTCCAGTACCGGGAAGACAGGCAAGCACTGCCATGCTGGCTTTTTATGTGGTGCTGAGGATGCCACATCAGGTCCTTATGCTGTGCATCAAGCAAACACTTCACACCGAGCCCTCTCCTTAGCCCTCGCCGAGTCATTTTCCTTTCTTTTCGAAGGGAAATGTCTTAACTTTGCTATCACCTTTTCTCTCATTACCAACACCCAGGGCTCATGCTTCCAAGAGTGCTGTCTCTCTTCCTCCAGGCACAACGTCACTCCAATATTTTATACCTTACAGAACAGCTCCTCCACGCAATTGTGTGTACCTTACAGAACAGCTCCTCCACGCAATTGTGTGTACCTTACAGAACAGCTCCTCCACGCAATTGTGTGTACCTTACAGAACAGCTCCTCCACACAATTGTGTGTACCTTACAGAACAG
>NC_022015.1:75545901-75553867 GCF_000317375.1 Microtus ochrogaster | reverse complement strand
TACAGAACAGCTCCTCCACACAATTGTGTGTACCTTACAGAACAGCTCCAGTAACATCTTCTGGCGAGCTCGTTCGTAAGGGTCATATGGAAACAGCTTCCTTCCTGGGTAGATGTCATCCAGGTACTCGCAAGCGATAACGGATTCGTAGATAAGTTGACACTGGCTGTTCTCCAGGACAGGAATCTGGCCGAAAGGATGTTTTGTGTAGTACCACTCAGGCTTGTCTTTCAGGTTAATGTTGATAACTTCATGCCTTGAAAAAACAAAAGGGAGACAGGCTGGAAATGAGAAGCATATAGGAAGACAGCTCACCTCAAAACCAGACAGCTGTACCATTCGTGCTTAGAGCTGTTTGACACGGGAACTTTATGTCAAATATGTGACATGTTCGTGTTCGTTTCTGCACTGATATCTTCCACGGCTTCTCTTTTCCTGTGATTGAATCTCAAGCCCGATAGCATCTCCTAAGAAGTGGCTGAGGCAAGATGAGAGCCAGGCTGACTCCATACGCACTCAGCCACAGCACTGGGGAATTAAAGCCGGCAAGCACAAGTCCAAGAGGACGTGGTGGCTCAGGTCTGCAACCCCAGGACCCAGGAGACAGAGGCAGCAGGACTGTAAGTCGGAGAGCAATCTAGGCTACATTTGAGGCCCTGTCTCAAAAGCAAAACATTAACAACCACAGAAACACAACTGTGTTATTAACAGGTCATACTAGATGCTGGTGAATGCTAACAGTGAAGACCACACAGCCCACAACAAGCTGTATGCTCAAGCTGAGATCCTAGCCAGTTTCTTCCCCTCTAGGTGCTCAGCGTCCACAAGTCCCATGTCTTGGCGTCACTGTGGCGATCAAAGCAGGGATCGTGTGTAGTGTTCGGGAGAGTACCTAGTACATTAATTAGCCGCAATCACTTTTCAGTCCTCCCCTAATCATTATTATTGGAAGTTCAAAACCAGGAGGTCACTAGAGGCACAAGCACACGTTTAAAAAGATTTAGAAAGAAAAAAAAACAAAAAACACAAACTTCCAAGCGGCAGTTCTCAACAAGATTATTTTACCTCTCCTCCAGGCAAGGAATGAGCATCAATATCCGGGGACACTTTGGTTTTCAGCAGGGGAGTGGGGTACCATCCTAATGGGTAAAGAAGGGGATACTGACAAACAACCTGGGATGCACAGGACAACCCCCTTTTCTCTCCCCAGCAAAGAGTCATCTGGCCCCAAATGCCAGTCAGTGATGCTAAGATTGAGGAACTCCACTAGGAAAAACCAGTTATGGGTCTGGGCATGTAGTTTAGTTGGTGAAGTGCTTGTCCAGCTAAGGAAGCCCTGGATTCTGTCCCCAGCATCACACAAGCCAGGCATGGTGTCACACTGCTGTAATTCTAACACTGTGGAGGAAGAGCTAGAAGGCTCAAAAGTTTAAAGCCATCCTCAGATACATACTGAGTTTGTGGTCATCCTGAGCTGCATAAAACCCTGTTTCAAAATAAACAAAAAAAAAAACCCATAACTACTATTTTAATCAGTTCCTAAGCGGCCAATTTGTGCCCAAATGAGCAACATATTGCATTGCTCTGATTTTTCTAAAAGTAAACAAAACCAACAGGTACCATAGGGCTAAATAGATTAGAGCCAGCAGGAATACTCTGGGAATGTATATTATACATAAGCATCTATGCAGAGTTAACTTAAAGCTGTTTAAATTTTTCATTTAAAACATCTCCATATGGGTCTCTCTATTCCCCGACACGGACTGAACGTCTGACGCCAACCCCTATGATGGACTTCCCAAGTCCTGAGCCAGAGGCTGGAGTGACACTTGTATTTTGTGTGTGAGAGGGGGTCTTATGACCAAGGTGATCCTCCTGTCTCAACCTCCCAAGTTCTGCAGTCACAGGGATGTTCCTCCATGCTTGGTTTCAGGTGGTGACTTGCAAATAGAGCAAGCACTCCTAGCGGTTCAGCTCCAGCCCCAACAAACACTTTCTCAACACCTACTAAGTGCCAGGCTCTCTTCTAGTGCCACAACGAGGCAGAGCCTACTATCTCGAACTCTTTTTCTGCATGGTTGCCATGGGGGGTGGGTGGTAGAAAGACAGAATGAACTAGGAAATGTTGGAAGTAGTTAAGTATGAAGAAACAGAACAGAGTTACTCCAAGCTGCTTGGGCGGAGATAGGGCTACCTCGGTGCATTTAGGAGAGGCATCAGTGAGCTTGGCCGTTCCCTTCCTAAACCAGGGGTGGGTAGGTGGGGACCAGTTCACCGACAGCATCATCCAGTGTAGGCTGCCATGCCCGATGGTTCTTGAAAATCTGATTTGGAAGAGAACTCAGGATTTCAGGAAATCCTACACAAACTCAGCCCTTGCAGTTACTCAGGCTCAGAAGAAATGGAAGAGAAGCCCTTCAAAGAGCCGAGCCTCCGACTTGAAATATTCTCCTGGAGATGAGGGGTGAGGGTGTGCTCAGGGAGCACGTGGCCTCAGTTTCTCACCTGATGCCTTTGGCCTTGAGGACCAGGCGTGTCCTGTGCGAGTAGGGGCAGAACCTCATGCTGTAGATGCGGATCACACCCTCTGGGACTGGTCCTGGGGGACAGCTGCCTGCAGGGCGGGGCAGGGGCGAGAAGATGAAGAATCTGGTTAGCCCTGTGGGGAGGAGCCTTGCTCACCTCATGGGTGTTCTTGGAGGACTCTGTTCTGGGCCTCTCAAGCTCCACAAGGGACACTTGCACATACAGTTTGTCCAAGTCTGTCCTCTGTCCTCTGGTTTACAGGCCAAGGCTCAGTTACCCCTCTCCAGAGAGAGCAGCCCCATCACGCCTCTCCCCCATCCCAAGGGTCCAAGTCTTGAAGGTTTACCTCTCCCCAAGCATCTGGAGGCATCCCCAGACATCAATCTCCAGGTGTCTGTGCAGTACCCGAAGGCTCACAGTCGCCACCTTGTGGCTCTCTGCTGCCCGTGGTTCCAGATACAACTGTGCTTCCTCCGGACCCAAACTGACTTTCTCAGCAGTGGACAGCACTCTGGTGGGGCAGAGAGAAAGTGAATCGGGACCCCCTAGGATAATCTAGCCCTCTCCAAGACACCTCCCCAGATATGGAAGCCCACAAATGGATGAAGGAAACAATAAGTACCCCCAGAAAATGCCTCTTGCTTCAAACACACAGGGAAAGCATTTGGTGGGTCCTCACCCCCAAAAAAGAAGACTGGACACTTAAATCCCAATGTGGATTTCAAAGGAATCGAAAACAAATCGATCAGGCTAATATTACCTTTTCCTTTTTCTCACAAATCCGCATCCTAAGCAGATAGTTGACCACACTTTCTGCATAACGTGTTCAGCGTGCCTTCTTTTTAAAAAGGCCAAACTTTCTCATGGTTCAGCAAACGGAAGGGAACACTTGGGACATGGTGAGACTCTGCACCACTCAGGAAGTGAATGGCAGCTTCCAGCCCACACTGCTCTCACCTCTCCCTGATACTCCATTTGTGAGATCTTTACCCAGGTTCTGAAAAACTGGCAGTGAGGAGGAACAAGACTCCGGGAGCCAAAAACTGTTTCTGGGTCCTCCTCCAGCCTGACTTTCTGGCGGAGTCCTTCAGTGTCCAAGGACAAAAGGCTCAGCAGCACAGCGCCCATCTAAGTGAGGTCGAGGAGGCAGCTGGCCTTGACGCTGACACTGGCAAGCTGAAACCCTGAATGCCAACAAGTGAAAAAGAGAATTCCTTTAACTTTCCCGGGTGGAGATGAAGTGGAAATGGCTTGCAAACACATTTTATGGCATGAAAGGAAAGACAGAAAAACATCATGTGTCTCATTCACAGCCAGTTATTTCCGACTTACTCCATTTCCCAAACTTCCGTGTTGTGTGGTCAACACTGCTCCCCCTTTGCAAAGGCCCCCAGAAAAATGGCATTATTTGTCCAAGGTGAACAATTAGCAGAGTAAAAGGATTTTTAAAAGCCCAATGACTTTTCAAAGGCTCATTGGCCTGGGCTGCAACAGTGGAGAGTTGATCTCCAGAAAAACCGACAGCACATAACGGGCAGCTTCATTGCTGAATCTAACTTTTCACTAACATAACAGAGTCTTATCATAGGGCTTATAGGACAAACGGTTCTGGGCCTTCGAAATTCTCACCTCTCCAGAATGTCTTGGCTAATAATCAAATTTTTTTTCTATAAAATAAAAATCTTTGAAATCTTCAGCACTAATTCAACCACAGCTTTAGCCAAGAATCCAGTGATTCTGTGGGAGTTAAGCCTAAAGGCCAATGCGTCATTGATAGGTCCTATATTGGAATTAGGGACTAGTGGGAGCATTCGGATCAATGCTTGGAAGAGCACAGGTTAAAGCAGACCTGTTCTTGTTTTGCTGACACTTCCACTTTGGCCGATGCAGGCACAGGCAACTACTTCCCTGGAACACCTGATGGAGGGAAGCTCTATGGTAAACAGAGACAAGAAACAGCACCATGCCGTGATAGCTAAGGAGGGGTAAGGAGGTGGCTTCTCAGCAGACTAGTGCACTGAACCCAGGACAGAGGAGGTGTCTGTTAGCAGACCAAAGCAGACGCTGGCCACCAGGTTCTCCCAGCATCCTTCAATCCCTATCTGTTACAGGGTCCTTCTGGCTGGCACACCCTGCCCCCCACACTACAGTTCTCCAGCCCAGGGACTCTTCTATCTCCCCGCCCCCACCCTCTTCAGTCTGCCAGTTACATTCACTCTGGACTCTCCAGATGTTTCTGCTGTATTCTTCCTTACATCTATTAAAACCCTCAGCCGAGCGGTGGTGGTGCACGCCTTTAATCCCAGCACTCGGGAGGCAGAGGCAGGTGGATCTCTGTGAGTTTGAGGCCAGCCTGGTCTATGAGAGCTAGTTCCAGGACAGACCCCAAAGCTACTTTGTCTCAAAAAATAAAAAACAAAACAAAACAAAAAAGATAAAAGAAAGAAAAAGAAAAGAAAAGAGAAAAACCCCTCAACCCCTTAGGAGCTGTCATATCCTTTTATTTATTTCTTTTTTTCCATTCACCTTTCACATAAACATAGCAGGTAACTGAGGAAAACACACCCAGATTCTAAAAGGGAAAGCATAAGAGAAAGGCAGAATTTCAAAATCAAAATGAATTATTGTTGACCTGCTTCGTGCTTTCTTAGTTCGTTTCTTAAGTGTCCAGTAGGACTTATTCTCCCATTCAAAAGATAAGTAAATGGGGGGCTAACAAGATTAAGCACTTGTTAAATGTCCCACAACTGGTAAATGTAGGAGAGGAGAAGAATTTTCACTCTGGAAACAACACTGCCATCCAGCAGCTTAGTCAGTACCAGATGCAATAGAATGGACAGTCAGAAAACTTCTCCCCGGGGAGTGAATATTGAAGGCTTTTCAGGTCGCAGCTGCTCAATTCTTGTAGTGTAAGAGCAGCCATAGGAAGTCTATGAATGAATGGGCAGAGCTGAGCACCACTAAAACCCGACTCAGGGTCACTGAGCTTGATATACGTTTTAACAGCCTCTAACTTTTAGAGCTGCTTTAGGTCCCCAGCAGCATAAAGCAGAAGACATAGCAGTATCTAATGTTCTCCTGAGCTCCAACACAGCCTCCTGTATTATTAATATCCCAGTCAGAGTGGTGCCTTCATTACGATAGATGTACAAATGTTGACACATCACTCCAAGCCCACAAACCATAAACTCGAGTGGCTCACGTTGGTATGATTTCTACATCACAGGTTATGGTTTATATTTGATACCTTTAGCTGCTTAAAACAGTATTGTCGGAAAGCATTCTTAGCTCTTTGCTTTGCATAAAATCCAACACTTGGCCTAAGTTAGCCTGATGGTTTTAATTTGGGCATTCATAGTTTATGTTGGAATGGTTGAGCTAACAATGTTCAGAATGGGAATTCCATTTGCAAACTAAAATGTTCTAGTATGCCAGAAGAGACTGCATTTCCCATTTTCCCCCTCATGATTCTCTCCTTCTAAAGGAAACTAAATCTGCGAGCTGGAAATGTCACTGGTTAAAGGTTTGCCTAAGGAAGCTGTTGGGTTGCATGCTATAGCCCTTGAACTTGAAGTCTGACGCAAGAGGACCATGAATTTGAGGCCAACCAGGTCTACATAGTGACCCTGTCTCAAAAACAAAAACAAAAAAAACAAAAAAAAGAAAGAGGAGGAGGGGAAGAAGAAGGCAGAGGAGGAGGCTTGTTTATGGAAGGTCAAGTTTTGAGATGCAGGCTATTTAGAGTAGTTAGGACGGAGGTGAAGCAGCATTCTTCATCTGTGGATCTATGGGAAGCAGGTTTCTCAAAACGTGCATCTGGAGCTACATGGGTAGTGAGACCTGATTTCTGGCACTTGGGCAAATAAATCCCGAGCCCCTTAGACCTCCACTTGCTGTGTTTAAGATGACAACTTTAACGGTATGTACATGATGGTTTGAGTATGGAATGAAATCATGCGGACCCCATCAGTAGAGTTTTTAACTCAGTGTACCTCAAAATTAAAGAGAAATACTAATGAATAAAAATGCATTTTAGCAGCATGGTGCCTTCCCATTTTGCATCCATAAAGAAGACACACACTGCAATTGAGCTTTGTCGGGCATATCAGAATGAGACCCCAGCTCACAGCACTCATTTCACCAGTTTGCAGTTTAATGCTGGCTGAAAGTGTTGAATGCTGCAGGCGACATTTCAATAATGTGAGTTTTAATCTCACCAAAGATCACAACAGTTTTCCCAGAAGGATTTTAATCATGACCTTTAAGCTTGTTCTCCGCTTCCTCTTAAAGATTCAGTAGGTAACTCCTAAATGTTTTTTTGCAAATATTTCCTCTGTGAAATTTCATGCTTGTTTCTCTATTATATTGACCAACTCAAGCACACACACACACACACACACACACACACACACACACACACAAATGCAGTAAGGTCATAGAAACCTATTCCAAAAAAGTTTCCAGGTATCTGAAATATAATCATATCGTGTGTGTGTGTGTGTGTGTGTGTGTGTGTGTGTGTGTGTGTGTGTGAAGGTGCATATGCACCCGTGTAAACATGTATGAGGAGGTCAGGGGTTTTTTGAGTCAAGATCTTACAGGGTCCCACACCTGGAACTTGCTGATTTGGTTGAGCTTGTGGCCTGAAAGCCCCAGAGATCCACCTCTGCCTCCCGAGGACTGGGTTACAATACACCTGGCCTTGTATCCGAATTCTGGGGCTGGAGATCAGGTTCTTATGTTTTCTCAACAAGCACTTTTGTCTACTGAGCCATTTCCCCTGCCATAGATCTGCTTTTGTGAAAATACAGGAATCTTTGATCATGATGATCAATGACTTACGTGTTTTCAGAATGGAAATAATTTCTTCACTCTATTTCAGTTTGTTTTGAGGAATGAGTTTTTCCTCTCTCTCTCCCTCTCTCTCTCTCTCTCTCTCTCTCTCTCTCTCTCTCTCTCTCTCTCTCTCTGTCTCCCTCCCTCCCTCCCTCTGTCCCTCCCTCCCTCTCTGTGAGTGTGTGTGTGTTTATATGTTTCTTTTGTTTTGTTTCATTGGGTCTTTTATTTTTTCAAGACAGGGTCTCATTATGTAGCTCTAGCTGTTATGGGGCTCAACTTGTAGATCAGGCTGGCCTCAAACTTACAGAGATGCACCTGCCTCTGCCTCCAGATTGCTGGAATTAAAGGTTTACATCATATGCCTAGCTTGAGTTTTTTTTTTTTTTAAAGTCATTTCAGTCTCTAATACTTGCAGAAACTATATTCCTCTATTGCAATCTCTTTCAAAGCGTACAGGACATGGGGGATTACAATATGGTGTGCTCCATCATCATTCACTGAATTCCAGAAGTCAGATGAGGGGGCGATGGTGGCACACGCCTTTAATCCCAGCACTCGGGAGGCAGAGGCAGGCGGATCTCTGTGAGTTCGAGACCAGCCT
>NC_022015.1:75542256-75545801 GCF_000317375.1 Microtus ochrogaster | reverse complement strand
AGAGCTAGTTCCAGGACAGGCTCCAAAGCCACAGAGAAACCCTGTCTAGAAAAACAAAACAAAACAAAACAAAACAAAAAAAAAGATTCTGATGAGGGAAAGGGCCCTATCTTCACATCTGCCTTTATTCCAGGTTTGCAGGGAGTGAGGATCATAGGACTCTTCCTATGACATTGATTTTGGGACATAGAAGCAAGGCTTCTAAAGCTACCACAGAAGAACCGTTCCCTTCCTTAAGAAAAATTGAGTCAAAGAAGACTTTCTTAAAGCACTTACTTCTGCTTCCCCATTCCTGTTTATCTTTATAACATGTAACACCTTTATGCATCTTGATAATATTTGAATAATCAGAAACAAAATTTCAAGATTCTGACATCAAAGTTTGTAAACCCAAGCAAAAGCATCAGTATCCCTTGCTAAAACCAAACCCTGATAGTGGTGTGACCAAAAACGGTGGATCTGAATCAAGCCATTTCCGGTATCTACCCAGAATTACCCCCACGGCCCTCTTTGAACACCAAACTTCCTGAATGCTCAAAAACTTTATATAAAATGATGTCATGTTGTCAAATAATCTAACCACATCCTCCCAAATACATCAGACCACTTCTAGAGTTCTTCCAAAACTCAACACAGGGAAACTTGATATAAAGTTGTTACACTGTGTTGCTTAGGAACTGCTATCTGACTGTAGTCAATACCTATGCAAGTTTTCTTTTGTTCTAAAGCCATTTAAATTGGAGAATATGGAATCGCTGATAAGAACAGATCATATTATTCTGTCTTGGTTTAATCTTTAAATGCAAGAGCTGTTGAGTAAGATCTTTATAGATCTGACTTTACACCACAAGCTACATTTGAATCACTTCAGCATTTAATAGCTGCATTGCCTTGGCCAAATAACAAAAACTTCTTATAGCCTGATATTCTAATGCCGTGTTGTTCTAGTGGAGGTAAGAATACCATGTGGTTTAGAAGTTTTATTTGCATAAGTATGATAAGCATTTACTACTTGCCATGTGCCTTTCATCTGGCAAGTTTTTTTTTTGTTTTTGTTTTTGTATTAACTGTTCTGTTTACTATTATTTGACTTTCATAGACTTCAAAACACAGGCAGTCCCTGAAATGAAAGTCCCCTGCCTGCTTGTGACCTCATCAGAAAACACAATGCCAAGCTGAAGTCAGGAACTCTTGACTGTGGGATGCTACTTGCCAGTCTTCATCTAAACCAGAAAATGAAAACAATTTAATTTTGATTACAGGTACCTGGCTTAAAGACCCCTTCTTTTTCTTAGATTATTGACTTTTGTTGTTGTTTTGTTTCTTTGTTTTTGCTTTTAGAGACTGGAACTTGCTGTTTCTACACAGGGTTTCTCTGTGTAGCCCTGGCTGTCCTGGAACTCGCTTTGTAGACCAAACTGGCCTCGAATTTACAGAGATCCACTAGTTTCTGCCTCCTGAGTGCTGGGATTAAAGGTGTGCGCCACCACCGCCCAGCTTTCTTTCTTCTTTACCCTAGTGCCATGTTACCTTAGCACTTTTTTTTTCTTTTTGGTGTGGCAATTTAAGAAAATACTACACCAGCTATGGTTAAATACTTGGGCTTTCTTTTAAATAGAAAGTTAAAATTTTAAAGTTAGCAATCCTTTTCTGAGAACAAAAATTTGAGAAGTTCCCAAAGTTCAGAATTGACCTCAATTTCCGCTTCTCTTCCAATGCAAGTGGTGGTGGCAGAAGAGACGCCCCCGAGGAACCTTCCAATGGTTACCTCTCCCACCAGGAGTTGGGTGGCGGGGCGACAGCCGTAAAGGCGGACCCGCCCCTTTCCACAGCCCTGCTCCGCAATTGGTCGCCGATTCCTGAGCTCCAGCCAATACCCAACGAGTTTGGAAGAGCGAGCCAATAGACGGCCGCGTTACCGCAGCTAGCTGGAGAAATGGCGGTCCGGCCAGAAGTCTATGGCTGCAGAAAAAGGAGGTCGGGTAGGAGGCGGTGCGCCCCAACATCTGGACTCACATCCTACTGGAAACCCGTGAGGAGCCGTCGGGGCCTGGCCAGGGGCTTGGGGCACAGGTGGCTCCGCCCTGAGCGAGGACGCTGGTTGTCTCGTTTGTGAAGTCAACCGGTTCCCTAGGGTGCGGCCCCGCATCACTGAGAGGTTAAGTCGCAGAGGCTGCGCCCAGCCCTGGGTGATTGTTATGCGCTCTGAAGAACGAATCACCCCATGATTCTCGCTGGCAAACCTGAAAACACATCAGAAAACCAGCCAGCAGATCGGGGTGGATGTCATTGCTAAGGTCCTCCGGGATATGTTATCCAGATCCTTCTGCCATCACCTTAGAGCCTGGCTTAACCTCCGAACCAGCCACATCATCCCTAGGATGTAATGAGACTCTGTCTACCTTCTCGTGCGGAGGTGATCTGATTAACCTTGCTCAATGGGGAAATTTCACCCTTTACTTATCCAGTCTTATATACTGAATTGGCTGATGTGCTCTTTACGGTATTGCATATGAGACACCAATTTCTGTCTAATGGAATTTGGAAGGAAGGATTTGAAAGGGGTTAGAAGTAGGAGCTAGAGAGGTGATTCAGGGGTGGTTCGGAGTGTTTGCTGCCCTTCCAGAGGAAGATTCCGTTTCCATCACCCATGGCCTCTGCCAGTAACATCTGCTCCAGGGCTCCTTAACTCTCTTCTGCCCCACCCCCGACAATCATCTTTCTTTCTTTCTTTCTTCCTTCCTTCCTTCCTTCCTTCCTTCCTTCCTTCCTTTCTTTCTTTCTTTCTTTCTTTCTTTGTATCTGTCCTCCTGTGTTTCTTTCTTTTTCTTTGACATAAAATTAGAAGCTGGGAACTCGAGGCGGCTACCCAGTCACGCTGATTTGACGCTGTTTGGATTTAGCATTCAAGGGTCACAATAAGAATAAGAGAATTAATGATGGAAATAATGGGAAATCGCAGCTTTTAATTTAAAAATAAGGAATAAAAAATTTGACATTTTTTTGAAATCAGGAGTTCAAACTACAGGTGATGGTTTGGGGGTTTTCGGTGAAGTGTTAGGACCACTAGAATTGATTATTCTGAAATAGAAATACAGCAGCAGAGGGGCCTGGAGGAAACCCAATTAGGCCATAAGGTGAAATCAGTGAGAAATGAGCCAGGGAGAATACTGGGCTAAGTGAGAGCTTGCCATTCATATCAGTAAAGGAAAATATCATTCACTAAGGACTTATGCCCTTAGAGCCCATAGTCACAGGCCTCGTGGCTGTCCTGTAGGTAGAGACTTAAGAAACCACGAAAGCTCTTGGCATCAAGTAAGTCAGATGATACTGTGGGGTCTTTCTGCATGGCTGCCATCCAGAGCTTGAGGTTTGGGGTGTGGGCTATACACCTGTGGGAAGACAAGATCAGAGATGTGAGCTAGATGAAGCAGGTGGGCATCCCAGAGTCCCAAATTACCACCGCAGCTTATCCCCCTAAATAAATGTATATTTTAATCCCAGCACTCGGGAGGCAGAGGCAGGCGGATCTCTGTGAGTTCGAG
>NC_022015.1:75537355-75542156 GCF_000317375.1 Microtus ochrogaster | reverse complement strand
TGGTCTACAAGAGCTAGTTCCAGGACAGGCTCCAAAACCACAGAGAAACCCTGTCTCGAAAAACAAAAACAAAAAAAAAATGTATATTTTATTTAAAATGCATATTTGAGAACACCTAAACTGCCAGGCGGAACTTTGGATTTGAGGGCTATCGTCGGGGTCTTTGTTTCACAGAAGAGGAAGCCAAGAACAAGTGTGAGCGACTTGTCCAGTTATAGAACTTCAGGCTGAGACTGACAGCTACGTGGTAAACACCAATTGTCTCTATGAAATGTGAGTAGAGACTGTCCCAGACAGCGGTCACTTCTGAGATGCACAAGTGAGCCAGTGTGGCCAGCAGTTTAGAAAAGCAGTATGGAAATCTTTAGAGCAGGTGAGAAGTAAGACGTGGTCAACTCTTAAAAAAAAAAAAAAAAAAAAAAAGTCTACCCCTGTGGATTTTTAAGCAGCAGAGGGTAAATTTTAAATGTTCTACTCATGCCACAGAAACATGCCTCCTGCTTCCTGGGATCTGAGGATGATGATGAACAGGTAGCCTGACAGGTTCTGTTCACCCAGGACTTTCCTCTCTGCTGGTTCTCATCATGCCAGTGACATTAAATATTTACCTTAGTTCAGAAAATTGCATATATAGTATTACAACTCTCATCCCAAATTATGCACAAAATATTCAAATGTCTTACTCATCGAGTTCCAGCACTTCCAGCCGTTCAAACCAAGGCCACAGAAGATAATCCACCATAGAGAGAGAATCCCCACCAAAGAAGGCTACCTTCCGATTAGTCATAGCCTGGATGTTAAAGAAGATAAAACAAGTTTATTTGTGCGACCAGAAAATCCGTCATCAGAAACAACAGAGGCAAATTAGGTAGAGCATGTCTAAGTCCCTTTTATCCTGATAGTCAAGTTGGGTTTTTATATGGCTAAAACTCCTCCGTAACCCAGACATTCTAATTGGAAATCTAAATAGATAGTGTGCCAATGGCTTCAACCTTCCTATTGCTGTGACCCCTTAATATGAGGAGACCCCCAACCATAAAATTATTCATTGCTCCTTCATAACTGTAATTTTCTACCATTATGAATCTTAATGTCAATATCTGTGTTTTCTGGTGGTCTTTAGGTGACCCCTGTGAAAGAGTTGCTCAACCACCAAAGGGACCCACAGGTTGAGAACCACTGTAGTATACATATGCTGGGAACACAAAGGTCCTAGCACTCACAGATAAGCATTAGGGAAACCAGGAATGTTAAACAGGCAGGGTTGTCTTTTCAAAGGAAGAGATGTATAACCTGTTCTGGTCAGAAGGCCGGGAGTGGAGCTGTCTAATACCCTAGGTAACCCCCCCTGCTAGATATGGCTCCCCCAAAACTCACACAGCCATAACTGGAGGTGGCTAATAGTCTAGGTGACCTCTGTGTTATCATATGGCCAAGGGCTACCTCAAGCTCCCAAATCCAGGACCAGAGGTGGCTGTAGCCCAGATGACCTCTACACTATCGGACCAGATCTCCCCTAGGCCAGTACAGTAAGGTAACATATGGCACCTTTCTCTGCAGCCCGTCTTAACGGATGTGCACTTTGAGAAGTGTTTTGGTAACATTGTGCCTCTGTGTACGAAGGGTTGTACTGTACTTAAATAGGCCTAAAATTAACTGCCTGGTTGTCAGTCCTAGAAGTTTAAATGAACACCAGCTCCCGAGGCGTGTTGAGCCAAACTTCCTTCTTGCCTCATGCGAATTGTTACTCTGCCTACCCTGGTGGTCACAGAGACCCCCTCACTGATGTTCACTGTAGCACTGTTAGGAATAGCTCAGCTGTGAGCTTTGCTGCCTCTCCAATGTACAGTAAAGAATTTTTGTTACTATCAAACCTTAGAATACTGGGCAGTAAGTGGAAAGGACACAGCGTAGATGAATCTGAAAACACTAGAGTATAAGAAGCTATGACGGCATGCACACTGTATAGCTGCATTTGTGCAAAGTATGAAATAACCCAAACTTCGTATCTGGTTCTTAATATGGATACTGGTACTATAATGTTTTTACTTTTTTTTTTTTTTAAATTTATTTATTTATTGAGGATTTCCGCCTCCTCCCCGCCATTTTTACTTTTTTAAAAAGTTGTCAAGTTGTTCTTTTATGTATTGGGTGGTAAATTTTTCATTAAAAATATAGTTGAAATATCCCAGTAATGGACAGAATTAAGTATTAACAGGTGGCAATTATTTGAGTAGCACTTAATTCAAATGGGATGTTTCTGACATTTAAGCAGCTGAGTCGATACTAGGGTTTCACCGAAGAGGGAAATTGAGAATACTATTTGGTTGATTAAACCTGTACCTGATGTAGGAAGGTAGGGTGCATTTGACTGAAACTCATTATCTTCGTATGTGACACAGTCAAAGAATTTTAAAAGACCAGAACCAAAACGATTTGCCCACTACAAATGACCTCTGCAGTCTTCCTGGGGGGCTGTGTGATCTCATACAGCATGGGTACACTGTTTACGTCTGATCAACTGTCTTCTCACACTAAAATATGAACCTGAAGAATGTGGACAGCATCTTTCCAGCCTCCGTGCTGTCCCACAGAAAACCAGGGTTAAGAACAAATACAAAACCCTACACAGAATTAAAGAAACTGAACTGCCCAGTACAGCAGCACAGATTAAGATGCACTGTCAAATTGTTTTAGGGGTTAGAAAAATAAGGAAAGTTACCAAACCCATTTTAGGAGATTAGGATATTCATGATACCAGACCCAAATCAAGGTATCCAAATAGTGAATTGTAGGTCAAACCCATGTGCATGTGGGGAGAAATTCTTTATTAACTGAGTCTATAATACATGTGAAGGTCCACTGAGCAAGATGCCATCCCCTGTAAGTCCAGTGTGGAGAACCACGGCCTGGCCTGGCCCAGCCGTCTTGGGAGGCACAAGTCAAAGGATTTTTGGGTTGGATAGAGTTCCTGGTTCCTGGGGAACTGTGTGTCTTTCTTTCCTGAGAAACCGAGCACTCCCTCAGGCAGGGAAATGTTCATGCTGCTCTGCCTTCCTCTCCGTTAGTAGTCAAGGAAGCAAGTGTGGTTACTTCATAGGACAACTGCCCTTAAGACATTAATCTTGTGTACCTGGCCTGTAGAGCTTGCAAACATCATTGTATCCTAGCAACTACAACTGTATTGATCCTGGCAACTGCCATTAGATTCTGTTTCTGACAAAGGTATAAAAAATCTGATTGCTCAATAAAAACTGCGACAGTTTAAGTTTTGCTGTGGACCCCCACGGCCTGGTTTAGTTCCTCTGGGCTGTATCGGGTGATCTTGGCCCAGTAAGCAAGCACCCTCAGGTTAAAGGGAATGCGTTCGTGGACATTTCCATAGACATAGCAGATAGCAGAAACATTCAACACTCACGGTGTCAGCATTAGCAGATTAGAGCTGGAGAGACGGCTCAGAGGTTAAGGGTGCTTACTGCTCTTCTAGAGAACTGGAGTTTAGTTCCCAGCACCCATGTCAGGTGGCTCACAACTGCCTTTAACTCCCGTTCCAAAGAGGCAGCTATGACCGCACCCCACCTGCCCCTTCCCCTCACATACACATAATTAAAAGTAATAAATAATAAAGTCTTAAAAATAGAAAATTAGTAACAAGCTATAGTGAAATAAACTTCAGGAAAAAACCAGAACAAAGTCCATACTCTGTGAAAAAATGCTTGGCTGCATCCCCACTGAAGGCAGCATCTGTGCTTCCCTCAGCAAACCCTGTGGCTAAGTGTGAACTAACAGCTCAGGACCAAGCAGAACGTTTTATCTCAAGGTCCAAAGGACAGCTCTCCCCAAGGAACAGAAATCTGGGCCTCCTCAGGTGTCTGCATTCCTGGCAGACTTCAGAGTGGGAAATGTTTACTGCATCATCAGCAGGGATAGCAATAGCGTGACATCTGCTGTGTGATTACAACCAGGTTAAACTCTCTTTGTAAATACAAGAACATAGACTGGAAACAAGTGGAAAAGTGGAAACACGTGACACATTGTGGAAATGAGGTAACATTGTTTTCATTGTTACTTTAATGCTAATGTACTAAATACTTCAAGCCCATAAGCCATGTGTGGTCATGCATGCCTGCAACAGTAGCACTCAGGTGGCTGAGGCAGGAGGATCATGAGTTTAAGGCCAGTACAGACTGCATAGTGGGTTTGAGGCTAGCCTGGGATACAATAACACTTGTCTCAAAAAACTAAATAAAGATAAAACAAGTCAGTGATGGTACTTTCAGGTGTTTCAGGTGTTTTGATTTATATCAATAGAACAGTTTACAGAAGTCGGTTGTAACATACTGTTATTTGTTACTATTTCTAATTATCAGAAAGCCATGTGAGGGTGAGCATCTGAAGGAGGAGGGGAAGGCAGACTGTAGATAGAGATTATCATTTGTTATAGTGAAAGCCAAGAGAATGGGTACCTCCTCTAGCTTGCTCATTTCCTTCCTCAATTCTTCTTTTATGCCAGGATGGTCTTCCTTCTTCTTCGTCCTAATAAAGCTTGAAACCAAGGAGGGCACCTGGGCAGAATAATTTTTTTTTTTTTAGTTTATCAGTGTGAGGCTAATGCCCTCTAAACACACATAATAAACCCTTATAGTCCTGCCCCCTACAGACATAATAGGATCCTCATAGTCATGCCCCCAACACACACACACACACACGTATGTACATAATAGGACACTCATAGTCCTCACACCCAACACACACACATATGAACATAACCTTCATAGTCCTCACACCCAACACACACACA
>NC_022015.1:75515999-75537145 GCF_000317375.1 Microtus ochrogaster | reverse complement strand
ACACACACACATATGAACATAACCTTCATAGTCCTCACACCCAACACACACACATTCAAACACAATAGGACTCTCATAGTCCTGACACCCCTCCAGAATGCCGTAGAGACAAGTGTGGGCCAAGTCCCAGTGTTTAAAGAGACCGCAGTCTGTGCTCACAAACCTTGCTGTACACTAGGATGTAAGTTGCATGGATTTCATAATTTGCAGGAAATGGAAACCACTTTGGCAAATTTGAGCCAGAAATTTCATAAACACCAAGCAGCCTAGAACTGAACAAATAGCCCTGGAACCATTGGAACTTTCTAGAATCACACTGAGATAGACCAACCACGAGGTGTCAGCTGCTGCCAGCACTAGTGAGCACTAATGGGCACTAGTGCTGCTCGCACTGGGATGACTAGAAACTCCACTGCTCCCTAGAATTTAATCTTGCAACCACCACCACCCCTCTAACTAGGAGCTCTACCAGCCGTCCACACCAGGCCTGTTTCTTCACCCTGCCCTTATCTCAGTGAACAGCTCCCGTGGGTATCTTAACAGGAAGGGCCTAGGCCACAGGCCCTGGCCCCAGCTGCAAAGAGAGCTGGGAAGAGCAGTTTTCTGAGCTCTTCTTAGAGCCACAAACGACTATTCGAAGTGACAGGTGTGGTGGCCGAAGCTTTAATGAGTGTGGTCGGAGTTGTGAGTTTTGATACTCAGCTCTTCACGATTACCTCATTGTGAGAGAGGAAAGCCCGCCCACTCAGGCTCAGGAACTCCCATCTGTGTCAATACAGCTGCCCTTGTGGGGGCTGATGACCTGCACACAGCCCTTCCACCCACACTGCCATCTTTGACCCATACCGTCCTTAGTAGCTGCTCAATATTATTTTGTCAGTTCCCTTTTGCAATGCGCTCAATTTTGGCTTTTGTGTGGCTTGGGTATCTCAAGTCTCTAGTGATACACAAGTCTTTACATAGTACTGTCTTAGCTTGGGTCTCTTTCGCAAGTGCCCAGGGGTGAAGTTGACCAGCCCCTCCAGCAGGCCAGAGGGCATCTCTGTTGTGATGAGTCATGGCTTCCAGCACAGGAGCATGTGGTACAGAGGCTGCCCTTTCCCCGGATAAATGGGAAGAATGGTGGGCAACCCTAGTGTTGCTTTCTGCATAGTCAGTAAATAAATCATAAAACGTGTGTGTGTGTGTGCACGTACTCGTGTGTGTCTGTATCTGTGTGTGTACACATACGCGTGTGTGTCTGTATCTGTGTGTGTGTGTTGGGGAGGGCTCACATGCACTGGAGTGTCTGTGTGTGCGCGCACGCGTGTGTGTCTGTATCTGTGTGTGTGCACACACGCGTGTGTGTCTGTATCTGTGTGTGTCTGTGTGTACGCACGCGTGTGTGTCTGTATCTCTGTGTGTGTGTGTGTGTGTGCACGCACGCATGTGTGTCTGTATCTGTGTGTGTGTGTGTGTGTGTTGGGGAGGGCTCACATGCACTGCAGTGTGTGGATGCAGTACACCCATGCTTGTGCATGTAGAAGCAGAGCAGAACATGGTGACTTCTCTGCCACTCGTCACCTTACTACCATACAGGGTCTTTCGCTGTTCACAAATTTGTGTTTAAGCCGGACTATCTGGGCTGGCTGGGCAGGGAGCTCTCTAGAACAGGGTGACACTACCCTCCCCTGCCACTACATGCACCACACACACACACACACACACACGTACACATGCACACATGCACACACACCAGCAGTGCGGGGGCTTCAGGCACACAGACACCCCAGCTTTTTGCGGGGTGCTGAGGATTTGCACCAGAGGCCTTGTACTTGCAGAGAAGCTCTCTTGGATACAGAGCGTTTCCCCAGCCACCTTGGCACTCATTCCTACACCCCCTAGCATTCCATGTAAATTTCCAGCCACTTCCTCTACTCTTTTGCCTTTATTCTACTGAGCCAGAGGACTCCCTGCCATTTTTGCAGTGTCTGTAAACCAGAATGTCTCATTGTCCATCTCCCTTCTTCTAAATATTTTTTTAAAGATTTTATTTATTTATTATGTATACAACATTCTGCCTCCATGTATGCCTGAATGCCAGAAGAGGGCACTAGATCTCATTACAGATGGTTGTGAGCCACCAAGTGGTTGCTGGGAATTGAACTCAGGACCTCTGAAAGAGCAGCCAGGGCTCTTAACCACTGAGCCATCTCTCCAGCCCCCATCTAAATATTTTTTAAAAAGTAATTTTTATTTATAGACAAAGTGCTCCTTTATATCCTGACCATACTACCAATGTGATTCATCTGATTGGATGTAAGAGAGAATCGCTATTCCTAGTGTCTAAATACATGGTTTTTGCTCATCATCTCTCTGCTAATACTAATTTGAATTAATCCACTCTGATGATAAATAAGATGTAAAATCACATTTTCCCCCAGAAACCTCAGTGGCTTGTCACTGCTACAGACTGGCCATGGCACTTAAGTCTGCTCTGGGCACTCTGTGTTAGATCTGTTTACACGTGACCTAAGAAATCTGCCCCAGAGCATCCAATAATCTGAACGTTTCCAAGCAGTAAGCGATCAGTGATGGACGCACACCCTTCACGGAGCTCACATTCGCAAGGCGAAGAAGGCCAGCAGTTACCAGGGCAGAGGGCCCAGAGCCTCAGCGAGGAAAAGCTTATCCGAACAGAGCTGGAGTCCTGAACTGCCTGGACACGTTTCTGGAGGGCAGTAGGTTCAAGCATATACAACAAGGCCTCCTAAACTAAGTAAAAGAAGGGGAGAAGACTCCCAGCAAAAGCTGAGAGAGATGAGGGACCATGTGGCAAGACGGGGCTGGGAGGTGGGGACTCGTCAGGGGTAGAGTCAGGAGAAAGAGCCAAGAGGGCCGACTGCGAAAGGCAAGCAGGAAGCAGAGCTCGAGAGCGCGTCTGGGCACGGCAGTGGAGACCTCTGTTAATGTCCCCGGGCCCTGAACCATCACCAAGGGGCAGTGCTGATTTAGCTTAAGACAAAACACCAGCGGGGATTTCATACACGTACCTTAGAGAATAACTCTATGGTCATCCTCTGGCAAGCTCTCTCGTAAGGGTCGTCTGGGAACAGCTTCTTCTCCGGGTACGCCTCATCCAGGTACTCACAAGTGATGAGGGACTCGCGGATCAAGCGACCCCGACTGTCCTCCAGAACTGGCACCAGCCCAGACGGATTCTTCTTGAAGAACCACTCAGGCTTGTTTTTCAGGTTGATGTTGACAATTTCGTGCCTGGAAAACACAAGACGATTGAAGAGAGCAAGGCATTTTCTGTTTTCCTGAATTAGCATTGATTGGTTCTCCCATCTACTTAGCGGAGAGACCCGGATTTAGGAAGCCAGTTCTGCGTTTGTCTTCACCATGCCACATTTTCAGATTGAGAACTTGGTTCCCATGCCCTCCTGCAAGTGAATCACACAGAGATCACCTTTGTTTTTATCTGACTTGTTTCACTTAAGGTCCCCAGGGTACATCTTCGTCACACACTGTAGACTTTCCTTCAGTTGAAAGGAGGGACCTCGGGTGGTGCACGCCTTTAATCCCAGCACTCGTGAGGCAGAGGCAGGTGGATCTCTGAGACTGGGAGCTGCCTGGTCTATAGCATGAGTTCCAGGACAGGCTCCAAAGCCACACAGAGAAACTCTATCTCAGGGTGTGACACTACTTACTTACAAAGCATCTTTATCTGCTCATCTGTCCATGGCCATTGGGTCACACTGTTGTGAACAGTGTTGCAATGAACACGGGGATGCTGGTGTCTCTGGATCTTGAACGGAAGCAAATAACTGGATAGTGATCATACACACTCAGAATATTAGAATCAGCCTGATAAAAACTCATTTCATTTTGATTCGGTTCAAAATGAGTTGAACTGATTCAACAATTCATTTTATTAATATAAATTTTATTTATTTACTTATTTATTATGTATACAATATTCTGTCTGTGTGTACGCTTGATGGCCAGAAGAGGGCACCAGATCCCATTACAGATGGTTGTGAGCCACCATGTGGTTGCTGGGAATTGAACTCAGGATCCTTGGAAGAGCAGGCAATGCTCTTAACCTCTGAGCCATCTCTCCAGCCCCTATTAATATAAATTTTGAAATCCTTACAATGGTATTTTTTTAAAAAAAATCCTAAACATCTTATAAAAATATCAAATTAAATCCAATTGTGTTGATATGTTTTTAAAAAGAGGGGAGGGTAAAAATCATAAAGAGTATGGGGCTGGAGAGATGGCCCAGTGGTTAAGGATTTGGGTTTCCAGGACAGTGTTTACAACTGTCTGAACCCCAGTTCCTGGAGATCCAACGCCCTCTTCTGCTCTGTGGGCTCCCGCAAGCACATGGTGCACATAAACTCATATGTACACTCACACACACACATACACACACACACACACACACACACACACACACACACACAAATAAAATAATTTTTAAAATTTATACAAAAAAATAAAAAAGAAAGTCCAATGGAGCCAGGCTAAATCCAGATTGTAATTGAATACACCCTGTATCTTGCAGACACTCTAAGAGAAGAAAGTGTTATAAGCCTCAAAGCAATGTCTGTATAACTCAAATCAGGTGCAGTGTCCAGAAGGACCAATCACTCAAAAGTTAGATATCCCGACACTTCTGATGTCCTGTTTCCTGGCCCACAACTGAGCAGATTTATTTTATGTATTTAACTACATAATCCTTCACAAAAACACTCAATGTGAACACTGAAGTAAGCTCGCATGCATGCATGTAAAAAGGTTCATTGCGCCTGTGTGTGTGTACACATGCGTGTGTGTGTGTGTATGTGTGTGCATGTTAAAAGGTACATGTACCGACAGAATAATGAACATACATACATACATACATACATACATAAATACCAGCTGCTAAGGGAAAACCAAACCCTCTGCCACAGAGCAGTGCTCATCTCTGAGGCTGACACTTTGGAAATGAAAGGGGGTCCTGGGATGTAAAGACAGAGAGCACACACGAATGAATGTCAGTATTCTGAGCCACGCCTGCGCTCCCAGGATGCTCCTTACAGAGAACATGCGACAGTTGTGGCCTGTGTAAGATGTCACTGCTCCAGAAAAAGTTTCCTGGGGTTCAAAATCGACCCGGGAACATAGTTATATGCACTATCTGGAGGTACCACCTTCCCCAATAAGAGCCTTACTCGCCTTCATTATGGTAAAATAATTTCAAATTTGCTTTGGGAAATCTGCTGGTGAGAAATGTAATTCTTTTCCAGGCAGAGTTTCAGTGGGAAACACATTAAAGCAAGGCATTGTGCCTGAACTTGGGCTTCCCCACTGCATGCGGGCAGCAAATACCTTTTAGTTTTCAATTCAGATTGAGTTTCTTAGTGGTAAAGTTCTGAGTAACGCAGAAAACTTTGCACTAGGTAAATACTAGCAAAAATATTTCCTAATGTGTCCAAAACCACGCTCTCTCATCCAAGTGAAATCAAAATTGTTATGAAATGAGAGTTAATTTTAAAATACTTCTTTAGGATACATCTTATGATTTAAGGAAAAGTGTTGCCTGTCTAGACAGTTCTCTCTGTGGACTAAAATTCGTTTGCAAACTTCAACTGTATTCATGAAATTTTTCTTAAGAGAAGTCTTCCAAACAGCAGGTGTCTAAAATTATTCTCAGAGAAAAGTCAAGTGACTTGTCAATTATAGATAACCTGTAGGTCAATTACTGTTAGTTTCAATAATAAGGCTTTGCAAAGAGGCTTTTAGAGCTATGCTGTGTACAGGAAGGTTGACTCAGAACTCTGCTTGCCAGGTCAAGTTGTGACCTTTGCCTCTAGGTGAAGGCGAAGCTCAGTAGATCAAGAATCCAGGGACCAGAGCTGAGACACCCTCCACAGTGTTTAGCGATCGTGTGCAAACCACTAACGTCACTGAAGAAACTGCTTTTCCAAGCCGTGGAATGCTTAAACAGGCTGGCTGGCCTAGAGCTCTGGAGTCCGCGGCTATCCTCCCCTTGAAAAATAAAAGGGGGTGGAGGTGGGGCAAAACTTAAGTCTCCTACAAAAGGCTGAACACAAACCACCATTCTGAGGGTCTGGGGCGAGGTGGCCAAGCCCGCCACTAGCCCTGGGCAGTGGCTAGGGAGTCGTTGCCCTCCTTCTCACCGGATTCCCTTGGCCTTCAGGACCAACCGCGTCCTCTCAGCGTAGGGGCAAAACCTCATGCTGTAGACGCGGATCTGACCCTCCGGGACCGGACCGGGAGGCGCGCTTCCTGCAGGATAGAGGAGATGGTCAGCGCCCAGATGGCACGGAGATCCGGGACATCCCGCACATCCCGGGTCCCCGGAGCCTGACCGCGGCGGACAGCCTCACCTTTCCCCAAGCTTCTGGCGGATGCCTCGGACATCGTTGAGCTGTGCAGGCCAAGAGCCACGAAGATCCCTCTCTTGTTTGCAGGCGACTCCGGAAGCACATGGCCTAGCCTTGTCTTGCCTTAAGCGCCAGCGCTCAGCCCCGCCCAGACCGCGCCCACTAACCCGGATCTGGCCCCGCCCACACACAGCTCAGCACTTAAAAAAGCGGATCTATGGTCCCTTGCATCATGCCCTGGCCGCCTGGAGATTCGCCAGAGCTGAGACGTTGAGAGACACCCCATTCCTCCAGGCAGAAAGTGGTCGCCTATCTGCCTTCACACAGGACTAAGTCCCCGACCTCCCTACTTCCCATACCCGTTCCTTGGCCACCAATGCCCCGGTAGTCCAAATAGTACCGGCCTCTGGGCTGCTGGGACCCTTGACTATAGGAACTGTCGGGCTCTACTCTCAACTCTTGCTCTGCCCCAAGATTTCCAAGACTTGGGTCCTGTGGCCTGGGTCACCTCAAAGGCTCCTGCTGTTACCTACGACTCCCTGGAGGTGGTCTAGCATCCTGGACAGACTTTCCCTTTTTCTGTCAGGACTAGCTTACATTGGAGCCACCATCCCTACTCACCCACAGAAGCACATTTTAGCCCACCAAAAGGACCACACATCTGGATATCAGTAGTCTCAGAATGCTGGTTGTGCTTTCAGAATTCCATCTGTTAAAGCATTTGTTTGGAAGTCCTAGAAAGAGTACAAGCTGACTTAAGCACAGTGGACTGAGGAAATTTAGTTTCTTGGGTCCCTAGGAAAAAAAGAAAAAAGAGCAGATCAGAGGGTGGGTGAGCGGTTCACTTAAGAGTCAGGAAGTAGGGCGGAGTCTGAGCACCAGGATTCCCACAGCCAATGGTTGAAAGCCAGTAACTCTGGTGCTATTTAGGGAATACTATGTCTGGAGTTTGTTTCCAGCTCTATTACTGGAGAAGCAGAGAATGTCCTTGGAGCTTTGATGGAGGAAGGTCATTGGTTAATTAAATAAAGAAGCTGTTTGCCCTGATAGGTTAAAACAGGAGGGAGGAGTAAACAGAGCAGAATGCTGGGAGGAAGAGGAAGTGGGGTCAGAGACTCCACAGCTCTGCTCTCGGGAGCAGATGCCTCAGAGAGACGCCATGCTCCCCGCTCCTGGGAAGATACACTCCCGGTAAGACTGGTGCTCACTAAGACTGGTGCTCACAGATTATTAGAGATGGGTTGATCGGGATATCAGAATTAGCCAGTAAGGGCTAGAGCTAAAGGGCCAAGCGGTGATTAAATGAACACAGTGTCCGTGTAATTATTTCGGGTAGAGCTAGCCATGTGGGTGGCCGGGTGCCGGGAGGCAGCCCGCCGCTCCTATTTCTACAGAGCTTGCACCACTTTTGGTCTTGGTTTGTCTTGTGTCCACTAAAACTATGGAAGAAAATACCAAAGTGGGTTGACCAGCAGATATAGCTAAAGATTCCACTCAAGGAATGGCAGTACCCTAGCGGGTGGGGCTTCCCATTTGGCCAGTCTAATAAGCAGAGAGCAAACATGAACTCTTCAAAGAAACAACGAAAAAAATATTGTTACAGCAAACCATTGTACAAGACTATTGGACTGCATTACAGTAGAGATGGTGTGTAAGTCCTGGCAGCTGAGAGCATATTGGGGCATCTGGGTATCTATCGCTGCTGACCACAGTTAAAATGGCACAGGACTACATATTTTGTAGCTGTGAAGATCAATAATTAGCCTGGAGAGGTTAACTGAATTAAATGTACTGCAAAAAGATGAAAAATTTAAAACCCTCATGACAAGACATTTTCAACTTCTAAATAATGCTCAAATTCACGGTTCAGATGTGGACACTTGATACAGCATCCTTCTGTGACTTTTCAAAAAATGATGGCTAATTTCATACTTTTAAATATATAATCTATGTTGACAGGGTTAAGTTCAGATTGTTAGAGGTCACCTTAACTGCCTTACAGTTGATATTTAAATAAAAACATTTTTTTAAGTTAAGAATAACTGAAGAAGCTGACTATTAGCTTTTGTAACACCCTATTCCAAATATGAGAAAAGGCTCCAGATCGGTGCCAGTCATTCCTGTAAACCTGAAGACACCTTGATTGAAGAATAAAAGAGTCTTGCAGACAGATCATCTCATGTGACAAACACCCCAAAACAGGAGCCATCATCTTTGGGAACCAGATTGTCCATACAAGCAATAAAGACTCCTTCAAGGTTATCTTGTAGAAACAGACTGAGCTGTGGTTCAACCAAATCATAGCCTGACCAGCACTATTAATCATGCATGCCTCTTACCCACTCCCCAAACTCTTGCTCTGCTTAAATCTAAAACTCACATCAGCATCGGGAAAGAGGGATGGAATACCTAAATGGCCATTTTGGTTAAACATTTTCAAACATTTTTACATTTGCCTTCATCTGTTTTCTTCAGCCTAGAGTTGGGCGTCTAGCCTAAGGCTCCATCCAGTTAATAAGCTTTCTGTTTGGTTTAATTAATTCTATGACAGTCCCTAGCAGGGAAAATGGAATTCATCAAAGAATTCTATGGAAAGATAATGGCTAAACTTTGGTTGAGTGAATAAGGTAGGAAGGCCAGAGTCTGGTCAATGAAGATAAAAAATATCCTCAAAATAAGAAGTTAAACAGGAACAAATGGTATAGAAAGAAAGGAGCTTTAGTTAAAAGGAGAAGAAAATGAATTAACTGTGGTTTATGGAAACCAATAAACTGCAGACCTAGCTTCCAACTCAAGTGCATCCCAGAAACACGACTGAGTCCTAAAAGCAAGGCACAGAAAGAGATACATTATGACTATGTATTAACTGTAAGACATGCAAAAATGAAACACACATTGGTTATTGCAGTACCTGTATATGTGGTAGAATTAAAAAGCAAAAAAAAAAAAAAAAAAGCAAAAACCTATCTACATACTTCTGGGTGATACTTCCCTCTAATTGGTAATGCATTACCAAAAGGGAATTGCTGTGGGTCAATGGTCTTTTATCTTGAATTATTTTAATAAAATGCTGACTGGCCAGTAGCCAGGCAGGAAGTATAGGTAGGACGACCAGTCAGAAAGTAAAGGCAGGGTGAGAAGAACAGGAGAATTCTGGGACATGGAAAGCTCAGTCTTCAGTTGTCACCAGAGGCAGAGGACACAGATACGAATGCCTCACTGATGAAAGGTACCAAGCCACGTGGCTAACACAGACAAGAATTATGGGTTAAGAGGTAAGAGTTAATTAATAAGAAGCCTGAGCTAATAGGCCAACTAGTTTATGATTAATGTAGACCTCTGTGTATTTCTTTGGGACTAAATGACTGCAGGACAAGCAGGAAGTAACACTGGTCAACAGGGAAAGGGGGAGGACCAGTTCATGTTGTGCAAGGGGTGATTCAAAAATTTTGGCCACTTTTGTTCGGCTGGAAGACATCTTCTAGACAGTGACACTGCCATGACATGGATGAAGTGGGGGCAGGGACATGATCAAGCAAACTCTGCAGTCATTTGAGAACTTTGTATATTTTTTATTACCAGTGGCCATGTCAGAGAAGAGCACCAAATGGCAATTGACCTCAGGGGGTCGGACCACCAGGAAGGAAAGCTCTGGTGGGTGAATCCTGGACAGTAAGGCCCTGAGAGCCTCAGCCCCAGAATGTCTCTTGCTGTTCATATGTCTTACATGTTCGCCAGTGCCATTTTTCTCTGGTATCTGACCCAGTGTGAATGGACATGGGGAGATCCCCATTGCTCTTAATGTAGTGTGATTATCTCTTGAAAATGTCTTGTTCTACTGGGCATTTTACCTGTGGATTATTATGAAAATGATTTCCTCCTAAGTTGTACTGTTTAACTGAAACAATGATTTTATACAATAATAGTTTAGTTTAAATAAGATTTTTGATGATTCATGGCCTTTAATAAATCTAGTAAGGGATTACGATAGAGGTTAGCTTAATGAGAAACCTAATATAAGTAAAAGCAAGATATGTGTTGCCTTGCCCCCTGATAAAGCAGAGGCTGCAGAGGACAAAAAGTAAAACAAGGAAGTGTCACACACCTAGAGTACAGGAGTTTCCCTTAAGGAGCCTTATAGACTGTAGCTTAGGTTAGGGAGTAAGAGAAACAGCTGAGTCACATAAGCCCAACTAGTTCAACATCTTTTAATCTTAATGTTGAGAGATAGATAGATACAGATATAGATTTAAAAACCTGTTGATGAAAAAAAATTTTGCTCCCTGAGGATTTAAATAGAGATGGCTCTTTTTCACAAATAAAAGTTTAGGTTTGTGATTCTTTTAAGGTTCTTTATAAGATTACCTTTTGAGATAAGCAATAAAGTCATTTCTTTGTAACTGCAAAGTGCAGGCTGCCAGTAAAAGAACTGGCTAAGAAAAATACCTTGCTCGCTTACACTATCAGTTGCTTGAATAGGAACATATGTGCTTGTTGGAATAATTTGTTATAATCTATAGTATATGGGATGTTTAATCATGTGAGGGGAATGGGAAACACGCTTTTTTATCTGTATTCATTATAATCATTCACTTGAAAAATAGAATGCACCCACATTATACCTTTTATATTGCTTGAAAGATTTTGCTGGGATATATAAGCTGAAAAGGAAAAAATAAAGACAAGAGAGAGAGAGAAAAAAACAAAGAAATGTCGAGAGAGAGAGAGAGAGAGAGAGAGAGAGAGAGAGAGAGAGAGAGCGCTCCCCTTTCCACTGGCCCCAGAGAGTTAAGTTTAACCCTCCTTGACAGCCCCAGAGAATTAAGTTTTACTCTCTCAGATAGAAAAGTCAAGTTGGTTGATCGTCTGCCAACTCTGTAGACCCCCCTCAAACCCAGAGCTCCTGGAGGTTGGTCCTCACAGCGACAATATTTTATTATATGTTATTCTGAAAAACATTTTAAGAAAGTGATTTTTTTCCCTTTTTGAGAAAGTGTCTCTCTTCATAGTCCTGTCTATCCTAGAACTCACTATGTAGACCAATCTTTGAATCCACAGAGATCCACTTGTCTCTGCGCCCCAAAGTGCTAGGATTAAGGCATGTGCCACCATGCATGGCTAAAACACTGATTCTTTCCAATAGAAAAGCATCTTTTCCCTGTCACCACCAAGGCTCATGATCTACTGCCATGGCCAAGGAAGGCTTTGCTGCTGGAGGTGTAAGGGATGTTAACACTGTTTTTCAAGAGGTGCTGAAGATGGCCCTCATCCACGACAGCCTAGCATGTGTCATATGTGACACTGTCTTAGACAAGTGCCAAGCCCATCTTTGTGTGCTTGCATCCAATAGGGATGGGCCTGTGTATGTCAAGTTGGTGGGGGAACTTCGTGCTGAGCACCAAAGCAGCACAATGAAGGCTGAAGACAAGGAACCAGGTGAATGGGTGGGCCTCCGATACATGGGTACAGAGGAACAGCCAAGGAAAGTGGTTGGCTGCATTTGTGCAAAGGTTAGGAGTTATGATAAAGAATCTCAGGTCAAGGGTGTCACCAAAGAATAATTTAAACCCAAAAAATGAATTAAAAACATTTTGGTTCATGGGGGGAAAATATAAAAACTTGTATTATTAAAAGGAAACTGTTTAAAAGATGAAGTAGTGCTATTTATGCAAGTATAAATAAATTCAAAATATAGTATTAAATTAAAATGCTGGAGAATGTTAAAAGATAATCTAGTTCACTGTTCACCTGTTTGAGAGAGAGAGAGAGAGAGAGAGAGAGAGAAAGAGAGAGAGAGAGAAAGAGAGAGAGAGAAAGAGAGAGAATAAATGTGCTGTCGATAGCATCATCTCATGGATGAGAAACTTAGAGTCTGTGGTCATTTGAATGTATTTGCCCCCCCCCCCCCCCCCGCACCAAACTCATAGGGAGTGGCACTATTAGGAGGTGTGGCCCTGTTGGAGGAAGTGTGGTCTTTACACTGGGCTACTTCTCCGGCACCACGCCTGTCTGCATGTCTCCACACTCCTCACCATGATGGACTGAACCTCTGAACTGTAATGAGCCACCACAATTAAATGTTTCCTTTGTAAGAGCTTCTGTGGTCATGATGTCTCTTCACAGCAATGAAGACAGTTCAGATGTTAGCTCAAAATCAATACACTTTAAAAGGACAGAGCTGTTTTCCCAACTGCAGTCTAGTCCCAGACTCTCCGAAAACTGCTACCCTATCATGTCCTTTCTGAGAGACACATTTCCTCCCGGCTTAACCCTCCGAAAGCAGGGATTTGTCTTCAAATCGCTGTACGCTGGGAGGCAACAGTACTGCTGTATGAACCCGCAGGATGGATGCCCATGGCTTGGAATAAAATCCCCAGAGAGCAGAGTGCACGTTTGCTGTGTCCTTGAATGAAAAGCTATTCTAGGCACCGAGGGTAGTTAGTGCTGGAAGGGAACAGCTCTGGAGACGACAGGCATGATCTGAAATACAGTTCAGGCGATCTGGGTTCAAAATGAGCAGGCTCAAGCAATATTTCAATTTATGCCATATGCAATTTCCTTTTCTTAGACTCAACAGATTAAAACAGGAAAAAAGAATCTATTCTAAAGGAGCTGGGTTATGAAAACAGTTTGCCTGGGTTAAAAAGAGTGATTTTAATAAACGCAAAGTAAAAGTCCTCCAATGCTGCTATAATTTAACTGACAGATATTTCCCCTTCCCACTTGACCTTACATTTAATTCAGCCAGCTTCCCTCACAGCCCTCCTCCTAGCTTTGTATCTTTCAGGAGAACTGGGTTTTAGTTGAAAACTAAGAAAAAGCTCACACTCCAGCAACTGCACCTATGCTCTCCATTTGCACTAGCTGTGAACCGGGACCACACATCTGTAGTGCATGTATTACACAAACATCCACTTTGTTGTGCTTGAGACAGACTTTTGCTGTGTCACCCTGACAAGCCCTGATTTCACAGTCCTCCTGCCTCCAGCTCCCAAAAGTCAAAGGTTCTTTTCGCAATGTTTGATCTAAAGCCAAGCACAATCATTACTCCCTCAGCACTGACTTCCTGTTGACTCAAGCTTTTGTCAACACAGCAAGTACTCTCAACTCACCCTGCAGAGAAGCCACAGAGCACGCACATGTGTGGGAGAGCCCTGTTCTCTAGTCCAAGGGAACAGAGAAACATGAAAGACCCCGGAAGACAAAGCAATCGGTAGAAAGTCAGATCACGTGAGAAAAAGTAGAATGTGTTGAACTTTTGTGGAATGTTAAGATGAACTGAGACAGGTAGGGAACCCAGCAAAAGAACAACAAAAAAAAAAAAAGACAAACCTCCGAGGCTTTAACTAGTTTTACCCAGTAGAGGCATGCTGTCAGCAGCAGACACAAAATAACAGACTAGGTTCCAAGGCCAGACTGTTTCTACTCTATGAGTTCCTTAGGACTAAACCAGATGGCTTCAGATGTTACACAAATGGCAAACAAAGAGGAGAAAGTGTTAGCAAGGAACCTGTCCCGCCTCAAGCCCTTAGTCAGTGTTCAGAGCCAAGTCCAAGGGCAGATGGTTCCTCAGAGCAGAATCACTACCTTCTCTCAAGGTCATGCCACTAAGCCACGCTTTCCTGGATTCCCCAATTTTAGATTCTAGCATATGGAAAGACACAAATGTGATCATTTATGTTTCTGAAGTAACTCATTTACTGGCATTGTCTGTGAAGAGAGGGAGAGAAGCATGGCTCCACACCTCCATCCTGTCACTGAAATTAGCCTGAGAAATTCCCATAATTGGGAGTGGAGCAGTGTCCTAATTCAGGTAAAGACCAGGATTCAAGGCTTACATACACACACACACACACACACACACACACACACACACACACACACACAGAGAGAGAGAGAGAGAGAGAGAGAGAGAGAGAGAGACTGACTTACGAATTGCACGCACACACCCACACACACACGCACAAGGACAAGCCAGTTGGGAGCAGATTAGAGTTGGCTAAGGAAAAAAAAAAAGCCTAGTGTGGTGGCTGATGCCTTTAATTCCAGTGCTCAGAAGGCAGAAGCAGGCAGATGTCTATAAATTGGAGGCATGCCAGGAACTTATAATGAGACCCTGTCTCAAAACAGAAAGATGGAAAGAACTCAAGGAATGAGCCTGGGTGCGGGCTTCTCAAAGAGAGTTTATTAGCACAGGTTCGACATAGATTTTTAACTACAGAGTTTAAGAGGAAAGACTCCCACAGCAGGAATAAAACACCCCAGTGTCTGTGTGGGGTTCTCAGGAGCGTTCCAATTGCATGTCTTAGTATTGACCTTAGATAGAATTTTCCAGCTCTCAAGTTATATCTCAGAGGGCTGCTAAACACAACGGCTCTTCTTTTCTTTTTTTGATATATGATATTATAGGAGGTTCCTCGAATGGGATTAAAATGATGAAGTATGACGAGGAGCCACAAATGTTGCACAAGGGTGTTTGATTTAGACAAATCCCTGTACTGTGAAGGCAAAATCTGATGAGAGCTCTAGAAAATTTCAGGTCTCCGGCTGGCATGGGAATAAGGCCCCAAGCAAGTGCTAATGGGTTAGAATGACTGATTCTCAGTTGCTAGACTCCAGCTAGAGGGTCCTTTCCTTTCCCATGTCTGCATGGTTTCCCATCTTTCTGTCCTACCTCGTCATTCCCGTTGGTAAATGTCGTTGCTGTCGCTTACCGTTTCAAATATTTAATATCGTCTTCCTGGTTTTTCTCTTTAAAACTTCCCCTTGCTTCACCTACCTGAAAACACCAGTAGTTTGTTACGGTAAAGGCAAGCGGGTAGGAAAGAACATGCTGACTTGCCCGGGAACCCAATCTGATCCCAAGACCAAGACCAGGGCCAAGAAAAAGAATCCCAACAATTCCTGAGCTTGCTCCAAGATCAGGCCCCAAAATTCCCACCAATTCCAGGCCACCCTGGAAAACCCCAAACCCTAAGAAACTCTACATAAATCCTGCCTTCTACTCAGTGGGGTCTGCTTCTCGCCCTAGCAGAGCCAGCCACCCTCCTGGGCTTTCCCCTCCCAATAAAGCTCTTTGATGAGATTTGTAGTGCGGTATGACTTTCCGTGGTTCCTGGTTGCCAAGCGACCATTTCTAGCTGACCTGTAGAAGCTTCTTCCACTGAAGAAGCCCTCTCCCTCAGAGTTGTAACGCTTCCATTGGGGAAGCCCTTTCCTTCAGAGCTGGAACACTTAATCGTATTGTGACTGTTCCCGGGACCATGCTCTGCCGTTCCCGAATACATAGTATTTTCTTTAGAGAACCTCTGTTTGGGCTTTGTTTTGTTTGCTTTAGGTTGACAGTGGCCTGGTGAGAAAGAAAGAGCCTGAAGAAACGAGGGCGAGGGCGAAGCCCCAGGAAGGGAGGGAGGAGGACAGAGAAGGGGCTGAGGGGAGAAGAGCATGGCCTGTTATTGGCCTGATTACTTTTGACTACTTGTGCTATCAGAGGGGACACGTGAAATGTTACAGGACCATTGAGACCTTGGCACTTAGGCACTTAGGCAAGTTCCTGCTTCTCACTTTCCTCTGGGTGGAAAGTGGGCTCAGTCAGTGAGGGAAATAAATAAATACTTCCAGGCGTGTCGCTAGGAGCAATGTGGCCTGGTCAGCATGCAAAACCAAGAGCAGTTTTTACAAGAAACTCTTTGTGGCGGGGCAAAGCCTCTGCAGCCTGCAAGTCCAAGGGTCCCACCGCTCGCATCCCCCTATAGGCGTGGCCCGCCAGCCAATGGGAGCGGGGCTCCCGGTCTCCGGGATACCGGTGTAAACAGTGGCGTCTCGGCGGGCGCCGAAGCCCGACCTGGCAGGACCCCGGAGTAACGGCCGGCCGCGGCCCGGAGTGGCCCGAGAGTGGCCATGGCGCAAGGCCGGGAGCGCGAAGATGCCTCCACGCACTTCACCAACGCCTCCCTGTCGGTGAGGTGCGACATCGCGGCCACGCGGGGAGGGGTGCAGGGAAATCTGTCGCAACCCCCCACCCTCGGGCGCCCCTGCAGACTCGCTCTGTTTCTCCCCTCCCCTCCCCAACCTCTGGCAGCTTCCTTTGTGCGACCCCCTTGGTGCCCCCACCGGATGATCGCCCCTTGGTTTCCCGCTACAGGGACCCTCGCTTGTTTGCCCAGGATTTCTTATCCTCCTCCCTTTGTTTCTGCGCCCTCTTCCCGCCTCGGTATTTTCTGCACTTTGAGACCCATGGCTCCTGCATATTAACCCCCTTCACCTGCATCGTCTTAGCGTTTTTCATCAGCTGAGGGCGGATCGATCCCTACTCCCTCCCTCTCACTCCGGATTTACTTGCATTGATGCTGGCCCTTGGAAATCTGAAAGAGCCATATGACAAGACTTTTCTTCCACGCTCGCTATTCACTCTTTCACTGCTGTGCTTTTCCCTTTCCTGAGGGTCTCAGGAAACCTGTGTCCTTCACTCTCTTGCCACCATAATATCTAAATAAAATGAAATTTTCCTTATCTCAGACGTTCCTTTCACTATGTACTTACCGCACAAACTTCACCTACCATGTGCCTTTCATGTATGTTCTAAGCCTTTCGTTGGCATAGATTTCGTATCCTTTTGTTTCCCGCGTTTATCTGTATCTAAAGTCTGAAACAGGGCACATATACTCTTCATACGTGTAAACTGCGAAGCAGTTGATGTGGTTTCTTCTATAGCGTGCTGTTCCACTCAAAGCGTTTTGTTTTGTTTTTTAATTTGTCTAGTTGACTTTTTAAAACTTTTTTTTAATGAGCATTGGTGTTTTGCCTGTATGTATTTCCTTGTGAGGATGTCAGTTGTAAGTTGCTATGTGGGTGCTGGGAATTGAACCCAGGTCCTCTGGAAGAGCAGCCAATGCTCTTAACCACTGAGCCATCTTCCTCTCCTGTCCCTGCTTAGTTGAGTTTTGATTGTTTGTTGTTGTTATTTCACTCTTTTAACTAAATTAACAGAAAAGAGCCCAGCTACGTTGTTTTCTTCAAGCTCCTTCACCTACAGAGCATCTCACCGGCCCAAGACCTACTGATCTTTAAATTTCTATTATTCGTTGACTCATATTGGTTTCATAGTGAACATGTGTGGCTATCTGAGCAATGGGAACAGAAAGGGAGTTAAAAATGGAACAGATGTTTTTTCTAGTTGCTGTAGTAAAAAGGAAACACAAAAGTATTACACTGATGGCGAGCTCTCTTTTCTCAAAGATGGGTGCAAGGATTCCCGAGTCAGAACGTCCATTTCGTCAACGACCACACCATCTGCTACCCTTCTGGGAACTACGTAATATTCATTAACCTTGAAACCAAGAAGAAGACTGTGCTCCAGTGCATCAATGGAATTGTGGGCGTCGTGGCAACTAACGTTCCTGGTGAAGTTGTGGCTTTCTCTGACCGCAGACTAAAACCCGTCATCTACATCTACAGCTTTCCTGCACTGTCCAGAAAAAACAAGTTAAAAGGTATCCGGGAGACCCTCCCGCAACGCCCTCCCACCCCTGGAACTGAAGGAGTTTTGTTTATGTTTTCATTGGAGACAGGGTTTCTCTGTGTGTAGCCCTAGCTGTCCTGGAACTTGTTCTGTAGACCAGGCTGGCCTCGAGCTCAGAAAGCCACCTGTCTCTGCTCTCTGAGAGCTGGGATTGAAGGGTGTAGCACACACCTGACACACCTGGCAACTGAAGAATGTTTTTCTGTGAGCAAATCTAGTTTTTATGAATGAAGGTAGTTTATATCGTGAAAGGGTTGTTTTAAATAGAAGCAGTCAAGCTGATTACCACAGGTTCCATTGAGTCGGCAATCGCCTTCTGATTCAAAGTGTGCTGTGCTTCCTGCTAACACAGTTGCAACCTCAGAAACTACTCCAAAGGGCAGAAACAGCCTGCTATGTTGACATACTCCTGTGCACACAGAAACTTAAAGGCTGAGAAGGAAGGCTTGTTGGAGCCCATGAGCAGGAGGCCAGCCTGGGCAAGTTAGAAAGAAACAGACACTCCCTCAAAAACACACAGATCGGCTCCCACCCCAGACCTACCAAACCAACAGCTTAGCTTTAACAATCCTTCTCAGGTGTTTTGTATGCACTTTAAACTGTGAGAAACACCAGGTTAGAGAACAGACTTTTCCAGGACAGTGTTTCTTCTTCTTTCCTGGTGATTTACTAGAGTTCTAACATGAACTGGCGCTTGTATAACTAATAAAGATGCATCTAAACCCCAGTGTTCTTAACCACAAAATAGGGCTAAATGTGGTGTTTGCTGTTAAGTTTATGGTGATGCTAAGGGAATGTGTGTGTGTGCGCACACACACACACACACACACACACACACACACACACACACACACACCAAGCACTTGTCCATTGGTTACCTATTATTTTTGTATTACTGTTAAATCATTCACAGATACAGCTGGCCTGCATGGATTGAGCTTGCCGTGTGTCTCCAGGAATCTCTATCTGATACCTGCCCCCATTTAACACAACCTGAGTCTGAGTGTTGTGATTACACGCACATGTAACCCAGACTTTTGGAGACTAAGGAAGAAGGATCCAGAGCCTAAACCCACCCTGAGCTAAAAACGAGACCTTGCCCCAAACTAACAATGAAAAGTCCACATGCAGAACAATCAGAAAGCTTATCTCTAGCGGAGCCTTGGTTTCAGAACCACAGGGTCACACAGGATCACACAGGTGTTTGGGTCAAGTCAGGCATTTCTAGAGAAATCAGTCTGTGTTCTTCACAGATTAAGACACCTTAATGAAGGCTGTTATTAACTGGGGTGCCAGCCTCCAGTCAGCTCCAAGGGATGCAGAAAAATCCACGAATGCGGTAAGGGCTAGACTTTTCTGAGAGTAAAATAAGGAAACTCGGACACTTTCTGACAGTAACTTTCTCTTTGACTTCATCTTAAATAATCCCTTCTGAGAATCTCTGTCTCCACACAGCTACATTCTTTACATATTCAGTTACATATCTCTCTTTATATACATACATGTCTCCTGCATGGCCACATATCTCTACACAGTGACGTCTACAGCTTCATCTTCCTTGTCTCCACACAGTTACATTCTACATGCTTTCTCCACGCTTTCTCCACATAACTACATACCTTTGCACATCTTCTCACATCTCCTTTTCAGCACACACCCCTCATTCACACCCTGTGCGGCTCTTTTTCCAGCAGCTCCATACATAGCTCAACACAGCTTCCTCTCCTCACAGCCAGACTCTGGACAGTTATATGTTATATTTTCAGGACCCAACCCACTCTCATAACACAAGATAAGTCACACAGTTTTTCTCAGGTTAGGGAGGTCACACTGACCGTCCCGTGAGCTACACTTGGTCATACACATAGTTTTAAGTTGGTGAAGGTTACCAGACAGAAAATGACATTGAAATTCAAGACTTAATGATAACAGTTAGTTGGCTGGACCTTGAGTGATAAGGAGTATGGGCAGAAAGTCCATTCCTGCATGAGGTGTATGTCTACCAAAGTTGCCTCAAGCCTGACCTTGAATCAGCAACAAACACCTGGGAAAATGACCTTGTATATTTCTCTCTAGGGGCAAGCAGTTTGTTTTGAATTTTTTCTGAAATCTAAAGTTAACTGTCTTTGTGACTGAGAATACTATCACTTTCCTATGTCAGAGTAATGAAAAATATCCTAGTATTATTTCTATTCATCAAAATTACACGTTTAAGCAGAAATCATCTCCCTGACCAACCACAGCTATATGTGTGCCCAATAGATGGAATACATACATGAGATTAAACACACAAGCAATGGGGAAATACCCACAGCTGTTATTAGGGAAGGAATGAAGTTCTTAGGAAGAAATGAAGTAGCACATGAGAGAAATTACAGACAGGAGCAACTAGTTTGCATGACCTCACAGACTTTGCCTACTGAGGCTCCCCCACAGAGAGTCACTTGTCTGGTGGGTTTGACCTGCTGAGTACTAGTTGTCACCTGCTGTATATCCCCACAGCCCTCTGGAAGACATAATCCAATCATAAATTAGGAACTGTTTGTGTGGACTGTAGCCACACTTCGTGATTAAAATGCTCCCAGCTTGCCAGGCAAGGCAGTGCATGCTTTTCCTGTCAGCACTCAGGAGGCAGAGGCAGGTGGATCCCTGCGAGCTTGAGGCCAGCCAGGTCTACAAAGTGAGCTCCAGGACAGCCAGGGTTGTTACACAGAGAAAACCTGTCTCAAAAACAAACAAAAAGATGCCCTCCATTTAACTGTATATCTTCAGCCCTGGGCAAGCAATCAGGCATTAATTCAAACCAGTAGACAGCATTCATATTGCACATCCCTAGAAGAATTCACAATAAAAACAAATCATCAAAGATACCCATTATCATCAGGGTAATTCAGTATCAACCAGAAGATCTAACCAATACTTAGAAATAATTCAAAGACATATCAGGGACCCAGACTTAAATATGTATTAAATAGTTATGACTCCGTGGGGACATATTCCAGGATAGAAATCATTATTATTATAAATAAATATTTTCTAATATTTGTCACAGAAAGTCACTCATAGGCTCATCATTTTAGAGAGTAGGGAGTCCTTAAATAATTCCAAAGTGTTTCTGAAACAAATAAAAGAAGGAGGTAGCAAGGCAGAGGGTCTTTGTGACATTGAAAAGCTTAGGGAATTAGGAGAGTGGTATGCCTACGGGACCCCAGATCAGTGCAGTTCCTGCGGGACCCCAGATCAGT
>NC_022015.1:75507106-75515899 GCF_000317375.1 Microtus ochrogaster | reverse complement strand
ACCCCAGATCAGTACAGTTCCTGCGGGACCCCAGATCAGTGCAGTTCCTGCGGGACCCCAGATCAGTGCAGTTCCTGCGGGACCCCAGATCAGTGGAGCTGGGGAGAGGGCTAGATCCGGAAAAGTGACGTCAATAGTGAAGAAACCCACACTCCAAGGGATGTGGATTGTTCAGCAGTGACGTCAGAAGAACTGACTATTTGAACTAACATGTCAAGACAGACATCCTGCTCGTTATTACATATCCCGTGGAAACAGGATTCAGCAGAAGCAAGCTCATTTGAGAAGTAGTAGAAAATAGAATACTCTATTTCAGGTCAAAGATTTTAAAATGATTGACATATTTACTAACAAAAGTAAGACATCAGAGAGATCACAAAAATTAGCATGCAAGTAACGGAATGAGGAAAACAGGTGGGAAATAACCGGATATCCTCACACCGTTTAGGAAGCAGTTAGAGAAAGACTGGGCGAATGACAAGGCACTTTCTCAGACAGATCACAAATCAGAAATGATCGATTATATTAAACTGATCTGGCTCAAATTTGTTGTTTTTTTTTAAAGTGTGGCCTAGGGCCAGCAAAATGACTCAGCAGATTAAAAGATAAGCCTTTACTAAGCAGATTCAACTGCAGCAGCCTTGTCGAAGAGGGAAGAGGGAAAGCAACTCCAGCCAGGTGGCCTCAGACAGGCGTGCTCAGCCACATACACAAGCGCGAGCACACGACATAGCGGCGGCAGCCCAGGGGAGAGTTGTAGCGTGGTGTAAATCCAGGGCTGTGTTTGTGTCAGTGGAGTCCAGTGTTTTTGGAGCCAGTCAGAGTGTGGAGAAATCAGTAGCCTCTTGCTTGCTGGCAGCGGGAGCATAAACTGATAGAACCCTTCTGGAGTTCTAATCCCAATGTCTCGCATTTATGAGACATTAAGGGTCATTCATTTCACATCAGGCTGGGACACTGTGGTGTAATTTCCCACTCAGTACTACACCAAAGTCTAAAGACAGTGAGTGACCTAATGGTCTTAATAAAAATGGATTTTACTGGATGTGGTAGAATAAATCTATATAATCCTCGCACTTGGGAGACGGAGGCAGGGGCATTATGAATTTGAAGCTAATTTCAACGACATAGAAGACCCTGTTTGAAAGAAAACAAGACAAAGCTATCTCCAACAAAAGCATGGAAAACAGTTCTTAACTTCCCTGAGCTTTCTGTTTGCAATCTGAGTTGGCCAGGAGGTCATGCACTTCGTGACAAAGGACAAACATGCAAATCACTAGGAAAGGGATACTGTGTGAGGCTGTGAGTTCATCTGGATGCCACAGTCAAGTTCTTTTTTTTTTTTTTTTAATATTTTTATGGTTTATTTAACTTTTATTTTCTGTGCATTGGTGTGAAGTGTCAGATCCCAGACAGTTGTGAGCTGCCATGTAGGTGCTGGGAATTGAACCCAGGTCCTCTGGAAGAGCAGTCAGTGCTCTTAACCACTGAGCCATCTCTCCAGCCATCGCAGTCAAGTTCTTGTCATGGGTTTTGTATTTTAGGCAACATCCTCCTGGACTACACTTTGCTTTGCTTCAGCTACTGCGGCACCTACCTGGCCAGTTACTCGTCTCTTCCCGAGTTTGAGCTGGCCCTCTGGTAAGTCAGTACCCCACACAGTCATCTTCCCCCGGCTTCACTGGAGCCAAAGGGAACACTCACGAAAATCCCAGACAAGGGAAGCTGGGAAGAATGAACATCCTAGTCACATGATTTAATGTCATCTTTATACTCAGGTATGAAATTTGTCAGGATAAAAATTGCACTGACACGTGCAGTGTCTTAGACCTGAATTACATCTTTCCCTTTTTAGTGACATGTGTAGTGTCTTGGGGCTTTTTATCGCTACAAAGAGACACCATGGCCATGGCAACTCTTGCAAAGAAAACATTTAATTGAGGTGGTGGCTTACATTTTCAAGGTTTAGTCCATTATCGTCATGACAGGGAGCATGATGGCATGCAGGCAAACATGGTGCTGGCTACATCTTGATCAGAAGGCCACAGGAAGTTGACTGTCATGCTGAGGGAAGCTTGAGAAAAGAGACATCAAAGCCTGCCCCCAACAAGATACACACTTCCTCCAACAAGACCACAGCTACTCCAACAAGGCCACACCCCCTAATAATGCCACTCCCTTTGGGAGCCATTTTCTTTCAAACCTCCTCATGCAGTATTTCCTTATCCAGGTGAAGCAATGATTCAAGGTGTATAAGTTTCATCTTTCCCTAAAGCAAATGGTTCTTCTGGGTTATTAGCATGTTTTCTGCCTATGTTGAAATTAGGATAGTCTGTGTACTTGAGTTCATCTTAAAGTTAGCAGTTCATGGTGTTACTAGCGAAGTATGTTCAGGGTGGAACATTCTACCACGTTGACCAGCTAGCTGGGCAGAGACACCTGTAGGTTAGACCCAGCTGTGTTGTGCTGGGCCTTTTCATGTAACCAACTTTGTAGATTCATTCTCTTCCATCTATGACAGAAACCTCTCCAGGGAGTTGGGATTTGGTTTTTGTTTGTTTCGTTTTGTTTAATGAGAAGGGCAAAGTGTTCCTGGGATGATTAAGGCTAGTGTTGGTCACCAGCATTTCTACCTAAAACATCTAAGATTCCCTCTTCAGAGAGCCAAATTGAACTCACGTGCCGTTTTATTTTCCTCTACTAGTTTATTTTAGTGGGTATTTATGTGTACCTGGATTCTGAGAATCGAACCTAGATCCCCTGAAGGAGCTTCCAGTGCTCTGAACGGCTGAGCCACCAAAAGCTGAGCCTCGTGTGTCAGTTGGCATCTGTCATTCCAGCACCTGAAAGGGTGAGACAGGAGGCTAGCCTTGGCTACACAGTTTTGGGCCAACTGGGCTCCTGCTCTAAAGTATAAAACCTTGGAGAGGGATAAGAAAGAAAGAGAAGGAGGAAGAGGAAGGGAGGGCGCACACTACTAAAGACTGGTGATGTAGTTCCCTGGTAGAATGTTTTCAATCATGGTTCATGCTGTGAGTTTGATTTTTAGCCTGCCTCTCTCTCTCTCTCTCTCTCTCTCTCTCTCTCTCTCTCTCTCTCTCTCTCCTCTCTCCTCTCTCCTCTCTCCTCTCTCCTCTCTCCTCTCTCCTTCCCACTCCCAGCCTTACTGAGGTGTAACTGGTGGTGTATACTGAACTGCTCACATATAAATTATACAGTTTATATTTGGGCTGATGCAAGCACCCTTGAAGCTGTCACCATAATCAGCGTCTTATGAACTCCTTACCCACGGTTTCCTTGTTCTTTCCTTGTCACTGTTCCTTGCCATACATACTTTTAACCCACCCTCGGCCTTCCCCACAATCAGCCTCTGGTGTGTTTATGTCACTAGGACTCATTTGTTTCTGCACATTTCATACACAGGGACCACATAGTCCTGTAGCACGAGTAATAAAAACCCAGACACAGATATTGGGGTTCAACCTGAAGATCAGAAAAGCAAAACAGCCAGATACTGGCTTTTACCTCTACCTCAGACTGAAATGACAATACTGTCTTCAGGAATCACAGAATGAGACTATGTGTGAGAGCTGTCTCCTCCCATTTTATATTCCTCTCTAGTGTTGGGATTAAAGACATGCACCACTACCACCTGGTCTCTATGGCTAACTAGTGTGGCTACTGGGATTAAAGTGTGTGCCACCACTGCCTGGTCTATATGATTGAACAGTGTGACTGTTATACTCTCTGATCTTCAAGGCAAGCTGTATTTATTAAAATACAAATGAAATATCACCACATATTTCCTTCTGTTCTGTCTGCTTTCATGCAGCTTCATGGTTTGGAAATCTGCTAGCACTAATATATCTCAACAGTCTTTGCTACTCTGTGAGACAGATATACCATCTAGTGTCGTGGAATATTAAAGATGTGTTACAGTCTTTTGTGCTATGAAATATTTGTTTAATTATGTGAAGTTGTGTTGCATTCTTTTATGTTGTGTTGGTGGAGGCCAATTGCTTGTTTCCAGCTTCTCAGACCAGAAATAACCACACAGAAACTGTATTAATTAAATACAGTTTGATCTATTAGCTCTAGCTTCTTATTGGCTGGCTCTTAGATCTTAATTTAACCCATTTCTATTTATCTGTGTATTGCCACATGGCTGTGGCTTACCATCAAGTCATCTGGCATCTGTCTCTGGGGGGGCTACATGGCTTCTCTCGACTCTGCCTTCTTTCTCCCAACATTCAGTTTAGCTTTCCCTGCTTAGCTCTACTCTGCCCTATCACAAGCCAATGCAGACTCTTTATTCATTGACCAATAAAAGCAGCACATATACAGAAGGACTTCCTACATCAACGTTGCACTTGTTTAATTCTGTAAAACTGTGTTACTTTGCCTGTCTAAAACACCTGATTGATCTAATAAAGAGCTGAATAGCCAATAGCTAGGCAGGAGAGAGACAAGTGGGGCTGGCAGGAAGAGGGAATAAGTAGGAAAAGAGAGAAGAAAGGGAACAAGAAGAGGAGAAGAGGGGATGTGAGGGACCCGCCACCCAGCTGCACAGCCAACAATGGAGTAAGAAGGAAAGGAAGACATAGAATAGGAAAAGGTAAAAGCTCAGAGTGTAGATGGGATAATTTAAGCTAAGAAAAACTGGGTAGAAACAAACCCCAAGCTAAGGCCAGGCATTTATAAGTAAGAATTAGCCTCCATGTATTTATTTGGGAGCTGGGAGCTGGGTCCCCTAAGAGCAAAGAGTACAAAATAAATAAACAAGCAAACAAACCACAATCTAGTCACACAGTTGCCATCTAAAGTCTCCTTTTATGATGGTCATGGTCCTTTCATGACAACTGTCTTCACAGTCCAAAGCACATGGACACATGAATAGGAGGAGGGACCAAAACACCCACGACAGCAACAGTTCATGAGCCTGAACTAAAGAAGAGGGGGTGGTTAAATACTTCTGAGCGCAACATGAGAATAGTTATGTTTCTGTAAGTCTCTATGCCACGGCACTTGGCTGAGCTATGCTCCGAGGTGACCCAATGATGTTTCATAGTTAAATGTTCCACCCTATAACGCCATGTGTGTCCTTATCACATGGGGTCTGCTAAGGAATGTGTACAAGGACGTCAATGTTTCATTTCTTTGGAGTGTCAGATGGGAGTCAAAGCAAGAGGCAGTTCACTTTTGTCAGGGGAAGTGGGTTGGAAATGCTTCTTGACGTCATACTGGAAACAAGCGACACACTGTTCTTCCTCCACGTTTGAAGTGTTTTTATTCCCAAGCTACTTGTTAAGTGGCGGGGCAGAGTTTAAGCCCGGAGAGGCTGAAATATTTCACAGCTTCCAGTAATCTTAGGTACACAGGAGCATCTAACCCAAGAGTGGAGGGGGCATCAGGGAAGGACTCTTGGGAAGGGAAAGGGTGTTTAAATAGACTCTCATATTTGTCTTTGGAGATCGCTGTAACGAACACCACAAAACAGATGACTTAAGCAACAGAAATTCATTGTCTCAAGTTCTGGAGACCAAAATCCCAAGCTCTGGCTGCGGGGTGGCTTGGTGCCTTCTGAGGACCGTAAGTGAATCTGCTCTGTGCCTGGGCATCTGTGCCTGGGCTTCTGTGCCTGGGCAGTTCCCACTGCTGCCTTGATGGCAATTCTGATGTTCCTTGGCCTGCAGACACACCACCCCACTCTCTGCCTTCATTCACGCTCAGCACACAGGGCGTTCTCCCCATGTGTCTGTCTCACAACGTCTCCACTTTTAGAAAGACCTCGGTAATTTTTAAATTAGGGACCAACCCTAACGACTGCATCTGACTTGATTACTCGGGCTTCTGGTTGTATCCACCCAGGCTTGACAAGTTTGCCAGCTGCCTGAGGAAAGAAGACTAAGGATTGAGGGAGCCAGGGATTCCGGCAAGATTCTAGCTATGATGAGCAAGCGGTTAGGTTGGGATGGGAAGCCTTGAAGGCAGGGGCACAAGGGAGCAAGGCAAGTTCAGGAAACACCAGGTCTGTTTTCTAATCCCTGCTCTGCTTGCCCCGAGGCTGAAGCAACCTCCACATTTTGGTGTGTTTCTGTTTTCCACCCCTCTAGCAAAGGACCTAGCTGGCAGGATTTGAGGCTATTTTCTCAAATGTGCAAATCAAGTGCTTGATTTTAAAAAGATTTTTTAAAACTCCAGTAAATGATCTGCTGTCATCAGTGAGGACCTGGTACAATCGTGCAATATTAGACATACATAGTATTTCATTTCTTAGAGGATTCATTTAAATATAATCATTTAAAAATTTTTGGTTTGCGTCATAGGCTATATAAATTATACCACAAATTATTCTTCAGTTGATGTAAGTTGTCTTATAATAAGATTTTTCCCAGACATAAAATTAAAACAAACTAATTTTTCCTCGAATGCTGCTTCCCTCTAAGGAACTGGGAATCCAGTGTCATCTTGTGTAAGAAGTCAAATCCTGGAATGGACGTGAGCCAGATGTCCTTCAACCCCATGAACTGGCATCAGATGTGTTTGTCAAGTTCAAGCATAGTGAGCGTGTGGACCATTGAGAGAAGTAACCAGGACCATCACTTCAAGATGAGGTGGGGGTCCATGCTGTTCCACAATCACGTGGTCTTCATTTGCGTTCACAGCCATCCCTGGGCCTCTTTGATGAATTAAGTGGCTTCAAACAATACTCACAAGCATGGCCACACACACACACACAGCTTATTATAAATTACAACAGTACTCGGCATCTGTAATAAGCTTGGAGTGCCTGCTCACACTTCAGTTTCTCTTTGACTTCCCAAGTCCCCTAAGAGTTTTTTCCAGCATGTTTAATTTTGCAAAATTTGATTTACTCAAATTAATATATTTTTAAATTTATCTCTCATATATTACAGTTTCCCCCCTCCCCTCTCTACCCCCCTCCCTTCCTCCAGCCTTCCCCCACCACTCCTCTGTCTCCCCTCAGAAAAGAGCAGGCCCCCCCAGGGACATCAACCAAACATGGCATAATATGTCACTATAATGCCAACTACATGCTATCAAACCAAGTCTTCAAGAGGCAACACAGAGGGAGTAAAAGGGTCCCATGAGTAGGCAAAAGAGTCAGTGACCGCCCCCCCCCCCGTACTGCTCCACATCCTCTCAAGCATCAGCTGTCACCTGTGTTTTTGACTTCATCCATTCTGACAGGTGTAAGATGTAATCTCAAAGTCACTTTGATTTGTATTTCGCTGATGGTTAAGGATGTTAAATATTTCTTTAAGTGTTTCTTGGCCATTTGAGTTTCTTCTGTAGAGAATTTTCTGTTGAGATATGTACCCCATTTTTAGTTGCATTATTTAGTTTGTTCATGTCTAGTTTCTTGAATTCTTTATATATTTTGGATATTAGCCATCCACACCTGTCAGATGTGGAGTTGAAAATCTTTCCCATTCTGTGATCTGCCTTTTTGTCCTATTAGACAGTGTCCTTTGCCTTACAGAAGCTTTTCAGTTTCATGAGATCCCATTTATTAATTGTTTATCCTAGTACCTGTGCTATTGATATTCTGTTCAGTAAGTTGTCTCCTGTGTCAATGTGTTCAAAGCTGTTCTGTAGCATGAATAATAAAAACCTAAAGACAGAATTGGGGTTCAACCTGAAAACCAAAAAAGCAAAGCAGCCAAGCCACTAGAGAAGTCTTACCTCTGCCAAGGTTGGCTGACTGCAGACTCAGCCATTTAAGACTCTCTCTCCTCCCATTTTATCTTCCCTCTAGTGCTGGGATTAAAGGCATGACACCCTAGTACTAAAATTAAAGCTATAGGCCACCACCACCTGAATTTGTTTCTACATTGATCTTGTGTAGCCCAGGGTAGCTTTGAACTCACAGAGTTCTGCCTCTGTTTCCCCAAATCCTGGGATTAAAGGTGTGTGCCACCATTACCTGAACTCTAGTGGCTTTAGATTTGCCTCTGGTCATCAGGAAAGATTTATTTATTAAAATACAAATAACATACACTACTACACTGTTCCCCACTTTTTCTTCTATCCGGCTCAGTGTTTCTGGTTTCTATATTGAGGTCTTTGATCCTTGGACTTGAGTTTTGTACAGGATGGTAGTTATGGATCTATTTACATTCTTCTACATACCAATATCCAGTTAGACTAGCACCATTTGTTGAAGATGCTTTCTTTTTTCCATTGTATATTTCTGGATTCTTTATCAAAAATCAAGTGTCCATAGGTGTGTGGATTGACATCTGGATCTCCAATTCAACTCTATTGATCAGTGTGTCTGTTTTTATGCCAATACCATGTGGCTTTTACTACTATATCTCTGAAATACAGCTTAAAATCAAGAATAGTGTTACCTCCAGTTCTTTTTTTGTATAGGATTGTTATAACTATTCTGGTTTGTTTGTTTGTTTGCTTGTTTGTTTGGTCTTTCCTTTTGAAGTTGAGTATTGTTCTTTCAAGATCTGTAAAGAATTGTATAACTGGAGGTTTCTTTTCCTGCCCAGTCCCATAGCCACTTTTAAAATGGCCACTCTGAGGCTTAATATTAATTACAAACTGTTTGGCCTGTTAGCTCAGGCTATCATTAACTAGCTCTTACAGAGACGCGGCGCCGGCGGAGCGACACAGCGCTGCAATCAAAATTAGGCTCTGGGGGACCAGCGGCGACAGAAGCAAGCGGCGGCGGGGACCGGCGTGGAGGCAGAGGCAAGCGGCGGGGTCCAGAGGGGTCCGGCGAGGCAGCAGCGGGGACCGGCACAGCTGGCACGAGGC
>NC_022015.1:75499176-75500708 GCF_000317375.1 Microtus ochrogaster | reverse complement strand
GTGGTTGCTGGGAATTGAACTCAGGACCTTTGGAAGAGCAGGCAATGCTCTTAACTGTTGAGCCATCTCTCCAGCCCCCATACTTTTTTTTTAATGTTAATCTTGTATCCAGCCACTTTACTGAAGGTGTTCCTCAGCTGGAGGAGTGCTCTGGTAGAATTTTGGGGGTCACTTGTGTATACTATCATATCATTTGCGAATAGCAATACTTTGACTTCTTCCTTTTCAATTTGTATCCTCTTGATCTCCGTCAGTTGACTTATTGCTCCAGCTAGAACTTTGAATACTCTATTGAATAGATATGGAGAGAATGGACAGCCCTATCTTGTTCCTGATTTTAGTGGAATTGTTTTGGGCTTCTCTCATTTAATTTGATGTTGGCTGTTGGCTTCCGAAAATTGTCTTTATTATGTTTAGGTATTTTCTTTGTGTCCCTGATCCCTCCAAGACTTTCATGATGAAGGAGTTGTATTCTGTTGTCAATGCTTATTGTAGTTCCTGTTCACTTACCCAGATTTTCCAGTTCCAGAAGTTCCTCAATTTGTGAGTTATTTTTTTCTGCTTTTATTTCAGTTTTCAGGTTGAATAGTTTTCTGTCACCCATTTGCTTTTTTTCTTGGTGTTCTTTAAAGAATTTATTGATTTCCTCCAAATTTTTGGTTGTCTTGTCCTCAATTTCTTTTTTTCTTTTTTTTATTTTCAAGACAGGGTTTCTCTGTAGCTTTGGTGCCTGTCCCGGAACTAGCTCTTGTAGACCAGGCTGGCCTCAAACTTACAGAGATCCGCCTGCCTCTGCCTCCTGAGTGCCGGGATTAAAGGCGTGCGCCACCACCGCCTGGCTATCCTCAATTTCTTTAACGGAGTTTTTATTTTCTCTCTTTAAGGACCTCTATCACTATCATAATGTTGTTTTTAAGGTCTTTTTCTTGTGCTTCAGCTGATCTGGAATATTCAGGCCTTACTGTAGTAGGGTAGCTGGAGTCTGTTGGTGCCATATTTCCCTGGCTGGTGTTGATTGCATTCTTATACTGGCACTCAGGCACCTGGATTTGGGCGTTATAGATCTAGGTCCTACTTTCTGAGATTTTCTTTGTTGATATGTGTATTGTTCCTTGGTTTCTGTTTCCTCTTTGGTTTTCTAGTCTTTGTGACATGGATTTCTGGTGGTTGGTGTGACTTCTGATCAAGTTGGGAGCTGACTTTCTGGGGTTAGCTTGGCCTTTGTTACAGCAGGGAGTCTCTGTTCTTCTGACTGGTATGGCCTGTTGGGAAGTACCTCATGGTTGGAAGCAGGGCCTGGCCTCGGGGCTGGTGATAAGGTTGGAGGGCTGATCAGTGGAACAGAATCTAGGGAGTGGGACAGTTTAGCTGCAGAAGGGTCACTCACCTGTTCTGTGGCCTTCAAATGAATGTTTTTTTTTGTTGTTGTTGTTGTTTTGTTTTTTTTGTTTGTTTTTTTTTTGGTTTTTCAAGACAGGGTTTCTCTGTAGCTTTGGAGCCTGTCCTGGAACTCCCTTTGTAGACCAGGCTGG
>NC_022015.1:75482543-75499076 GCF_000317375.1 Microtus ochrogaster | reverse complement strand
GCCACCACCGCCCAGCCAAGTGAATGTTTTTAAATGTTACTATTATCTAAGAAAGGACCCCAGTGACTTTTGTTTCCATTTATTTGGTACTCTACTAAAGACTCTAAAATCAGCATTTGTTGGCTGTAGGAAGCATGCAGAGAGCAGTATACGGTCAAGCATGTTATTCAAGCCAGCGCCCACAGCTTAGAGTCACGGAAGTTACTCATTTGAAAAGAAATGTGTCTCAGGACGTCCTGGACCAAATAGTGACAGCTGATGACGGATGTTTGGTGCATAGAGTTCAGAGTCCCACACTACTACGGGTTGACCGTTTTCATTGAAGATCAAGGGATGCTGGGGAGGTATATAGAGATATACTCTTGAAACTGCAATTTTTGAAAAACAACCCTAGGTAACATGTGGAGTCAGAAAAGAACTGGAAAAGAAAAAAAGCCATTTGTTCACACTGGAGGCATCTAAGAGTTGTGATTAGCGCGTTTTCTCCCTCAAAGTTGTTTTCACAAGGGCCTAGAGAATAGACAGTCTGTCTCCAGTCATTGGTCACACTCTGTCTCCTAACAGAGCAGGTGATGGCCACCAGAGCCGCCTCAGGATAGGCACCTGACTTATTACACTCTTTCTTCCTGTGAGTCCCTCGAACGTTCCACTGTGTTTCTGAGCATTGGCTGCTGTGACTTCTTCATATACCGATGAAGTAAGGGACACTAAGAGGACGGGCAGGGCCCGGATGCTCTCAGTCCCACACCCAGGCAGTATTCTCTGTTTATGTGACCATTCTCCAAAGGAGGTCACTGCTCATAGACCACAGCCAAGAAGCCTCTGATTTAACTCCATAAGTTCTCTAAACTCTCTTTGATAATACATCATGGGCTGAGAACAGACATAGGATCAACTACAAGATGGATTTTTATCATCAGACATTGCGAGGTGGCAGCTGGATTCTGACTCTATATGTATGTTTATTTCGGCTCCCAGATGTGCGCCCAGCCCCCCAAACATTGAAGTTTACAGTTTCTGCCTCACACAGTAACTTGGGATCATCCTAATAATCCCCCGTGCACTTCATTTTTAACTACACATAGCCTGTCACTTTAGGGCAGGTATTTTGAAACCTGTTTCTTGGCCCTTCCCTTCTTGCACATCTCTGTGGCAGAACACCTTCCCCACCTCGCGCTGATAACGCGGAGCCTCCACCCGAAATTGGTTTCCGTTGCTCCATTTGTTTCGATGTCTCCTTTATCTCCAGGTTGGTCAAGCTCCCTCTGGAAGACGGGTCGCTCGCCAGTGAAACAGACCTCCTGTTCCCCACCTCACTGAGCAAGAATCTCATTTACGGGCCCGTGCTGCCACTGTCAGCCATTGCCGGGCTGGTGGGCGAAGAGGCCGAGACGTTCAGGGTAATTTTCTTGCTGGCTCCAAGGTGGCAGTCTTGGAAGGGAGGTCTCATTTGATTGCGAGGACCATGCTGGTTGTTACTGCATTTCCTAAGAAGCAAAGACTCCACATGCCTGGGTAATCAGAATCCAGTTTGGTTGAGGGACTGGGAAGCAGCCAAGTAGCGACCCAGGGTGGGAGTTGGCAAGTAGGCTTCCTGACAGGGATGAAGAGGCAGGGATGAAGATGCAAATGTTAAAATGTAGCTCTCACAGGTAGCACCTGAGAGCAAAGGGGAGGGGCTGCAGAAGTCTGAGGGATGAGAACAGGGATGGAGAAGTGCACCGCCAACATGTTAGAAGTCAGATCTCTGAGCACAAGCAAATGCCAGGGAGAGGAACATGGTGGGGGAGTTTTAAAACAGGAGAATTTGTCAACAGATTCACACCCATCCCCTCCCCCTTGCTTGCTTTCCACACATTTACATCAAGCTCCTTCTTGTTGGTTAGTAGACTCTCTTCCTGGTGACCAAGCAGGAATGATCCTGTCTGAGGAACAGACTAACAACAAAAGCCAAGAGAGACATATACACATACAGGGTGATAATTGGCACAGCGGGGTGAAGTGGCCCGGAAGGGATCGCCACACAGTCCAGCTTCTTTCTCGAGACTTGAAGCACGGGATCCATCCTGTTTCAAGCAGAAGGGCTATTTCTAGAGCAGGGGACAGCGTGTCCAGAGGCCCTGGGGGGAGGCATGTCTGAGAGACTGAGTGGGATGGATGAGAGCAAACATGGTTCAGAGCGATGGTCAGGAGGGACACAGAGCGAGAAAGTCACGGGCAAGGCATTTGGGATGAAGACGAGAAGCACCACTGCTGTGTGCCACTGATGGCCCTTGAAGCTAAGCAGAGGACACGGCCGCCCAAGTGAAATAGTCCTACGAATGAAGGTGGGCGTTAGAAGTAACTCACAGGGAAAAACGAGATTGTCATAAAATGTCTGTGACAGGCAGACAAGAGACAAGTTCATAATATGTCCGTCCCCCCCTTTTTTGGGGGGGCTGTCCAGACAGAGTTTTTCTGTAGCTTTAGAGTCTGTCCTGGAACTCCACCAGGCTCACTTTTGTAAATAAGGAAGCATGGCTAATTCTTCTCCGGTCCTGTTTCTAGCCTTGGAAAATGCGCCACCCCTCTCAGCCACAAGAGGGCAGCAAAATAAAAAACAAGACATTCAGTCAGACTTTTGGTGCCTAGAGCCCCCTTCCTCCCTCCCTCTCTCCCCCTCCCCCTCTCCCACTTTCAGTAAATGTGTGTGTATAGTCCTAATATTTCACACTTGGCACTAAATTATGGGTCCAACATAAAACATTTAAAGTACAGGCAACTGTCCTTTGCCTTTGGAAGAAGCTATGAAACACCTCTTTAAATGCCTAGTGCCCATGGACATGGCACAGTGGGTAAAGTTCAAATGTGAGTCCCGGGGTAGGGGCAGCTGTGTGCACCTGTCAGTCCAGGGTAGGGGGAAGCTGTGTGCACCTGTCAATCCAGGGTAGGGGGCAGCTGTGTACACCTGTCAGCCCAGCACAGGTTTGCAGTCATCTGCACCTGTCAATCCAGGGTAGGGGTGCAGCCGTGTGCACCTATCAATACAGGGTAGGGGTGCAGCTGTGTGCACCTGTCAATCCAGGGTAGGGGTGCAGCCGTGTTCACCTGTCAATACAGGGTAGGGGGGCAGCTGGGTGCACCTGTATCAGACAAGCATCGGGGTGCAACCATGTGCACCTGTCAGTGCAGCATAGGGGGCCTCATCAGTAGCTCTGGCTTCAGGGAAAATCCAGGAAGGTGAAGGAAAATAAGACACCCTCTGTTGCCCTCTAGCCTCTGAGAGCACACACCTGCACCTTCACACACGTGCAGATGGACACATGCACACACACACACAGAAGGAAAAACCTGAGTGGCTGACATGGAGCTGCTGTGTTAAACAAGGTTAATAAACAAAGTAAGCACCTCATTTCCTGGGGGCTTCTGTGCTGTGCGTTCTCGCCATTTTCTGAAAGTAGACATTTAATGCCGCGGTGTTAAAACTCTACATATGCAGACGGCACATTCCACAGAGTTAAACTCAGAATCCAACCTCCCGGTAGCTTGGCTTTCATTTTCTATACACACATACGGTGAGGAAAATAGATGCAGCATTGATTAGTGGCTGTCCGGTGAGTGGAAGCACAGGAAATGCTTCAATTCCCTTCCTTCCTTTGAATGTCATTTCTTTGTTTTCTTAAATATTTTGAATTTTTAATTGAAGCACAATTAATAAAAACTCAGGGAGAGAAATTGGGGTTCAACCTGAAGACCAGAAAAATCAAAGCAGCTAGACACTGGCTCTTACTCTACCTCAGTGAGAAGTGGCAATCCTGCCTCCAGGAATCTCAGAATGAGACTGTGTCTGAGAGCTATTTTCTCCCATTTTCTAATCCCATCTAGTCCTGGAATTAAAGGCTTGCACTACCCTATTTCTATGGCAACTAGAGTGACTACTGGGATTGAAGGTGTGTGTCACCACTGCCTGGCTGTAAGGCTCACAGTGTGGCTTGTTTTACTCTCCTGATCCCCAGGCAAATTTTATTTATTAAAATACAATTGAAATGCCACTATATTTCCCCTTTTGTCTAAAATTAATAGGCTATAACTAAGAAAAACTATATACACAAGTACAATATATATAACTATGTGCAATATATACAGGCAATAAATACATCAACAATGTCTCATCCATTTGCATTTGAGAAATTCAGAGAAAATATTCCATATCTATTCTATCTTAGTGAGTCCAAAGTCTTGTACCTAATTTACTTTTTATCAAAACTTGCATTATCATCCAAAACCATCTTTTGACATCTCTCAACCTTATATACTTTACAATTCTTTAGTGAATTTCTTTTCTGAGTCTCATAAACAAAGGAGATGATAACTATAACAATCTAGTCTTTAACTTCCTCAGAGACCCGAGAAGGAAATAATATTAACTGAATAAGCAGGAAGGGCAAGCAAGCAGCTTCTAAAAAACCGTGAGTAATGACAGAAACAGCTGGTTGCCTGGACAGTGACCCAAAGTTTATCTGTAACGATGGGGCATCCATCTTTGGCCTAGCATATCCAACAGGCTTTTCTGTGAAGCAGGATATTTTGTGTTCTGTTTGTAAAATTAGGACAGCCTTGGCAGCAGTCAAGGCAGGGGCATTTTCTTGCTCAGTGACTTACTTTTGCTACAAAGAAAGTAAACACCATGTGGAGTTTCTTCAATGCGCATTTTCTTCTTTGAAGTAGATTGGTGCTGCCAGAAGCAGACATGTCTTATTGTCATAAAAAAGAAAACCTATGTTATTAAAACATTTTAAATGCCGTATTCTGTATATCTCTGAAGTGTTTGAAGATGACCTGTCTATCTAAAATATATCTTTGTTTGACCTTGAAAACATACCTAATGTGACTACAAATTCAATTATACTAGGTGAGTAACTACTAACCTGCATTTCTTTATTATCCTAAACAGTTGGTGATAATAATTTTCAAGGACTAGAAATTGCTTTACATTGTTAAATGAGTTATACAGGTATAACACCTTGAACAATAGTAGAAATGTATGTACAGTGTATTTCAACTAAATTAATCTCAAATTTGTATCAATATACAAAATCTGTACAATATGCAAAAGTCCAATCCAATGTAAATCATTTAAAACTAGTAGTTGCCTTTTAAAAGTAGATTCAATAATCTGCCTTTTATCCTATCATTTCTATATCCCCCCTTTTTTCTTTCTTTTTTTTATTTTCTCAAGACAGGGTTTCTCAATAGCTATGGAGACAGTCCTGGAACTTGCTCTGTAGACCAGGCTGGCCTCCAACTCACAGAGATCCACCTGCCTCTGCCTCCCAAGTGCTGGGAGGTGTGCACCATCACTGCCTGGCCTTTTTTTCTTTTCAAAACAGGATCATATCAATATCCTCCTTTTTTTATTTTCAGAGTAGACTCAGTTATCTACCTTTTTATCCTGTCATATCTATATCCCCCTTTTTTCTTTTCAAAACAAGAACCTTGAATCTAATTTCCTTTGTTTAGCTTTTTTCCTGACCATTATCCATAACAACTTATAACCAACACACTAAACAAAAACAAACATCCATAATCCATTTTTTGTGAATGTGGACATGGTTTTCTAGGCTATTTCCTGCTGATTGGGGTGCAGATAATCTTATAGGGATCCAAAGAGAATTTAGGATTATGGTCAAGTCCTTACTGGAGTATTCTGTGAGGCCTGATCATCTCAGGCAGCGTCTTGAGGCTGTTCTGGATGTAGAACTCAGAGGAAACTGCAACAGAGGTGCTCTGAAACATTGGATCATCTGTTCCCATTGGAGATTTTTCAGGGGGTCTTCCTCAATCAAACCTTGCTTTTCTTAACCAAGAATGAATACACAGACTCTCACTTCTTGTGGAAACAAAAGCAAAACCTCTTCCCTAAAGTAACGTATCTTTTGACTTATGACTTATCATCTTTTGACTTCTGTCATGTTTTGTCTGCATATATGTCTGTACCATGTGCATGCCTAGTGCTCATTGAGGCCAAAAGAGGGCACCAAATCTCCTGGAACTGGAGTTACAGACAGTTGTGAGCTGCCATGTGTGTGCTGGAAACTGAACCCAGGTCCTCTAGAAGAGAAGCCAGTGCTCTTAACTGCTGAGCCATCTCTCCAGCTCCAAAGTTGTCATTTCTTGTGACCTGGGTACTAATAGCAAAGAAATCAATGATGACCTGATCTACGTAAGTATCTCAAAAATTGGCAAGCCGGGGATTTTTACAAGATTACAGACATTAAGTAATCCCATTTTCTTTTTTGTAGCTATCTCTGGGATGTCACATCATAGGCCTTTAAATAGGCCTAATTCACATTGTGCAAGTTATTCTGGGCGTTAGAAACTTATCCAGTTGTGTGTGGGGAAAATCAAAAGCAGACGTTACCTGGGCAGAAAGCAGATTCAGCATAATGAATTAAAGCTCAAGGGTTCGCTTTCTTTGTTCCATCTAGCCCCCCCTTTTCGGGGGGAACAGAGTTCAGTAAATAAGAATCTCTTTGAAGCTGGGCAGTGGTGGCACATGCCTTTAAACCCAGCACTTGGGAGGGGAGGCAGAGACAGGCGGATCCCTGTAAGTTCAAGGCCAGCCTGGTCGACAAGAACTAGTTCCAGGACAGGCTTCATAGCTACAGCGAAACCCTGTCTCAGGAGAGGAAAAAAAAATGTAAATGTTCTTCAACGTATTTGTGGGTTTTTTTTTCCCCCAACTTGTGATGCAGTACAAAGTTGGACTCTGGTTTTCCATTTTGGTCCTAAAATGGTCAGAATGTCGGGAGTGTGGACCCAGAGGACTGGAAAAGGAGGCTGATTGGTCGATGTTTTTAGACATAATTACCATACAGCTGTTTCTTTGGAGATGCAGGACCAAGAATCATGACATCTTCTCATACATTCCATGAGCCCCCACCTTAAATAAACAACTACATAATTAAAGAAAATAATACACAATCAAACCTACAAAAAAAATGGAAAAGGAAAAAAAACACGTCTAATTGTAGATTAACTTTCTGTAGCTGGAAAATTCCCAGGTATTAGGGGAGCCAGACTGGTGGCATTTATTTTGGAGAGTTTGGGGATTATTATTATTTTTTTAAGATTTTACAAGCTGGACACTGGTATACTTTGTCAGCATTGGGGAGACAGATGCAGATGGATCAAAGTTCCAGGCTAGCCTGGGTTACACAGGGAGAACCTATCAATAAATAAATAAATAAATTGTTACCTACACTTAGCTGTGCCAAACTAGAGTCTTTCCTGTGATTGGTCTGTCAGAAGTCATCAGAGCCACCCGAGAGGGTTGAAATACCCTGCTTCAGTGAATGTCACTCAGTCAGATCCCACAGAAAAGCCATTTATTGGTGACAGTCTAATCCCTTTGGGGTGGCAAGTGGTGCCTTTTTTAAAAGCAGGGTCGGGAGGTGGGCAAGCGGTAATTATTCCAGCTTTTATTTCCTAACTGTTCAAGTCTGTGAAGACGTGAACTAGATCAATCATGCAATTAAAGCCACCTCCCCCTGTAAAATATCATGGCGATACATCTTCCGTCTGACCACTGCCTTGGTGGTATTTCAAGGTCCTTTTCTGTCCACTCCTCACTCGGCCAGGGGAGCTGTATCAACACTGCTCCTGTAACCCACGTGCCTGGCTCAGCCTCAATCACTCTCTGATTCGGCTGCTCACTGATTCTTCTCTACATGACGGTCCCGCTGAGAAGAAACCAGACTGGATGCCCTGACTGCCCATGACCAATGGCTAGCGTGCATGTGTTGGAATATGTAACATCAACAATCTAAGTCAGTCGCAAATCTGGTGGGACTGCTGCTGTCACTGCCTTGAATCTACAAATATTTCATCAATTAAAAGAGCAAAGTGTTGTCTATTATCAAACAATTAGGTATTTATTAGGAAGGTGGCTAGCACAGCAAGGAGCTCATAATGGACGCCTGCGAAGCATATGGTACCAATACTTCCCAACTCTAGCTCCTGCCCCCGCTTGACTCCATCGTGTGTCTGAGCACGTTCTCCACGTTCAGCTTTGCAACTTCTTTTTTATTGTGCTTCCCCTCACTGGTCAGTAACTTCTGTAAGGGAAGGGGGTTTTCTCTGTCACTCACTACAGCCCATGGAAAGGGCCAGACACTCCATGGAAGCTGGTTAGATGAATGAACGCCTGCATAAGTAGGGCATAAAACACGGAGCTCTTTCTTGATCTTGGCTTGGTTTGCTTTGGTTTTCCGAGACAGGCCTTCTTTGTGCAGTCCTGGCTGTCCTGGAACTTACTCTGTAGACCAGGCTGGCCTCAGTCAAACTCAGAGATCCGCCTGCCTCTGCTTTGCTGGCAGACACCACTGTGTAAAAAGAGAACTCTTAAAGAATCTAAGCATGCTAGGAATTTGGCTTCTACCTTGTTAACAAAGTTTATGTCAGTGGGTACAAGGATGCCAGAAGAAAAATAAGTGACAATTCTTAGTTGTGTAGAGCTACAGGAAGTTCAACACACACACAGAGATACACACACACATGCATTTGCAGATGTGCACATAAGTGCATGTGTGTGCACACATACACACACACACACACACACTAGTACATTTCAATAGTTAAATAGAAAGGAGTTGGGTAGGGATGTGGTTCAGTGGTAGAATAATGCTCGCTTAGCATGGAAGAGGCCCCAGCACTGCCAAAAAAGAAAGAGAAAGAGAGGATGATAGAAAGAAAGAAACAAACAAAGAAAGAGAAAGAAAAAAGGAGAAAAAAGAAAGAGAAAAATAAAGGGAGAAAGAAAGAAAGAAAGAAAGAAAGAAAGAAAGAAAGAAAGAAAGAAAGAAAGAAAGAAAGGAGAGAGGGAGGGAGGGGAGACATGGGGGAAAGAGGGAGAGAAAGAGAGGGAGCGATGGAGAGAGGGAGAGAAAAGAAAGGGAGAGAGATGGAGAGAGGGGAAGAAGAGGAGAGATGGAGATAGAAAGAGGAAAGGGGGAAGAGGGGGGAAAGGGGAGAAGGAAAAATGGAGGCCATATTCTAATATCCTCCACTTAAAATCTGGCACTGTTCAAGGCTAAGAGGAGGCCTCTCCTTGCTGTGCAGAGTGCTGAAGGCTGGGGAGGGGGGACAGTTAATATCACCATCTAAGGCACGCCTGAACATATTATGGCCTCTCTTTGTGACCCAAATCTAAGAATAGATTTTACACCTTTGAGGGTTATGATAAAGAAAGCAAGGACACATGACTCAATCTGTGGGGTCCACGAACCCTGAGATACCCACTCCCGAGTTTTTTATAGAGGAAAACAACCCAACTTGCTTTCAACTTGGTCCAACTCCTGCTTACATCTGCTGACTGTGCATTTCCTTTCCCATGGAATCAAGGCACATGGAATGACCACACACGGAGTCAGGCTAAAGGTCATCTCATTGCCTTTGAAAGCCAGTCAAGTGGAGGACCCAAGATGACCTCTGACATTAGTGACCCTTGCAAGACTAGAAGACAGGGCGCTATGACAGTCCTTCCTGAAAAGGGAGTGTTTGTAGCCAACCAAGGACTAGAGCCAAAGGTGGCCACTAAGGAACAGTCAATGGGATGTTAACCAAAACTTCATCAGAGTCTGCGAAGAGAGAGCTCTGACTGTAGCAGGATGGCCTTAGGTGTTGGTGGTGAAGTCACATATGCAGAGAAAACTGGAGAAAGGAGAAGTGACTCCGGTGTTGAGGATGAAAGGCCAACACGTTCCCTCTGGCCGCTCTGGTGTCTGGCGACAGTTGCGGTGCTGGGTGTCTCTGTGGACCTTGGCCACGGCTGCTGTCTTAACACGTGAATGCTCTTCCCTCCCACAGCCGAAAGATGATATCTACCCTCTGCTCCACCCGACCATGCATTGCTGGACTCCGTCGAGTGACCTGTACGTTGGGTGTGAAGAGGGTCATTTTCTGACAATTAACACAGAGACTCTGAAGGTGACTGTGCTCCAGAAGGTGGAGGAGATATCACTGCTGGGTAAGAAACAGCTCTGCCCACAGTACTGAAGCACAGCTGTGGAGTCGGCCTCCCATACTGTGTGTGGAGTCTTTCTCTGTCCTGCCAGCAGCTCCCAAATAGTGACACAGAGATTGCTCATTAATTATGAAAACTCAGCCTATAGCTTAGGCTTGTTCCTAACTAGCTCTTATAACTTAAATTAGCCCATTTATATTAATCTACATCCTATCATGTGGCATCTCCTCTTTTCCATCTTGTACCTCCTGTTTCCTCTCCATGTCTCCAAGCTTCTCCTGTATGCTTAGATTCCTCTTCCTATTTCCTCTCTCTCCCTGGAAGTCCCGCCTATACTTCCTGCCTAACTATTGGCCATTCAGATCTTTACTAAACCAGTCACAGCAGTATTACCTGCACACAAGGTACAAATATCCCACAACAGTTTTGATCCCTCATTTTCCCTTCTTAGAGACATCCTGAGGCCTCCTCAGTTTGATCCTCTATTACCAAATCCTGTGTGTGCTCCTGTGCCTAACCACTGTTTACTGAGTGTTAACAGGCCCTTAGTGTTTCCATGCCGTTTTTATATGTGTGTATCATGAAATTCTCAGCACACCATAAAGAGATACATCTACTCCACAACACACAAGGTTAAAAAAAAACTTCCTCATCTTCATGGGCCAGTAAGATGTCTCAGCAAGTTAAGGGGCTTGCCACCAAGCCTGCCAATTGGGTTTGATCCCCAGAATACCCATATACAAATTATGGCACATGTAACCTCCCTCCCACCACACACATGTAAGCTCAAACCCAAAAAAGTCACATTCATATGAGCTGTGGGGCTGACACCTAAATCCAGGGAGTAAAGTCTCGGACTCCCCAGTTCTGTTTGGTCAGCTAATCATGTCCTTTTCTGCCTCCCATTCCTTTCAACTCCCCTTCCCATGGCAGCTGTCTTTTTAAATCTGCCATCCTGCAGATTAAAACCCTTTTCGTGTGGTTTGTTATCTCATGGACCATGCTATCAGCTCTCCCTTACATCAAATATCCATCCATTCTTGGTTCCCTTAGCGGTGGCCAATGTAGCGCCTGGACCACAAGAACCCATCCCCACCCAAGCGGAGCTCTGGAAGGGAACCTCTCTGGGGCCAGCTACTCAAACATGCACCGTGCACTCTCTCATCCAGCTCATCTTTTCACACCTTGATTTTTGCAACAAATATCATTTTCTGACATTAATCTACATCCAGCCCAAAGCAAACAGCTGGTTACCATCAAATTGCTCATATGGAAGACCTACGTTTAACACCCAACTCAGAGACGATGCTGCCCTGATGTCCCACCTGTTCCTAGAAGCCACATTAAATTCGTTTTCCACTGGTCTCGGGATGAGTTTCATTGCCCAGTGTTTTTTCCTGGCTTTTCACAGATCTGCCTCCTCATTCTTTTGTCGTTTCTCCTCCCTGTCTTACCCAATGTCTGTTTCTTCTCTCCATCTTACCCAAGGTCTGTGTCTCCTCTCCGTATTATTACCCAATGTCTGGCTCAGGTATCTCTCCCTCTAGCAGATTTCCTACAACTTCAGTATCATTCACGGACTCCCTCTCCCAACCCCTGACTCACACTTCCTTGGCAAAGCTTTCCTACATGCCCCTCCTCACTGTGACTGTCCCTGCAGCCCTGTTCCTCTTTACAGAGGATCTACCTGGACTCTCTAAGAGCAAACCTCTGTCGGCTCCATCCATCTTCAGGTCCTTCCACTTAAACCTGTTCAGACTTCCCACCATTCCTGTGCTCTTTTGCTGCCTTTTGTAGTTACCTTTGTTAGAGATGTCATTGCTCTCTTGCCCCTCACTTCCTGTGGACCCTGCCCTAGCCCCACCCCAACCTTCTGGCCCATTAGATGCTCACACTGGAGTACCATGGACAATACAACTCACTTGGAGCCTCACCCTGGGCTATCACAGTGGCCCCAAGCCTCCCTTCCCTCTTGGTCATCAGCTGGCTGAGGTCACTGAGGGGCTTGTGACACCCTTTAATCCTTGTGCAGGTACTTGTAGAATGAATTATAAAGCAACGCTCCTCACTCTGAACACCTGTCACATTTTTAATGTGTTTTATACACTCAGGCTTAATCCTGTTGTCTTAAACATTGTCCACAACTCCTTTTCTGTATACTCTTTTTCCTGTGTGTTATAATTGCTTTCAAATATGTGCTTATCCACTGGATGTGGTGACTAAAGAGACTGTAATCCCTGCACTCAGGAGGCTGAGGCAGGTGGATTACGAGTTTGAAACCAGCCCAGATGTGACTGTCATACAGAGGTGACCTTTCTACAGAAGTGTAATTTCATTCTCCAAGAATCTGATCGTGGGAGATTTTCATAACTCTAGCTTTACTTTGTTGTCCAATAATCTTAGCTTCTTCCCTGAACCAGGTACTCCATTGTAATTGTGGACCAGGCTCTAGAACAGCTTTACCCAGCTCTATCGGCTTGTTAGGGATAATTCTCTCTCAAATTTAACAGGAGTTCAGCATTCATGAAAGGTGAATGCACGCCATATGAGACTATTGCTTCACTGAATCTCCTTAAATCTGACATAGCACAGGGGTCCATTCAGCTCTTACTCTGTCATTTGGCAATTTTTGTGTGGTTACTGGATATATTAAGGTTGGTTGTTTGAAAATCTTAAGCTGTTCCTTTCAGGTTTTTTGTTTGTTTGGTTAGTTGGGTTTTTTTTTGTTTTGTTTTGTTTTGTTTTGTTTTGGTTTGGTTTGGTTTGGTTTGGTTTGGTTTGGTTTGGTTTGGTTTGGTTTGGTTTTTCAAGACAGGGTTTCCCTGTGTAACAGTCCTAGCTGTCCTGGAACTAGCTCTTGTAGACCAGGCTGGCCTCAAACTCACAGGGATTCATCTGCCTCTGTCTCCTGAGTGCTGGGATTAAAGGTGTGAGCCACCACCACCAGGCAAAATAAATCTTTTTCTTTATTTTTAAATTTATGTGAATTGGTGTTTTGCCTGAATGCATATGTGAAGGTATCAGATCTTAGAGTTACAGATAGTTGCAAGCTGCCATGTGGGTGCTGGGAATTGAACCCGGATCCTCTGGATGAGTAGCCAGTGTTCTTAACCACTGAGCTGTCTCTCCAGTCCCCATCCTCTCAGCTCTTATAATGAAATGCTGAAATTGGTTCTCCATTAAATTCCTCTGTCTGGATTTGAATATTTCTGTGATCTGTTTTATCAAGTTTTTCTAAGGCCTATATCTTAGCACTCAGATTAACCACCTTTTTTTTTTAGTGATAAAACAAAAATGATAAAGCCGATCATGTTTATAAGTGACATTCCATAAATCCCATCTAAGTTAGACACCCTCTCATTTAATCGTTCTATTTGCCAACGGTCCAGCATATGATCATCCTGCCAATGTAATGATGGTTTCCATTTTTTTAATGTGGAAAAGAACTCTCTTTAAGAATTCCGATGAGCTTACCAAATCTGCAGACGATGTTGGTGAAGATATGAGGCTTATTGCTGCTGCGTAGAACAGTATAGGCCTCACTGAATTTCAAGGCAGCTACCTAGTTTGGCAGCAGCCCGAGAAGGGGGTTCAGAGAGAGTTCACCAGGAGAGAAACAAGAAAAACTTAGCCAGTAGGGTAGTGACTCTAGGCACTTGTAGCTCCGGCCTATACCAGTGTCTGTAAAGCCATAGGCAAACAACTTTCTCGTAAATTTGTACCCCAAATGTCGGGCACCAAATGTAGCATGAATAAGAAAAACCCAGAGACAATTATGGGTGAAGAGCCGCATCCATTGGCTCTTACCTCTACCTCAGACCAAAAATAAACCATCCTGCCTCCACAAATCCTCAGACTGAGACTGAGAGTGAGATCTGTCTCCTCTCATCTTATATTCCTCTCTAGTACCAGGATTAAAGGCGTGCACCATCACCACCCAACCTCTACGGCTAACTAGTGTGGCTGCTGGGATTAAAGGTGTGAGCCAGCACTGCCTGGATTGTAGGGCTGACTGGTTCAGCTGCTTTGCACTGATCTTCAGGCAGGCTTTATTTATTAAAACACAAATAATATACCACTATATAAACTGTAACATGGTTTTGTTATTTCCTCTGCAAAGACAATATTTTATTAATTAATTTATTAATATTTTATTAATAAAAGTCCTTGGGGGAACTTTTCTCCCTAATGTGTTTTATTTATTGATATAAATGTACATGCCATAAAATGCACAAATCTTAAGCACACAGCCCAATAATAATATAGTTTTGATTTCATGGGACTTTGCCAATCTCTGGCAATGCTTTTCTGAAAACAGAAATCTATTTACTATGTAGTTCTTTAATGCAAGTCCACAGGTTGGTAGTCTAGACCTCCAACACAATTTGTTTGACTTCTACAGTTAATCATTCCCATACAGCTCTTACGGTTCATTGTTACTTCTCTCTTAATTATGATGTCTAATTTCTTTTTTGTCTTTTCCCCAAAGATGGAGGCCCACTTATCAGTCCGCTCACACTGGTGTACCAGAAGGACGGCGTGCTCACTTCTGGAATTGTAATGTATTCTATTTCTCAGACTTCCTTGATGTCATGAAAATGCAGAGCTCCCCTTGCTGCCGCTTATGTTTCTAAGTCATATTTTGGCACGTTGGGTTCTTCCAGATTAGCAATTACAATTGTTTCCTTGTTGAATTTTATGATAAAAACATTACCGGCAAAACTTTCCATCACATGCAAAAAGAGAAGACAGATAATGAACGATCATATCTCTGCTGCTGCAAATAAATCAAAGAGGGCTTTAAAAATCTGCTGCTCTTCCTCCCACCCAGGGGAAAGAAACACCCAATTCTCTTCAGCCCAGACGGTGCCTGATTCTGCAATAATGAATTGGGTTGTCAGATATGAGCTTAGGTCTCTTGCCTGTTAGAGATGCTAATGAGATTCAGAATACTAATCTCCATTTGCCTGAGCAGATGGAGTTAGCCACAGTTTGTGCCAGGCACCATACAAAGTGTACTATTAATCCTCAAAACTTCATCTGGTAGGAATTTGACATGCTCCTTGCGCAAGTGCAAGTACCACGTCTTTTAGCGGTGACCCGGAAGTAAACCTGGGGCATGAGCCCAAGGCCTATGCTTTTATCTACTAGGACACACAGTCCCAGGAAGTTCTAAATGTGGGCAGATCATGTGTGTCCATGTAGCTGTAATCGGGGTCATCAATGTCAAGGTTGGTGAAAGCATTACCTTGGAATCTCAGGAGGTCTAGTTGACATTGTTAGCTTTGTCTTTATCTCTGCCACAGTCACCTTGAGACCAGTGAGGCAAAGACATTAGGGTGAATGATTTGGTTCCACCAAGCAGAAGCCGCCATGAGCGTCTTCTATGCTTACACTCCATTTACGCCTTCTGGAGTTGTCAAAGACAACTGCCTCCTGTTTTGTGCGTGTTTAGTCTGCATTTGCAGCCTCTGAGATTCTTATCTTCTTCAATGCCACTATCTTTCTCTGCCAGAGCTGAAGAATGAAAATGAGCCTGGGGAAAGCAGCTTGCTCATCTCCCCACCACCCAAGCCGCAGTCTGCGTTAGTTACAATGAGGTTCAGTCCAGAAAGTGCTGGCTGCCTTCTCCCCAAGCCTCTTAATTATTGTAGAAGGAGCTCACATGCCTATTGAAATCATTCCGTTAAGTTTATCGTCAGCAACTGGCTGACCAGCCATTCTCGGTGAATGCCTGCCATGTTCTAGCACCATATGGGGGGACAGGAGAAGACCTAAAGTAAATAAAAGACGCACTCCTACCTTTGGGTCACAGAGGTACTTAAAAAAATGTACATAGTAATGACTCAAAACTCACTTAGGATGAATGCTCTTTGAAATGCAGAGAATTAACACGCAAGCCATATAAACTCTGTCTCTTGCTATCTGCATAGTCAAGGACACGGTTAAAAGTAGTCTGAATTGAAGGTGACAATACATTCTAGATGGAAACACAAATGATCTCTCAAACAGGAAACAGCAATATCGCCCCTGAGCCTTGGTTTGTCTGATGGCAAAAATGCCTTGGCAAGGACTGACTTGTGTCTGTCTCCTGTGTCTGGTCTATAGGACGGCATGATATACTCTTTCATCGTCAAAGATTCCAAGTACCAGGTGAAGAATTTTGTTGAGGTTGATGCGCCAGTGGCAAATTTGGTGTTTTCCCCTAGTTACAAGATGTTGCTGATTCAAACGGACAAGGTACATCATTAGAAAGTTACTCTTTTTTTTTTAATTTTATTTATTTATTTATTATGTATACAGTGCTCTGCCCACATATATTTCTGCAGGCCAGAAGAGGGCACCAAATCTCATTACAGATGGTTGTGAGCCACCAGGTGGATGCTGGGAATTGAACTCAGGACCTTTGGAAGAGCAGGCAGAGCTCTTAACCACTGAGCCATCTCTCCAACCTGTATCCTCCGTGTGTGATGGGATGAACAATGTATCCTCCGTGTGTGGTGGGATGAACAATGTGTCCTCCGTGTGTG
>NC_022015.1:75467458-75482213 GCF_000317375.1 Microtus ochrogaster | reverse complement strand
TGGGATGAACAATGTGTCCTCCGTGTGTGGTGGGATGAACAATGTGTTTTTGGCACAGCAGCTGATACAGACAGAACATTTCTCTTAGTCACTCATAGCCCATGGTGGTTTCACATTCTGAGTAAATACCCAAAACACCATGTTTTAAATGACCCTTCACAACACAGATTCCATATCCCATCCCTGACCTTATCTCCCAAATGTTTGACTCTTGTTGTATTATTGATTCAGTCATTTGCTCATTTAAATTAATAAGTAAGATCTCTATATTTTAAGCTCCTCAGGGATCTTGTTTAGGTCATGATTTCCCATCACCTAGTCCCAAACAGTGTGTTTGTTGCTCACAGTGGCCATTGAATTAATGACATATACATTTATTATATGTTTTCTTTTCTTGGTGTGGCTTTTTCAGGGGACTGTTTACACCTACACATTTGGTGCAGAGCCAGCGCTAGATAAAGTCCTAGAAGCCTGTGATGGGAAAGTCCAGGCAATGGACTTCATCACACCTGGAACCAAACATTTCCTGGTAAGAAATGGTCTCCTGGGGCACTAGAGGATCAAAGTTGTGTTTCACGGCTTAAATTTCTATCCACAGGAACTGAGTATCTTTAGACCAAGTCTTTGATAGGCAGAGTTTTTCAGAACCCACACTCAAAGAAAGAGATATTCTAAAGCCCTATGTCAAAGACATTGGATTAATAATACCGTTCCAAAAATGGAAGTTCTGGAACCAGATGGATAAGGGAAAGAACAACTCCACTTCTCCACAATGCCATTTAGAAGTTCTAAGCAGAAGAAATCCTTCCTAACTCATCCTTCAAGGCTTTCCTTTGACATCTAAGCCAGAGAAAACACCACACGAAGAGCAAACCACAGGTCATTTTAGATTTTAGACATCCTGACAGGCAGTGACAGCTCATTGCTCCAACATACAATTTCCTAAGGATGATGTTCCCGGATTCTTCTCATATACTTATTTCTGTCCATATGTCTTCTTTAGTGTGGAGTCTATTCATGCTTATTTTTGCCATTTATGAGCAAAATTGTTCACATTTATTTATTTATTTATTTATTTATTTATTTATTTATTTATTTTACATCTCAATCAGATGGCAGTTTCCCCTCCCAGCCCCAAGCCCCTCATCTAACCCTTCTTTCTCCCCACCACATTCCCCTACTCTCTGTTTCAGAAAAGAGCAGGCCTCCCATGGATATAAGCAAAACATGGCATATGAAGTTTCAGTAAGACTATTAGAATGTCTAAAATCTAAAATGCTGGCAATGACAGGTAGCTGCAGAGCAGCTGAAGCGCTCATTCACTGCACGTAGGTATGGCCAATTTGGAAGCTGTTTTGTCAGTTTCTTTCAACACTAGACAGACACCATATGCCCTGGTGGTTATACCTCTTCGTATTTATCCAAATGGGCTGAAAACATAATGCCATCCAAAAATAAGCTGCATGCGAGTGTTTATAGCAGCGTTGTTCATCATGGCTCAGACTCGGAAAACAACCGAGGTGCCGTTCCCCCAGTGAATGGAGAGACCGTGGAGCAGTCACACAATATGCTGTTGCTCAGCAATAAAAGAAATAAGGCTGTCAAGCCACCAAAAGACTTGGAGGGAGCATAAATGTATAGTGCTAAGGGAAAGAAGCCAGTGTGGGAAACCCTACATGTTCTATGACTCTAACAGGATATTCTGGAAAAAGCAAAGCAGTAAAAATGATCAGCGGTTGTCAGGAGTGTGGGGAGGGAGGCCGGGAATAGACAGGAGGAGACTATTTTTAAGACAGACACCGTCTTCTGTATATACAGTGCTGTAATGCCTGCCATTACAAACTTGTCAAAACTCTCAGAATGAGCAGCACAAAGACGGAAGGTGCCCTGATGTAAACTATAGACAATACCCAGTAACTATCAGTATAGACATATTTGCTGTAGCCCGTGTTCCACTCTGACGAAAGCTGTGAACCACAGAGAACTCGGTGTGTCTGTGGGCAGGGGATCTGCTGTACTTGCTGCTCAAAACGTCTATAGTCCTAAGAGTGCTCTAAAAGTCAAAGAATTTTAAAAGAACAATATATAATTTCCTGTTGATAGGCTTAATCATTATCATTAGGCAATGATCCCATTTAGTTTCCGGGGGATTTTTATTTGAAGTATGACTATGGTGAAAATATTTTATTTTACTTTTATTTTTATGTGTGTGAGTATTTTACCTGCACGTATGATTGTGCACACATATGTGCCTGGTGCCTGCAAAGGCAAAAGGGGACATCAGATCCCTTGGGACTGGAGTTACAGAGGGTCGTAAACTGCCATGTGGATGTTGGGAATCAAGCCTGGGTCCTCAGGAAGAGCAGCCAGTGCTCTTAACCACTAAGCCATATTTTTCTAGTTCCTTATTTTACTTTTCTTTACATAGTTGTGTTATTTAAATGAGGGCATCAGAGGACAGTTTGTGGGAGTTGGTTATCTCCATTCACCATGTGGGTCCCTGGATCAAATTTATCTCATCAGCCTTGGTAGCAAGTGCCCACTGAATATATCTTTACTTCGTAGCCCTGGCTGGTGGTGAACTATGTAGACAAGGCTGGCCTCAAACTCACAGAGATCCGCCTCCCTTTGCCCCTCAACTGCTGAAGATAATTGTTTTAAAAAGGACCCCACATATGGTAGTTTGTGCCTGTAATCCTAGCATGTGGGAAGGGAGGCAGAGGGATGTAGGCAGAGATTTCCATCCAGTCAGCTCACTCCCACATAACTACACAGAGACTTAATATTAATTATAAATGCTCGGCCAATAGCTTAGGCTTATTTTCAGCCAGCTCTTACAACTTAACCCATTTCTATTCATCTATGCGCTGCCCCAAGGCTTGTTTACCTCATTACCTACTTCCCATCCTGCTCGCTCAGCATCTCATGATCTCTTCCTGACTCCCGAGACTCTGCCTCTTCTCCCCAGAGTTCCCTTAGTTCCGTTCCCCCTCCTAACCTTATCCTGTCTAGCTATAGGCCGGTCAGCTTCTTTATTAAACCAATCACAGTGATGTATATTCACACAGTGGAGAGGGATATTTCACAGGGGGACTGGGAGTTCAAGCCTAGCCTGGGTTATATATGTTTCAGGGAGCCAGAGAGAGGGGGAGAGAGAAGAAAACAGGGGGATTTTTAAAAAGGTAACAGTTAACGTTTCTTCCGAAAATAAGAATTGAGTTGAATTTATGAATTATTAATAAACTGCACAAACAACAAAGCTTTTAACTGACCCCTGCCCAGGTTAACATACTAGTTGATTAGCACATGCTTCCATCGCAGAGTCTAACAGTTCTGTTACCTTTCTTTCTCCCGCAGACGCTCACAAATTCAGGGGAAGTTGCTATTTTGTGGATAGAGGATTGCACTTGTGCAAGCAAGGTTTTGCTGGGAACTCCCGTAAGTGTACCCGATAAATGAGTGTCTGGCGGCTGGCTCCATCGTGTCTGACCAGAGAGGAGAGGCATGGCGTCTTACCTCACTGCCTTCTTCCTCCCAGCATTCTGTTCTGTCTACTCCACCCACCTATGTTCTGCCCTATCAGGCCAAGCAGTTTCTTTATTAATTAACCAATGAAAGCAACAGATAGACATATGACCTTCCCACATCAGGCGCCCCCTAAAGGCACATGCCAGGGGAAGAAGGGGTGGAGGCACAGAAGTTAAGATGCCTGCTGTGTGGGCACAAGAACCAGGACCTCCAGTGCCTATGTAAATGCTGTGCAGGTGTGATGAGCACTTGTGCTCCCTGTGTGTGGGAGGCACAAACCCGCCCCAGTGGAGCAAGCTGGCAGGCTGGCCGTGCTGAGTCAGCAAGTTCTGGGTTCAAGCGAGAGACCCTGCCTCGGTGTAAAAGGTGGAGAGCAATCGAGGAAGAAAGCTAATGACCATCTTTGGTCTACACATGCACACAGGTACAGATGTATGTGAACTCACACACGCACACACACTGCACCCACAAACTCACGCAAAAAAAAAAAAAAAAAAAAAAAAAAAAAAAAAAAAAAAAAAAAAAAAAAAAAAAAAAAAAAAAAAAAACCTCGCTTGGTTAGAAGACAGCTCTGTTCCGAGAGTCCTCTGGACACTGTCACCAGCCTGTCCCCAACTCGATCTTATCTGTCTTTGCCCTCACAGCAGCCGACTTCCCAGATGGCTTGCCCTCTTTTTTTCTTTCTCAAACCCCAATGCAAATGTCCTTGTGTTTCTGAGTCCAATTCTGCATCCTTCTGTAGATGAGACTTAGAGTCTTTAAGTGCACACCATGTTTCCGAGACACTAGGGACCCCGTGTTTCCCTGTGACCCCACAGCTTAGTTTTCTCTTTAGGTTCCATTATTCTAGTTTTAGCATAAAATACCTCCGAGATATTCCCGTGGTTGCTTACGCAGTTAGTCGGATTCAGGAATGCTGACTTTCTGAAAAGAAATAAGTACCATTACAAGCTTTCAAGCTTTCCAAAAATTCTAAGCATTTGAGGTGGGGTGGGGCAGGGCGGAGGATGAAACAGAGGGTCTGGTGCACGCTAAGAGCTGGCGCTGCAGACCTGAGTCACATCCCCGCCTGGTACGTGCCTTGTACGTGGGGCAGGCCTTATTCTCTGGGGTTTATCTTAAACAGGCAACAACTCTAGCATGCTCCCCTTCCTCCGCGTCGGCTGTCGTGGGGACAGTGGATGGCTATCTATACTTCCTGGACGTCCACAATGTGGAGGCCCCTCGGGTGATTCACACGCTCTTCCTCTCCGAGTCACCGGTGAAGATCTTGACGTAAGCATCTCCTTCGCGGCCACGCTCTCACCAGGCAGCTCTGGACGGGGGCTCCAGCGATGCAGCCTTGCTTTCTCAGTTCCACACGTTTCATTTCTTTTGAACGTTCACTCGGTTCAGCGTTTCAAAGTACAAAGGCACGTATAGTAGACAGTGCCTCGCACGCAGCTCTCTCCCAGGAGCAGCCTATTACCGGGTTCCGATGTCACTCTTCACAAAGACATTTTTATCAGCATGAAGACCAGTATTTCTGTTCACTCACATGGTCGCCAAATAATGAGAGAGGCTGGAGTGTGTGCTCTTGTGTGAGGGCGCATGAAGGTGTGCAAGCAAGCATGCTGGCCAGAGGCCAACCTTAGGTATTTCCTCAGATGTCATCCACCTTGTTTGGGGTAGGGGGGGATGGGTTCTTTCACCGGGCCTGGAACTCACTGATTGGGCTAGGCTAGGTGGCTTGGCCGGTGAGGGCCAGAGATCTTGTCTCCGCCTCCCCAGCCCTGAGGTCATATACAGAAGTCACTACAGCTTTCTGTCAGGCAGGTTCTGGGGCTCGAACTCTGGTCTTCATGCTTGAGGGACAAGCACTTTGTCAACTGAGCTGTCTGCCCAACCCCACTGAGGAATGTTCAGCATCCACATCAAAGGCCAGCCTCATTCTTCTGTCTGGTGGCGTGGAGCCCCATTATACATGCATGCCTCGTCATTTTCTCAAACAGTAGTACCCTGATGGACGTTTAAATTACTCCAAATCCTTTGAAGCAATATTCTCAAAGGTATTTCTACTGTTTTTTACATTATTGTGGAGAGTAATGAGATTTGTGCTAACTTTTTCATCCTTGATTGTCATTCAACCACCTGTGTTCTTCTCCCGTTTTCCCATCCCCCTTTTGCTGCCCCTCAAGATCCATTTTTTGCTTTCATGTTTCATTATCTCCTCCTTTTCCTCCCCTCCTCAGGATCCCCCTTCCCTCTTAGGGACTCTTCTAGTTTTCTCTCTCTCTCTCTCTCTCTCTCTCTCTCTCTCTCTCTCTCTCTCTCTCACACACACACACACACACACACACACACACACACTCTAAAATCTAGAATCTGTTTATGAGATGAAGCATGTGGTATTTGTTTTTCCGAGTCTGGTCTATTTAGTTTAATGTAAGAGTTCCCAGTTCCACCCATTTTCTTAAAGATGTCATGGGCTCATGTTTCGTTACAATTATTGTTTCCTCTTTTTCTTACTACTTTTTCTTTACTGAAAATAGAAGCAGGAGGTAAAACAGAGACAGTGGAGAAATGCTACTCACTGGCTTGCTCTGTCTGCTACCTTATACAGCTTTGAATTATCTGCCCAGTGATAACACCACCCACAGTGGATTTGGCCCTCCCGCACAAATCATTAATTGAGAAAATGCCCCCACAGACCAGGCTGATATTGTCATTTCCTCAGCTGAGTTCTCTCTTCCCACACAAACAAGCAAAAACCCAACCAGCAGCATTTCTTACAGGACTATGGATGAGGGTTACTTGTAGGAAGCAGAAAGGATTCAAAGACTACATCACCAAAGCTCACCCTAGGATGGGGAAGCTCGCAAAAGCTGGAAACCTGGAGCACAGCTTGTAGGAAGCTCAGCAGGATGGAGAGTATTCTTTGGGGGCGGCTCAGATGGTCTGAGCCTCTTCCAGGCAGCTCGCCTGGCCTCCTTGTCTTCTAAGCACCTCAGCTGGTATGTTTCCTTCAGCTGCTGGGACTGGACTGAGCCTGTGGGCCGCTCAGCTTGATCCAGTCTCTCAGCAGGACTTACTGCTTAGGCCTGCTTTGGAAGGGAGGGACCAAGTGAACCTGGTCAGTTTCAGGGACTTCTTGAAGCTGTTTTGAGTTATTTGTTCCCTGAGCCTAACAAATTTTGCTGTGATCCAGAAAGTTTCACCCTCCCTTAGGTGACCCTATTTCACCCTCCTGGAAACATCTAGTCTAAAGTAGCTTGTTATTTCAAACGCTCAAACACCCCTTTCCACACCCAGGGTTTTCAGAACTTTTCTTTCAAGGTGGAAGATGGGACTCTCTCCAGGAAAACTACTTATACAAGACTTGGTCGTACATTATTTCGGTTCTTAGTTTTTTTAGAAGCCTCCTCCATACTCACTTCCATTGTGGCTACACAAGTCTAGAGTTCCACTCCCAACAAACGGGGGTGCTGGGTCCCTGCATCCTTGCTTGCTTTTGTTCTCTTGATGATAGCCATACCAACTGGGATGAGGTAGAACCTCAAAGAAGTCTTTGTTGCAGTTTCCTGATATCTCAGGACGTGGAATACTCTCTCAAAAATGCATTGGAAAATGACTATTTGAATTCATGGATCTTTCATGTTTTTCTACGAATTTTAAGATTTTTTTTTCTAGTTCTGTGAAGAAAGTCACAGACGTTTTGATGAGGATTGTGCCACACTTGAAGATGTTGTCACAACCCTGACCCCTGTCCATGAACACGAACGGTCTTCCATCTTCTAATGTCTCAGTGTCTTTCTTCAGGGTGTGTAAAGTTTTCATTGCAGAGGTCTGTCACCTCCATGCTTAGGTTTATTCTTAGGGTTTCTTTTTTAAATCTATTGTGAATGGGATATTTTTCCATATTTCTTTTTCAGCAATTTTTATTGGTATACATAAAAGCTACTGGATTTTTGTGTGGATTTTGTATTGTTACTTAGCTAAAAGTGTTACCTAATCAAAGAGTTTTCTGGTAGAGTCCACAGGGTCGTTTAAGTATACTGTCATGTGACTTGCAAAGAGGATATTTTGATTTTCTCATTTCCTAGTTGTACCCCTTTATCTCATTCTCTTGTCTTATTGTCCTAAGACTTTTGGAATTGCATTATATAGAGGGGGAGGGGATTGGCATCCTTTTCATTTTCCAGATATTAGTAGAAATGTTCTCAGTGTTCCCCAGATTTTAGAATTTGGACTTTGGGTTGTCATATGTAGTCTTTATTATATGCAGATTCGTTCCCTGAGTTCCTTGGACTTGTTAGGCCTTTATTATGAGAGGACGCTGAACTTTGCCAAAGCCTTTCTGTGTCATTGAGATGATTAGGTGATTTCTATCCTTTAATCCATTTGAATGTTTGGCATATATTACTTTGCATGTGATGAATGTACCTTGTATCTCCGAGATGAAACCAGTTTATTCATGAAGTCTAAGCTGTCCCTGCTGGTCTCGGTGGGCTCCAGCACAGAGAAGCTGGAGTGACTTCCCTCTTTGTCCCCTGCTCTTCTGAATTATGCCTTCTTGTGTGGGCTGCCTCTTTCCCAGAACTTTTCCTTTTTTTTTCCTTCTCCGATTCATATTGTTCCAATTTTTTTTTTATTTAGAGAAAGTTGTAGAAATGTTTCAGTATGTTCCTTCCCTTCATCCATGTGGCAATTGTAAGTACTGAAATGTCACAGCCATCACTGGCAAACCTCCGCCAATGCATTCTACCAATTTACCATGTAGCACCTGCCTGTCTTTCCTGAGCATGTTTTGGTTGACTGGATGTTAGTTTGGCTTTGTTTCTGTGCTGAAGTTTGAACCCTAGGCCTCATGTGTGCTAGTCAAGCCCTCTACCACTGAGCTACATCTCTAGCCCTCCTGAGTCTTCTTGGTTGTGTATTTGTAAGTTAAATTTGGGGTAGCATTGGCTCAGAGGAGAATGACTACCTCAACATGTAAATGTAGGTTTTTATAAGATCAGAAACCACAAACCCTAGGGCTGGGAATGTAGCCTACTGATAGATGGCCTGCCCTGGATGCACAAGTCCCTCAGTCCCACCACAGCATCATAGAATAAATGAATACGTAAGTAAAAACCACGCATTGTAAGAGTGGCCGCTTTGGTGCTTCTGTGGTCCAGCATCCTGCAAGCTCACCCCCCACCCCAAGCTGATGAAGCAAGTATGGTCTTGACATTGGATTTCTTCTCTCTTAGCTATGACCAGCGAGGAGTTTTCCTGTTGGCCGGTACAGTCGAAGGGAACATCTTTGTAATTGATGCCAGACCCTCGAGCTCGTTTAAGATTTTCGGATACACTGGTATGCCGTACAGCACACCTGTTTGTCTAAATTTTAGGTCACTTTTTGCCAAAGAATTCAAAGCTAAAATTCTGAATTATAGCAAAACAATTACATACATCATATTTTTCTGAAAAAGAATACTTCAAGTAGAAGTTAAATCCCCATATTGTATTTAGAGAAATTTGGAATATTAGAGTTGTCTGGTATACAACTGATGGTCTTATATCAGCTACTGAATTAATTAGTACTGAATTAATTAGTCTAAACATTTTGAAATTATAAGGAGAGGAAAAGCTGGGAATCCAACAGAAATCCTCCTCACCTCTCATTGAAACCGCAAGCAGAATGTGAAAGCAGAGAGGAAAACCCAGGATTTTCCAAGCAGTGAGGGGCCAACACCATCCTTCCAGAAACAGCTCAAGGAAGACAGAAGGGGTGAAAATTTGTATGAGTGTGAGTTAGGCAGGCTCAGGAGTCCCCTGCGTGTTGCTTGGTCAGCAGGGGTCCTGAAAGACAGGCAGATGGGTCAGGGAGGGAATGGATGAGAAAGCGGAGGGAGTCTGTGCATGGAAAGATGACGCGGTAAATTTAGAGACTGAAAGATTATGTGAAAACTGTCAGAGCAAGGAAAGTCCCCAGCTGAAGGCGGAGCCTCTCGCAGGAAGGAGAAAAGGCTTCAAAAAGGATACAAGGAGATGAAAAGCAGTGGTTGGTGGTGTGTCTGCTGTCTTGAGTTCAGAATCACAGGGGGGACCCGAGGCTGACCCTGGCGTCCCAGCAATGCCAGGAGATGAAGGGAGATGATGGAAATGAGAGAGAGAGAGAGAGAGAGAGAGAGAGAGAGAGAGAGAGAGAGAGAGAGAGAGAGAGAGAGAGAGAGGAGAGGAGAGGAGAGGGAGGAGATCTAGGATAAGGTCATTCCGTTGAATCTTCTGAGATGCTCCCAGACTTGTTCTGGAAGACAGAAGACACGCTGTTGCATGCCTTGCAGAGAGGAGGAAATTGGCCGCACTGTCCAGTGTCAGGTGAGAGGGAAAGGAGGCATGGCCCGGTCAGTGAGCAGGGTGTCCCGAGCACCAAACTCAGAACCAGGTGCATTTCCACTACACAGGTAGTGATGCCAAGAGTGCCAGTGTGTGAGGCTGCCCACTGTAAGAGCCCTGGAACTGGCTGGCATAGCTCTTCAAAGAGCCAGGTCATGGGCACACAGGGTGCAGATAGAGGAGCAAAGATGGCGGACTGTTGGACACAAGAAGGTCTAAACCCACCTGGCTGAAAAATGCAATTCAGACATCTAATCAGAAAAACACCCTAGCAGTTCTTTAGAAATGTCCCATAGCTCCTGCTTAAATGTCACTGTAAAAAATCAGTTAATAAAATATGCTACTAGAGATGGGTGAAGAACAGTGTCCCTGTTTTGACACAGGAAAATACAACTTGGGGTGTGTGTGTGTGTGTGTGTGTGTGTGTGTGTGTGTGTGTAAAATATTAAATATTAACAAAAGACCATGCTGAGAATTAGGGAAAAGTAGAATTATATCTTAATGAGATGCCAGAGCCTTTAAAGTCAACCAGAGATGGGGGCTGGAGAGATGGCTCAGTGGTTAAGAGAACAGGCTACTCTCTACTCTTCCAAAGGTCCTGAGTTCAATTCCCAGCACCCACATGGTGGCTCACAGCCATCCCATAACTGTCATGAGATCTAATGCCCTCTTTCTGGCAGATGTACATGCAGACAAGAACATATATACATAAAATAAATAAGTAATTCTAAAAAAAAAAAGTCACCCAGAGCCCCATTTCTTCCAGAGACGAACAAAGACCTTCTGCAGATATCCACGGTGTCCCTCCCGGTGTCGGACGTGGTGGAAGTGCTGGTGCTGTCCCCACTTCCAGAAATAAGAAGCAGGCTGGAGTACTTCGTCCTGCCTACCAGGCTATCACAAGGTGACACAAGCAAGCAGCCCAGCCCTCCAGCCCCTCTTTCTGGCCCAGAGGTGCTGCTGTGGTGATTTTCTGGTTTCTTTTGGTTCAGTAATGTTCTGGCAAAGAGGTGGCTGCCCTCATTTAAATAACTTAAAAAATGAATACTGGGGGCGGGGTGGGGGCGGGGCGAGGGCGGGGAGGGGGCAGTCTAAACAGTGTGAGATGGGGAGTTTCCTTCTTGCCTCAGGATTCAGGAATGTTTATTTGATTTTTTTTTTCCTTTCTTCCTTTCTTTCTTTCTTTCTTTTTGTAAGAAAAAAGAAACAAGATGAGCTGCCAAGCCAAGCTGATCTGTCATTTTGCAATGGCTCTTGTTTTGCAGTTTAAAATATTCATATTTAAATTCAGATGCTTTACAGTGTAGGTAAGCTAGCTCTCTGGATTAACAGATATTCTTTTTGTCTCAGATGACAAATTTATCTAACTAGAAATTTTGCAAATATAGAAATTTTGCAAATATAGAAAATAAGAAAAAAAACTCAAAATACTTTCATGAAAACATTGAGAATCTGAAAAAAAAAAAACAACTAATGCCGGGTATGGTGGTTCAAGCCTTTAATTCAAGTTCTTTGAAGGCAGTGCAAGGCAGATCTCTGTGAATTCCAATGCAGCCTGATCTGTATGCAAACTTGAGACCAACCAGAGCACATAGTGAGATCCTGTCTCAAGTAAAAAAGGAAGTGGGGGAAGGAAGGAGAAGGGAGGGAAGGAAGAATCAGAACTCAGGAGGCTGAGACAGGAGGATTGTTGCATGTTTGAGGCCAGTAACACTTTTACAAAAGTAAAACAAGAAAAAAAAAGAATCCTGGTATTGTGTCTATTTTAATGTTAGTTTTTAAGCTAGTTTCTGAAATGAAGGCTATGACATATCGTTTACTGACTATAATTTATAATTTCTGAAATGAAGGCTGTGACATATCATTTACTGGCTATAATTTATAATTTCTGAAATGAAAGGCTATGATGTGTCATTTATTGGCTATAATTTATAATTTCTGAAATGAAGGCTATGACATGTCGTTTATTGGCTGTAAGTGTCAAGTAGCTCTGGTTGAGGTCACTTGTTTTAACATTTTCTTAAATCACCAAGTAACCTTTTTCCTATTACTCAACTGTTCAAATTTTTCATTTTGCGTTTCATGACTGTCCCCACGGATTTCCAGCGTGAAATCTCAGGCCCTTAGGCGCTCTCCTCTTCTCCCTGTCTTAGTTCCTAGCGCCATCTCTGATGAAAGAGGAAGGCTGAAGGACGACTTCATCCACAAGTTCCTGTACGAGGTGGAGCACCCTCTGTCCTCCGCTGTGCTTGGCTTTGAAGGCAACAAGATCTATGGCTTCTGCAGCCAAGTGCCATACATCTGCAGCTATCTGATACCCAAGAAGGTACGCCAGACTCCCGCCATCAAGACTGAGGTCACGTTTATTAGACAAGGCCCTCTTGGCTGCCTCGGCAGACCGATTCGACCAGCATCGCCTTCAGTTAGCTGCACGGGAGTTACTGGTTAACCCATCACGAATACAGCTGAGTGACCCTTACGCCACAGACAGCATCTTGTCAGACAAACATACAGGTGACAGAGTATTTGTTTAGTGCCTTGAAGTCACAGATGCCAGTGGCCATACGGTGCAAACTTTGCAGTGAAGCTTTCCACCTGGGCCCTAACTAAAATCACACAAAATAGTTAATCTATGTCTCTCCAAACTTCTCCATTCTGGATCCCCTCCTCGCATCCCAGTGTCTGGCATGCTGCTTTTGGCACTCAGCATCCCACTAATGCCCGTCTTCAGGTCGCTGGGAGGAGACTCTATCCCATGCTTCTCTAAACTATTTTTTATCTTCTCTCAGTTCTTTTCTCTCGGTGTAGCTGGTATTAGGTACAGAAATTAAGAAAAAGAAGAGGTGGCTTGTGGTAACAGAAGATTCGAGAAAACTACTGTTGACAAAGCCATATTTATGCTGGACTTTGAAGGATGATTCAGATTGGGATACAGAAAAATAATATGTTCACCCTGTTCTTCTTAAAAAAATAATAAAGGCAGGGGTGTTCTTCTTGAACATGGGGCACAGGACAGACACACACGGCGGAACAAACACAGACACGACATGGCGGCTCCCACGTGGGTCCACTTTAATGGGGGAGGGAAACACAGAAGGGCAAAGGAATGTGCGGGACACACGAGGAAAGGCAGAACGAGAGGGAGAGAGGGGGGAGGGGGGGGGAGAGAGAGCCTCGTGTGGCCCTGCCTTTTTAACGGGGAGCGCAAGGGTGCGCACAGGTATCCGTAGTCCAGGGGAAGTATGGGAGTTGTAATTTTTCAAAAGAACAACACACCCTAAGGAAGGAGGGCGAACAGGGGATGTGGAACAGGGGTGATGGGATGGAGTTGAGAAGGACATTTGAGACAAAAGGAAGGTCATTTTTGAAGATGGAGACAGGGATGCATGGGACGCAGAGTGAGGACATGGACAGCTTGCATTTTGATTTGTGCGTGATGGTATATATATAAAAGTAATGGCTGAAAACAAAGACCCTCAGTCCAGGCTTGGATCCTCAGTGGCAGAATTACATATAAAGAAGCCATTGCTGGCTGAGCTGTGGTGTAGCTCTGTGGTTAAGAGTACTTGCTTATTATGCATAGGAGCCTGGGTTTGATCCCAGGATCGAAACAAACAAACATGCTCCTTGGCCGGCAGAATCAGCTTCTATTTGTAGAGACATAATTAATACACGGTACAAACATAGGCGCTTCCCAAGGACAGCATTCTCAGACTTGAGCCCAATCCCTCATGTACTGCACAGCTACAAAACCAAAGCTGCCACGGGCCTGATCTTTTCCATATGTTGTTCTTTGCTTTGATTGGCAGAATCACGTTGGTGTTTGCGTACTCAAGCCACACCAAAAAGTCCAAACCAAACAGTATGGATCTGGAATGATCTCCATGTCTTCACATGGATTATGGCTCCTGACAATAGCCAAATGTGGATTTCTCTGTGTCCGAGATATTTTCAGTCTGGTAAATTTAAAAAAAAAAAATATTTGATCAGGGGATGGGGGTGGTGGTGGTGTTAGAAACCCGAACAGTGGCTAAAGGTATTTGTTGCTCTCGCAGAGGACTGGGGCTCAGTTTCTAACACCCACTCAGTGGCTCACAACCAGTTCTAAGGGATCTGGCGCCCTCTTCTGACTTCTGTGGGCACCAGACACACATATGGTATACATACATACATGCAGACAAAACACCTGTACACATAAACAAAAATAAATGATTCCCTGCTTAAAAGTTCTACTTTCTCTTCCAGAGGACCTGAGTTTGATTCCGCAGCTGAACTGAATGGTTCTCAAGGGCCTATAACTCTGTCTCAGGGTATCCTATGCCCTGGTCCCCATGAGCAACTGCATGCCTGTGCACACACCCACACACATACCTGTGCACATACATACTCCTGTGCTCACACATACTCCTGTGCACACACATACTCCTGTGCACATACATGCCCACACATACTCCTGTGCACACACATACTCCTGTGCACACAATACTCCTGTGCACATGCACACACATACTCCCATGCTCATGCCCACACATACTCCTGTGCACACACATACTCCCGTGCTCATGCCCACACATACCTGTGATTAAATAGGAATCATTTCTCAGCATGGAGTATGCACATAGATTTTAGGCAGAAACAAAACACGCGGAAGAGGAATCCGCTTCCTAGAAAAATTGACCCAATTTCTTTCTTTTTTCTTGACTCACTGAGCATGTTAATGATCTTTAAGAGTCTTTCCAAGCCGGGCGGTGGTGGCGCACGCCTTTAATCCCAGCACTCGGAAGGCAGAGGCAGGTGGATCTCTGTGAGTTCGAGACCAGCCTGGTCTACAGAGCTAGTTCCAGGACAGGCTCCAAAGCCACAGAGA
>NC_022015.1:75461631-75467358 GCF_000317375.1 Microtus ochrogaster | reverse complement strand
AAAAAAAAAAAAAAAGAGTCTTTCCAGTCGGCCTGCCCCTCTAAAGGAGGAAGCCCCAGACAGCACACGCATAGCATGGGCAAGGCACTGCAGAAGGGCTCCTGCCCAGTTTCCTACTATTAAGCTTTTCCCTGGAGACTTCCTGAGAGGCTCTGAATGTCCAGCGCTCTGTGGTGAAGTTGGGGAACCTGCTCCCTGCCCGCTGGGGACTCAAGGGAGGAAATGATGTGCTTGTCTGCAACGCCACTCTGGAGGGGGGGAGGGGGGCTTGGCTTGTTGTTGCTGCCCTCATCCCTTCTGAAAGAGCAGGAGAGGGCAGCGAGACCCTTGTCTGAGTCCGCCTACGGGCCTGCCCATGGACCTCTGACTCTTGAAGGCATCCTAGTTGTGTTCCCTTAAGGTCCCTCCCCTAACTCCACAGTCTTCAGCAAGTTTGCTGACGGAGTGGCTGATTGCCTGGTTTAAGCCATTGGTTCTAATCGCTGTCCTTCCACGTTACACAAAGTAGTGGGAAAATAAAACAATGTTGGATGAACTAGAGGTTTTAGGTGCTGTGTTCTGTCAAGAACTGCCTCTGTACTGACTAAAATGTCATCAGAAGTACAACAAAATTACCCATTAGCAAAAGTATATATGATGTTGGAAAAAATGTTAGAGAATTGCTTTTATAGTTTCTCCATTTTATCCCTAAAACCATGAAGGAAACGTTTGCCCGGTGTCGGAGTCATTCTCACCAGGGGCACGGGATCCAGTACATAAAAATGTCCATGGATGGCCAGCACATCCTGGTGAACGGGAAAGATGACGGCACTCTCGTCTACCTCAAGTGGAAGTACGTATGGAGCACAGGCAGCAATGCGGTGTGCTGTGGTGTTTTAAACTCAGAAGACCAGTATCTCAAGAGATAGACTGTTACACGCAGAGACCCAGGAGGAGAGGGCACACACCCCATGCTTGCTCCATTGTCTCTGAAAGAAGGATCTAGAAGGATAGGTGTGAACTGGGATGGGAGAGATCAAGTTCTGAGGGATAGGAGCTACTTCTTGTTGTAGGAACTTGACCCCAAGGCTCTTAGTAGCCTCAATGGCCCTAAGTGTGAGAGCTCCCCTCTCCCCAGGAGCTGTCCAGAGTGTGGCCTCTGGATGGTTGGCTGTATTTGAAAGGATGCTGTAGGGGGAGTTGTGGCCATCTCCGGGAATTGATTCAACCTATGTTTCAATGTGACACCCAAAAGACAGCTTGGACTTTAAAGGCTGTCTCATGGGAGACACTGAGGGACATCACTTACTTCGGCAACCGTACCTTTAAAACTTGGCTTTCCTTGGTATCATGGAAACGTGAATACCATGGGGATTTTGTATCATAACATTTGGGATGCTGCTTATCTCAAGGACCTGTTTGGAAATGGCCATCATCATATCCATTTCATACAGGAAAACCCTGAGTAAAAAATAGAAATTTGCATCAAATAAGTCATAGCCTGCCCTTTCCAGCCAGTGAATAAACAGTGTCTCCAGCCACAGCAAAAGTAGGTGCTCTATTTAGAAAAGAAGGCCACCTGAACTCCCACACTAAACAAAGTTGTTTGGAACCTTGGTCCAGGACTTAGGAGCCTTGTGACCCATATGCCTTCAATGAAACCTCTAAGTCAGTGGTTTGCAACCCATGGGTCATGACCCCTTGAGGGGGGGGTCACATACCAGGTACCCTGCATGTCAATTATTTCCACTATGATTCATAACAATAGCAAAATTGCAGCTATGAGGCAACAACAAAATCATTTTATGGTTGGGGTCACCACAACACGAACTCTGTGAAAGGTTCGCAGCATTAAGAAGGCCGAGAACCACTGCTCTAAGTTGTCTAGAACAGTGTCCCTCGAGGTTGGTAGTCCGCAGCTTCTGTTAGAAATCCCTGTCCGGGTGCCCTCCCCTCTAACGGCCTCAAGAGTGTCAACTCCTGTTCTACTTTGCTTTTCTGTTGCCCTGATAAACGCTACGACCAGATGAAACTTGGGGAAGACAAGATTTATTTCCGCTTGCGTACTTGTAGTCCATCAATGAGGGAACCCAAGGCGGGAGCTTAAACAACACCGCTTGCTGGCTAGCCTCCCCTAGCTTGTGTATACGGCACAGACCGCCCTACCAAGGGATGGTGCTGCTCACTGTATGCTGGGCCCTGTCACCTCAGCAATCAGGATAATGCCCCAGAGACACACTCGCAGGCCAGTTTAATGGAGGCAATTCAACTGGTGGCCCACTTTCCTAGGTATCAAGAGAACCTAACCAGAGGAGTAAGTAGCCCAGGAAGGCCTTTTCCCAAGCCCTCCCAGTGGTAGAAGTGTGAAGTTCAAGATGCCTTGGGGTGTGGCATGGAAATAACCTGTCGGGTTGGGCTGTGAGGGTCAAATCAAATAATGAGATCATGTATATGATGAATCCTGGTGCATTCTGGGGGCCCAGTTACAGCAGTGGCTCTTCTGTGTGGTGGCCAAAGGCCATTTTGGGTGAAGGTACAGGACAACATAAGGGGAGACCACCCAAGAAGGGTCAGGTCCACGAAAGGATCCTCTTCTGAGAAATGGAGGTCCAGTGACTGAAGGTGGCCGTGGAGAATTCCCCAGGTTTCTCTGTAGTTGTCTGGGAAGAACACTGCTAAGTGTGATGATCTTAAACTGATTGTATGAATCTGTGTTCTCTCTCTCTCTCTCTCTCTCTCTCTCTCTCTCTCTCTCTCTCTCTCATTAGGCGGCTTGGAGCAAACTTAGCAAATGAGATCATTGAACACTGCCAACAACTAATAACCAGTCTGAGCAAAATGGTGGAAAAAGAAAATGAATATTTAGTCACATCAGGAGTTTCCCAAGATGTGAAGCAAGAAGAGGAGCCAACAGAATCCGGTGTAGCTAGCTCACTTTCTCCCTCTTTATAGATAAGATGGAAGTTTTCAGGGTTGTTGTTTTTTTTTTTAAGACAAGGTTTCTCTGTGTAATAGGACTAGCTGTCCTGGAACTCGCTCTGTAAACCTGGCTGGCCTCGAACTCGCAGAGATCTGCCTGCCTCTGCCTCCCAAGTGCTGGGATTAAAGGTGTGTGCCACTACCACCTGGCCTACTATTTCTTCTTACCCAGTGTTTTTTCAACTAGAATATAAGCTACATCTGTTAGAAAACTCATCTTTTCTTAAAAGGATCACAAATATTGTATCTCAAATTTCCCTTAAACTCTAAGATCTGGGCTTCCTCAAAAAATTTTTTTTAACCAATATTGGTGTTTGGTCAAAGCAGTCTCTCTCTACTTCATATCATATTCATAATTTAAGAAGGGTCTGTCTAGAAATATTTATTTTATTTTTCAGCAAATACCTTTTCAAATTAAGTAAAAATCACTTTATTGTGATTAGCTCACATAAAAATATCATATAGCTAGCTTAAGGAAGCCCCTGAAATAGTTGTCTGCTTTCAAACTCTGCACACCTTGCTATACCTTCACATAGTCTGATTGGGCATTCTGAAGCAATGGGCATTGCTTGGGGTTTGTACACTTTCATTGCCAGTTGTGGGTTGGTTGGTTTTTGTTTGTCTTGTTTTTGTCTTTATTTCTAAGACAAAGTCTCATTGTATAGCATTGACTGTCATGGAACTCGCTTATATAGCAGGCTAGCCTCAAACTCAGAGATTGGCCTGCCTCTGCCTATTACATTTTTATATATGAACCCACCACAAAAGAAAAACTATCACAACAGAGCAGAAAGGGGTTCAACAAATAATGATTGGGTGCCTACGAAGTGTTGACCTAGGACAGACACCACCATGATGGCGAAGACTTTTTTTTTTTCCCTGATATTCCCATGGGGCTGCTGGAGCTCAGAGAGATGAAAACATAAGCACACAAGCAGATGATTAGTGGACAAGTAGAATAAGAAGGGTCGGGAAGGGCTGGAGAGATGGCTCAGAGGTTAAAGATGCTGACTATTCTTCCAGAGGTCCTGAGTTCAAGTCCCAGCAACCACATGGTGGCTCACAACCATCTACAATGAGATATGGTGCCCTTTTCTGGCCTGCAGTCATACATGGGGGCAGCACATTGTATTGTATACATAATAAATAAAATCTTTAAAAAAAAAAAAAGAAGGGTCGGAAACAATGTTTGCTGGACTAGCCTCTCCATAAGAAAGAGGAAGGGCAAGAGAACTCAGGACAGGGGGACAAGTTGCTTGGTATATGATGTGTGGAGACCAGCAAATCATGACACAAAGACTTTTTATTAGTTATGAATGCTCAGGCTAAGCCCAGGCTCATTTCTGGCTAGCTTTTTTTTTAACGTAAATAAACCTGTTTCTCTTTCTCTACCTTTTGCCTCAGGACTCTTCCTTCTGTATATCTCTCCTGATATCTCTGTCTGATTGGTTGGTACCTGTTAACAGAGTTCTGTGCCTCCCAGTCCTGCAGCTATTCAGTCCTAACAAAACACACAGAGGCTTTTATTGATTATAAACCGGTTGACCTATTAGCTCAGGATTATTATTAACTAGCTTTTACAACTTAAATTAACCCATCATTCTTATCTATGTTTAGCCACGTGGCTTGATACCTTACTCAGTGAAGCATTCTCATCTTGCTTCCTCTGTATCTGGCTGGTGACTGCAGACAGAGCCTTTCCTTTTCCCAGAATTCTCCTAGTCTGGTTGCCCTGCCTATTACTTCCTGCCTGGCTACTGGCCTATCAGCGTTTTATTAAACCAATACAAGTGACAAATCTTTACAGGGTACAAGAGCATTATCCCACAGCAAGGCACATCCCCCTCATGCTTCCCATTCTCTTCTCTCTTCTTCTCCATCTTAGATTCCTCCTTCTATTTAGTCTCTCTGCCCACTAGCCCCACCTATCCTTTCTCCTGCCTATCTATTGGTCGTTTAGCTTTTTATTAGACCAATCAGATGCCTTAGGCAGACAAGGTGAAACAAATGCAATCCTTACATCATTAAACAAATGCAGCATGAACAAATGAAACATATCTTTACATAGTCAAAGTAATTTCCACAACAATCAGTCTTTAAAGCATCTTTATTTTCTTGGGACAGAGGTGTGAGGATTAAAGCATCTAGACAGGCATGTGTCTGTGGTTCTTTTTAAGTGAGACAAGTGCAAATGGGGTTCAGTGAAGTGGGGTGAGAAAAGAACTTGACACTTTGTGAGACCTTTCTGTCTCCTTCCAATTTCTCTTAGAAAAAGCTGAGCTTGGACTCATCACAAGAGGAATTAGCTATCCATTCTGACAAGGAAATTTCTTGGATCCAACAAAAAAGTAAAGAGGTATTTGTTTGTTTGTTTGCTTTTTTGTTTGTTTGTTTGTTTGAGACATGGTTTCTCTGTATCAATCTGATTGTTCTGGAACTTGCTCCATAGACCAGGATAGCCTCAAACTCAAGAGATCCACCTACCTCTGCCTCCTGAGTGCTGGGACTAAAGGTATGCACTACCATACTCAGCCCACGAGAAGATATTTATAAAACATGAAACAGGTTTGAAGTAATACTCTGTGGTGTGCCCACTGCATTCTGTTTCTATGGAAACCTAGGGGGAGAGTTAGAATGTCATGTGAGACACTGCTTGCAGTACATTGCATTGTACAAATGACTTTCCTAAAAGCAAATACACACCTAAGCCAGAGCGAGTTCCAGGATGGCCAGGGCTACACAGAGAAACCCTGTCTCAAAAAACCAAAT
>NC_022015.1:75459930-75461531 GCF_000317375.1 Microtus ochrogaster | reverse complement strand
ATATACACTTAACCAGAAACCCAACAAAAGTATCCAGGAAAGCCAAAACCAAGGAGGACCCGTGAGATTCCATGTTTGTGTTCTGAGGAATGTTGTCTTAAAAGGGTGGGCTAGAAACAGAAAGGCTCCTGTGGTTGAGGACATTATAAAGTGAGCACCAGGCTGAAGGTAAAGTCTGGACCCAGTCTCACTCAGGTTCAGGCCAAGGGGCACATTAGGCTAGTGCTCCTTTGTCGGTTGTTCACTATTTGCTTATCACTACTTATTTCCAATTCGTATGATTGACATCAGTTTGATGTGTCTCGGTGGTCATTTTCAAACCACTAGATTTAAGCAAGTATCACAGGGATATGATTTCATAGTTTGCTTTTTTCTTTCTTGAATGCATATTCACGTGTTGGCTCGTGTGCATATGTTTGTCCATGTGGATGTCGGGGATAGTCTCCACCACTCTTCCACCTTACTCACTGAAGCAGGGACTCAATCAAACTCAGAGCTTACCAATATGCTTAGTGTTGCTGTCCAGCTTGCTCTAGGGACTCACCTTCTGAGCCTGGAATTACAGGCGGGCTGCCGCACACACCTGGCATTTATGTGTGTTTCTGGGGATCCAGACTTTGGTGCTCTCAATCATGTGGCAAATCTTTTCTGGGTGAGCCATGCCCCACCCCTGTATATTTTATAGTCTTTGCCAATGTTCTATTTCCATTTTAAAGAAATGCTGCCTATGTATCTATCAGAGTAACTCCTCATTCTCCCGTCATCTTCTCCCGCCTTACTAAGTGAGGTGCTTGCTCCATTTCAGGCCATCAAAAACGAGGTCAGACTGTTTTCACAGAAAAGGAAAGAGATCAAAAGAGGAATCAAGGAGCTTTCTCGAACTGTAAGTGCATGGTTGCATGCACTGAGATGCACCAGCCTTCCATCAAAGATTACATTTTCGTCTTATTTTGTTTCACACCGTATGAGGTTTCCAGGGTATTCTAACAGGGTCAAAACTTAGCTATATCACACTTCAGTGTTAAACAAACAGTGTGTTCTCCCTCTGCTTCCCCCAAGTGCCCCATCTTACGTTGTATTTTAATACCTATTTTCTTCAAAGTTATACACTGACTTTTTTTTTCCTTTAAAAGCGGCCTCTGCCCTACTGCCCTTCACCATGGCTCTTGTGCTTTCCCTACCTTTTCTGTTGTGTGCCTCCGTCTTTCCAAACGGCCTCCTTCTACCGTTTCTTGATATATTTACGTATGCATTCCTGAGAATGAGCCACTCACTTTCTCCAAGAATCTTCCTACCTTAATTAGCCTAACCAACATAACTCTCTATAACCCTCTCCAGAAGCAACGAACTTCCTGACCTTCCTGCCCAGAGATCTGTCTCCTCAGGGAATCCACTCCAGCGCAGAGACAAGCTGCTGTTTGTCATTAGATGAATGGATTTCTATATAGCATCCCTAAAACTTTGATAGCCACAATAAGCCTAGAATGGAATTCCTTATCTCACAGTATGTCCTGAGAGCACACCACCTGCTCTAGTGAAATTCTCTATCTCATAGTATGTCCAGAGAACACACCCCTGCTCTAGTGAAATTCTCTATCTCA
>NC_022015.1:75450235-75459620 GCF_000317375.1 Microtus ochrogaster | reverse complement strand
ATTCTCTATCTCATAGTATGTCCAGAGAACACATCCCTGCTCTAGTGAAATTCTCTATCTCATAGTATGTCCAGAGAACACACCGCCTGCTCTAGTGACATTCTCCATCTCACAGTATAACCAGAGAACACACCGCCTGCTCTAGTGTTCCACTCTTTACCCACCAACACGCCTTCGTATTTCAAACTTCAGATTACGGGCATGATGGAAGAAAACGAAAAAGTGGAACCAATTGCAAAGTTAGAGGGACAGGAATTCTGCCTGGACCTTGAGGAGCTGGAGAGGCTTCACGATGAGAGCGAGGAGGAGGTGGCAAAGGTATGAAAGGGCCTCCCTGAAGTCCCCAAGGGGGACGTGAGAGACGTAAAACGGAGTGATGCTGAGAAAGGCTCTTCCCATGTAACCCTCCCAACACTCTGGTCTTTGGAAGAAATACCAACCCTAGATTTAACTCCTGAAGAGAATCACTAACACCTGGCACCATAAACCCACCTAACTGTTAGCACATCTGAGTGTAAAATATGAGTCCTTGAGAGAAGAAGAGGAACCCCCAAGTCAGGGGTCTCAATGACCCTAGGGCTCCAGTCAGTGTAGCATGAATGATAAAAACCCAGGGTCAGATACAGGGGCTAAAGCTGAAGGTCAGAAAAGCAGAGCTGTACGCCACTAGAGAGACCTTTTTACCTTTACCAATGCTCAGACCGAATGGGTGATCCTCAGGCTGCCTAGGCTGCACTGTGCCTCCACCAAACCTCAGACTCCACACTCCAGTGAGCTCCTATCTCTTAGCCTTTATATTCCTCTCTCTGCCCAGCCATAACACTCCTATCTCCACCTCCACAGTGCTGGGTTTAAAGATGTGTGATTCCCAAACACTGGGGTTAAAGGTGTGAGCCAGCAACACCTGGATCTGTTTCTGGGTCAACCTTGTGTAGCCCAGAGTGGCCTTGAACTCACAGAGATCTGCCTGCCTCTGTCTCCTGAGTCCTGGGATTAAAGGTGTATGCTACCACTGCCTGGCCTCTAGTGGCTTAGCTCTGCACTCTGATCTTCAGGCAAGCTTCATCTAATGAAGTACAATAAATGAATGACAATAAAATGTCACTACATGAGAGATTATTTTTAACCAGTTTGTAAATAATCCTGCCACCAGAGTGAAACACAAGGAAGTTGGTAGACAAGAGTCTGAGGAGCAAGAACTGCTGTGGTTCACTTTCATACTGTGTTTTTGGGCAGACTCTTAAACAGGGACACTTAATTGCTTATCTATTATGGGATATCAGCAAATAAAGCCAACTGAAGCTACATGTACGCTTATAAATTTTTAAAACGTAAATAATCTAGTTCCCTAGATAAGTGGATATTATTTTATTGTAAACATAAATAAAAGAGGAATTAAGTAAAAATTTCCAGACACAGGCCACGAACTGGTCCTTCATATGTGCAGACAGGAATGAAGCTAGCATTGACTAGCCTGTGGCATTATATGAAAATACAGGTTTCAGTCTTTTGATAAAACAGGGAGAGGGGACTGGAAAGACTTAAAACCAGAACAAAGTTGGGTGTAGCTCCCTCTCTCTGTAGTCCTGGAACCGGGGAGGCTGAGATGAGGAAGTTCCTGAAACTCGACAAACCAGCTACCTAGCCTACATGGAGAGCCCTGGGACAGTGAGCGATCCTGGGGGGGACGCTTGACGTTGTCCTCTAGCGTGTACTGCATACACACGTGCATGTGTCTGTACAGAGAGAACCCAGGAAGACATGGCACTTGACTTCCGCAGGTCTGTCTGGGTCAGTCATTCTGCTTTCATTACCCCTAGTGCGCGTCTGTCTACACAGCCCCTTTTGTTCATGGTCGTCACCTGGCCTCCCTTACAGGCCTTCGTATTGACCCAGCTGTCTTCGAGGCAGGGAATCTAAGCCCTGACCCAAGCCTTAGGGAAGTGTTCTCAAAATAGGACTGCGTGGCCCAGAAGTTCACCACAGTGTAGGGCAGCTGTGGGAAACCCTGTAAAAACACTCCCACTAACTGGGCAGCTCTGACTAGCTAGCGAGCTGGTGATAACATATTTTTTCCTACGCAGCCATATTTTCACTTTGATCTTTCCCTTACTTTAAGATAAGAAAAGATGTGGAGATGCATAACTTGGCCAAGAGCTATTTAACTGAGCTCATCCGGGAGGAGTGTTGGAATTCCATGGCTGTGAAGGGCCGAGCCCTGAAGGTATTGCACACATGACCCCGAGCACAGAATCCCAGCTGCTGAGAACGCTCGTTAAAACATCCCATCACTTAGTAAAGGAACTCCACACAACAGAGCGTTCTGTGGCCTTGGCACCGCCCGTGACGGATTCCACCAGTTCTCACACCTTCCTTTGATTCATTCTCCCCTCTGCTCAGTCTCATGCGCTTCGAAGATGGTGCACTTCCAGGTTGCCCTTAGTACCTTTTCCTCTGTCCCGTGTTGCCCCGCACCCTTCTCTTAGTGCCTGCTACCCCAAAAGGCTATCTAACCATGCTCTACACAGATTAAAAGGCAGACAAGACAATGTCTGCATTCATGCCTCTGCTTACCGTGGCGTGTTCTTAATGGCTGTTCTCTCAATCACATTGGGTAATCAAGCCTCTCGCTCTATGCGCATGTCCTTAAATAGGTACTACAGCACCTTTTCCCTCTTTCAAATATGCCTTTCCCTTCCTGTCCCCACGTGGGTGATAAAGCCACCGCACACGGATGGAATTGGGTAGCGTGAGCGGCATGGGTGGAGGCAGACAATTCTTTTTGCCAGAGCTGCCCTATGTCCTGACAGATGTTTTACACTCTCCTTGGCCTCTATCTACTAACAAGGACACCTTCAGACTACTAAAGTAGCAATAGAAAAGGTCTTGAGACACTCCCAATGTATCCAGGAGAGGAGGATATGGGGAAAGTTGGTCTTGAGAATCATTGCTCTACACAAAAGCATGCTGTTTTATGCAAAAGTCATGCCCATAAGAACAGCGCTACACCGCTTCATTCTAAAGCTCACTGTGTAATAACCTCTGGATTGATTTTAATGAAAGGAAACATCCCCTATGCTCCCCCTGATGCCCACAAGTATAGTAGAAATGAACTTGATCCATCTTGGTTTCCACCCGAGTGCTTCCATATCCCCTATGTGGTTGAGAACTTCCCCATGAAAGAGCGTACAGAAGAAGAGCTGCAGCAGTTGAACAGAGTTCTGCAGCAAAAGAAGACCGAGGCAGAGTGTCTTAAGGTACCACTTTAAACATGGGCGTGTGTTTACATACATGATGTAATTTATTTAGGGTCCCCGCGCTGGCTAGGGTCTTCAGAATTGAGGGAACCTCAGCTGAGAAATTGCCTCCATAAGAACCCGCTGTAGAACATTGTCTTAATTAGCAATTGATGTGGGAAAGCACAGCCCACAGAGGGTGGTGCCATTCCTGGGCTGGTGGCCTGAGATTCTATAAGAAAGCAGGCTGAGCACGCTAGTAAGCAGCATTGCTCTGTGGCCTCTGCATCCGCTCCTGCCTCCATGTCCCTGCCCTGCTTGAGTTCTTGTCTTTGCTTCCTTCAGTGATGAACAGTAATGTGGAAGTGTGAGCCAAATCAACCCTTTCCTCCTCAGGTTGCTTTTGTCATGGTGTTTTATCACAGCAATGGAAACACTAGCTAGAGCTGGGCGGTGGTGGCACACACCTTTAATCCCAGCACTCAGGAAGCAGAGGCAGGCGAATCTTTGTGAGTTCAAGGCCAGCCTGGTCTGCAAGGGCTAGTTTCAGGACAGGCTCCAAAGCTACAGAGAATCCCTGTCTTGAAAAACCAAAACAAGAGAAAGAAAGAAAGAAAGAAAGAAAGAAAGAGAGAAAGAAAGAAAGAGAGAAAGAAAGAAAGAAAGAAAGAAAGAAAGAAAGAAAGAAAGAAAGAAAGAAAGAAAGGAAGGAAGGAAGGAAAGAAACCCTAGCTAGGACAGTCCCCATCATGTGGAGTTGTGCTGAGATTAAATAAATATTAAATTTATATATATTGTACATTTATATTCCTTGTTAATTTATAGGCTGCATCCTCATAAATATATAATCCTATATCCAAATAGTAAAAAAGGAGTCTATATCCTATATGTTGATTAGTCTTTGAATATGAGAATTTGATTTTTAAAGCTGTACCTTGGGCGCTTCTCATATCCTGCTCAGAGGCTGTCTGGATCTACAATCCCTTCTTTGTCCTCCCTCACATTAGGGACCATGCTTTATGGTCACTGACCAAAGATGAAACTGAATCTATGTTGATGAAATTTATGATTTCCCTAAAGCAATCCCAGCTACAATTTCTAAACAACAGTCTCCATCAAAGCAGTAAAAAGTGTCCCTGTGGCATAACTTAGTTTTGGCCAGAACTTTGTACCCCCTCTTTTTCTGAAACATAAAATGAAGGCATACTTAAATCAACTTACACTCTCTAATCCCATGTGAACAAGTTCCTTGATAAAATATGAGGAGTTTTTTTTTTTTCTGGTTTAAGTACCAAGAGAAACTCAGAATATTTACAAGCAGGTATCATCCTGACACAGAAACGTAAATACTATGGACTAGCAAGGGTGGCTTTTATTCTTTTGATTTACAGTGAGTCAGTTTCTGAAGCTTTATTCTCTTCTGTAGCCATCTCAGCATCCATCCTATTGAGCCAAATTGTTGGCAAGACAATTTAAGCTCTTACACTGATTGTTGAAATAATTAAATCACCTAAAACTTGCCCTTGGTGGAATTCTGATTTCACGAACTCCATGTCATCTCTTCCCTATGCTTAGCTACGGAAGGAAATTGTAGAAGTCCAGTCTTCGGCCACTATGCTTAAAAAGCATCATGACGAGGAGGATGAAGAAGAAGAGGATGAAGAAAATGTAGTAAAAGACACCAGCCTGCCCAACTACATGCTTGGTAGTTTGAGTACTGATTTTGGGGCAGATACGTCTCTGTTGACAAGTCAATTGGAACTTCATTCCAGAGAGGAGAAAATCAACCAAATTATATTACTAAAAGTGAGTGGCTTTCTTTTTTTTTATTAAAAAAAAACTCTGACATTTCCCCCACAATGTTCCTTTCAAGGGCTCACATAGAAACATAGCAGTTTCTCTATAACCTTTGAGAAATACACAGATGACTAGCTTTCACGTCTTACAGACAGAGCTTGTATGCAAAAGATACTCCCACCCATTCAAACTGGATTTGACGATGCCAAGGTTTCTAGGGAATGTTTTTCCTTAGCAGACACAACAGATGTTCTTATTAGAACTTCAGTTGACTCAAAGAAATGCTTTAATTCCACGTGCCCAGTAACCCATGCATCACTCTGGATCTTGTAAAATCAGGATGTGATCTGTCTACTTAACACAGAGAAATACAATGACCTTAAAATAAGTATGAGGTTCCTCTGGCTGCTAGCTCCCACTCCTTGACTTCTGCCAAAGGAAAGAGTCTCAGAATACACCTAGAACGAGAAGTCTCTAGTGAATATTCTGTTTAAATCAATAACTAAGGTTGTAAGTCATTTGAAATTCCATTAGCTATTCCCGCTCTCCAAAGTTCTCCAGCTGTGTCTCCAGTTTCTGTCCCCCTTTCCATGGGGCTCAGCCCTTGCTTCCCATTCTCTTCTCCTCCTACCCATGGCATATCTGTTTATTTATACACAGAACTGCTTAATCACCCCTCTTTCGGTTGCTGTCTATCTTTAAGGAGGTCATCTGAGCCCCAAATACCTATAGTCCTAGGTGTTAAAATCATGCCCAGCCTACTTTCGTGATTTCATCTTTAGTGGGAGAAACTGATGGACCAGACTTTGACTTAACATAAACCTGAGTTTGAATTAGAGTTGCCACTTTGAGTTGAACCTTAAGCACTTGGGTTGAGTTGGGGCAATCCACTTGGATCCCCATAGCTATTGGCTGACCTAGTTGGCTTATTCATCTTCCCCCTTCTATTTGAGAATGACTTAACTCTATAAAGGAAGCATACAGGCACAGTGGTCCTTCTCTGCAAGACTCTCCAAACACCATTGCTTCTTTTCTCCGCATCTCCTCCATCAGATTTCCAAGGAAGAGGTGCTGAGTTCTGTATATTGCTTTAAATTTTTTTATAGTAGATTTTTAAGGACATGCAAAAAAATAGAACTGTCCAATAAGCTTCCAAGCACCCGTTGGTACTTCCCAGCAGACCTACATGTTGAATTACAGCTCACATCTTAAGAAGGAGGCGGTTAGGGTGTAAATATTGCTGCGGCCTTAATCCAAACCCAGCTAGCTACCCCTGTATATTATTAAACCTAGAAATGACTTGCTGTAAATACCAGTCTGGGAAGACAATTTTGACCTTAATAAATGATATTTTCTGGAATGATCTTAGAGTTGTATATGGGATTGTGTTACCAGAAGAGACATAAGACATGATGCATCTTCAGTAACCTATTGATATTTCAGGATATCATTTACAAGGTAAAAAAGGCTTTCAACAGCGAATTTGATGCCGCCTATAAACAAAAAGAGATTGAAATTGCACGCGTGAAAGAAAGGAATGTTAGAATTGAAGAAATTATTACAGACCTGGAACTGGAGGAAAAGGTCTGGCAACCAGTGTTTGAAGACTGTGAGAAGCCAGAAAGAGCCCTTGTTGTGGAAGATGATGAGGTACAGGCCAGCCATCTGATCCCTTCCCGTGTCTTAGGAGATCTTACTAGCTCTGCTTTGTCCATCCTCTTGTCTGCACTAGTTTTAGAAGCAGCTGTGCTAGACAGCACTTAGTTACAGAGGACAGCAATAGAGAGGAATCCCATGGATCCAGGGACAATCTAAACATCAAACCTAGAGAGAGCAGGAGTCCAAGGCTGGGACATTGTGGGGTGTCCAGAAGACTGTCTTCAGCTTCAGCTCATGTCTCTGTGCAGTTTAACCTCCTATGGCAATTCCACTTTACGTCTCTTCTACTAGAGAGGACAGTTCATCTCAGTGAGACTCTAGTTCCAATGCCAGGTATGCCTGAAAAGGAGCTCCTTGGGTACAGGTACTAGAAGTTGAACCCCAACAGGCCATTGAAGCGGATGGAGTGCGGGTAATTTTCAAGGTCATTTGGAGCAACATAGGCCTCAGGGAGACGGGATGGATGGATGGATGGATGGATGGATAGATGGATGGATGGATGGATGGATGGATGGATGGATGGATGGATGATGGATGGATGATGGATGGATGGATTATGGATGGATGGATGGATTATGGATGGATGGGTGGGTGGATGATGGATGGATGGATGGATGGATGGATGGATGGATGATGGATGGATGGATAATGGATGGATGGATGATGGATGGATGGATGGGTGGATGGATGGATGGATGGATGATGGATGGATGGATGATGGATGGATGGATGGGTGGATGATGGATGGATAGATGGATGGATGGGTGGATGATGGATGGATGGATGGGTAGATGGATGGATGGGTGGATGATGGGTGGATGGATGGATGGATGATGGATGGATGGATGGGTGGATGATGGATGGATGATGGATGGATGGATGGATGGATGGATGGATGGATGGATGATGGGTGGATGGATGGGTGGATGGATGGATGGGTGGATGGGTGGATGGATGGATGATAGATGGATGGTCTCCAATGTCCACAGAAGCAGTTGAAAATAAAAAGCCAAAGTGCTTAGAAAGGAGTACATATCCATCTTTTTAGAATTAAAAATACAGAGGAAATACACAAAGGAAATCTCTGGCTCATATGAAATAAACTGAAATTATTTGGGGAATGAAAGATAATCATGGGTAGAAGTGACACTCTTTGTGATCTATGTTAGACATTGGGTACCATTCTAAGGGCCCCAGCAAGACTGGGATGCATGTGTGATTAGACAAGCTTGATCCCATTTCACAGATGGGGAAAGCGAGGCACAGAGAAGTAGCTTGAGCATAGTCTCCCAGGTGATGAGTAAGAGCTGAGATCTGAACACTGTCCGTGGCCATGCTTCAGAGGACAGTCTCTTCCCCTCCACCTGTGTGGTCGTTTTCCTTGCCTGTTGCTGTACATCCTGAGACCTCACCCTGCCACCCTCTAAGGCCCCTGTCCTGACAATCACTTTTGCAATGTTAGTGAATCCCCAGCTCTGCTTGGTGTTAGCTCTAAGCCATTCTACACTCTGGAGAACAGTTGTCTGCCAGATCTGCGATGGCCTTGCTCTGCCTGGGCCACGCACAGGCTGCTCACACCAGTAATGAGAGTAAAACCCACAGAGCTTTTCTCTCACCTCCTCCTTGTCTAGTGAGTTTCCTATTCTGACTGTACATTCTGGCTCAGGGCTCCTTTACCTCCCCAGGCTCTTAACTTTAGGACCTCTATCTTTGTGGGTATGAGTTATGTGATTCTTCTAATTCCCACCATTCTGCCTTTATCTAAGTACAATTCTTCCTCAAAGGAGTCAGCACCAGAGAAGTAAGAGGAGAGCGAGGGCCCATTTTTCCTTGCTCTCATTTTAGACCTTCATCCTACAGCAGGAAACTGGTTGAAAATCTGCAATGCTCTTTCAAACCCCCTCCTTTAATATCTTTTAACTTTTCCCAGAATGTGGAAGGAAAATATGACTTGATATTTTTATAGAAACTAGCAAAAAACAAACAAACAAAAAGCCTGTACTTTCTCTTTCAGATTTCATTTCAAAAACACCTTGCTCCATGGCAAAAATCGAAAACAGAAATGACCACACCCTTTGATATGGAGCAACAACAGCAGGCGCTGGTATGTGGCTTTGCTCAGTGGTACCCCAAACCTTCTCTCCATCTTAGAAACACTCATACATTGTCACAGTCCAGAGGTCATTTGGATCTCGGCTGCTGTCCTTCTGTTCTCTCCTCATGTTTCTGTCACTTCCTAAGTCCCAAATGTAATCGTTGTAATGGCAGGCAGGCAGCTGCCTGACACGTTAACTCTGTTGACTGTCGTTAACTGTCTATTCTATTTTAATTACCTTCTCTGATCCTGGTTCTCTCCCAGGCCTCCGATGCAAGACAGAGAGGCCTGATGGACATGATGGGAGGTGTTCTGGAAGTCAAGAAGGAAGACATCTTGAGAATGGTGAGCTACTTGGCCATCTTTGGGGAAAATGAAATGAGATAGAAAGAGCTACTTAAAGTTCATCATTTTGTTTCCTGTAAAACTCAATTTTAGAAATTCTACCACCCTCAGTATTCAGTTACCTAGAAAGATGCCAACAACAAATTTGCCTTCCTTTCTCACATACACTCACCACCACCAGAAGGAGGAGGAAGAAAAGGAAAAGAAGGAGGAGGAGGATAAGAAGGAGGAGGGAGGAGGAGGAGGAGGAGAA
>NC_022015.1:75426433-75449232 GCF_000317375.1 Microtus ochrogaster | reverse complement strand
CTCTGGGAGTTCGAGGCCAGCCTGGTCTACAAGAGCTAGTTCCAGGACAGGCACCAAAGCTACAGAGAAACCCTGTCTCAAAAAACAAAAACAAAAACAAAAACAAAAAAGAACTTAGGGATAATGATTTGACTTAAAGTCCCTTGAGAACTTAGAGGTTGGAACAGAAAAAACTGAGGGCTGGAGACATTTAAAAAAAATGAAATACATAATATTTTTAAAGTTTTTGTTGATGTCAACACTTCCCACAGGTTACTGTTCATTTGATCCTCTGTTCTCTTTCCATATGCTTAAGGAACACCTAGCACACACAAGACATTACAAGGGCTCACTCTGTTTGGGCTACAGCCATTAGAGTCCAGTAGTACTTCTGGCTGATTCAGTCTCAATCTCATTGAAAGGATTTGAGAAGAGAAACCTACAACCAGCATGACACATAGTTCAGGTCTTGTTTGAGGGCTCTGCAATGTAGTTCCCTTTGTATGGTCTCCCAGTTCAGAGAAACATCCCCACATGAAAATGTCTCACACCGTAGAAGAGACATAAAAGCTGTTGGTAATCGGGCATGATAGTCCATTCCTACAATCCCAGCACTTGGAAAGTAGGGCAGGCTCATCAAGGAGAGTCTAAGAAACCTGGGCTACATAGTAAGAACCCCCCAAAATGTTGGTGTTACATAACAGGGCAAATACTATTCTTTTATGAAGGCAGTAAAACCACACCGTCACTCAAGACAGGATAGTACAACTTACCAGCTTTATCATGGCATTGTCTTTTGCAGCAACTTTGAATCTCTTGCTTGGCTATTATTTTTATTCACTGTAGTTCTCCCTTGTATTTTTAACTAAGTTTAAAAGCCAAAAGAACCCAAAGAGCTAATCATGGAAGAAGTCATGGTTCGGAGAGGTAGGGATGAAGTTGCCTAAAGAGTGAAGGGTGGAGTTCTGAGTGGCTCTGTCAATTTGTCACAAACTCAAGTGGGAAAAGATTGCCTGAATTAAGGAAATGTCGCCACTTGATTGGCCAGTGGGCGTGTATATAGGACATTTTCTTGATTGGTGTGGGAGGGCTTAGCCCCACTGAGGTCAGTTCCACCCTTGGGCAGGTGATCCCGGGTGGAAGAAGGCTTCCTCCATGGCCCCTGCCTAGCCCTGGTTTCAGTTCCTGCCCTGACTTGCCTCCCTGATGGCTGTGACCAGGACATGTAAGCTGATGTTCTTCCCCAAGCTGCTCTGGTCGCAGTGTTTATCACAGCAACAGAAAGCACAAAGACAAGCAGTAACCCTTACAGTGTGTTCTCTCCATGTTTTAACGTAGTTTCCTGCCTTCGCCCTCACTTCCCTGAGTGGCCATGATAGCTCTGTGGTGAAGCCCCAGCCTCGATTCAATGCAGTTGTTTGTCCTGGTTTGCTTTCTATTGCCAAGATAAAACATCATGACCAAAAGTGACCAAAAGCAACTTGAATCGGAAGAAACGGTTTATTTCATCTTACAGCTTGTAGCCCATCATGAAGGGAGGTCAGGGCTCAAGACAGGAGCCTGGAAGCAGAAGCTGAAGCTGAGGAAGAACATGACTTGCTGGCTTGTTCTCCACGACTCTCCCTGACTGTTTCCTGTCCAACCCAGGACCACTTGTCCAGGGTGGGTCCAGGAAGTCAGCTGGACCCTCCCATATCAGTCACTAATCAAGAAACACCCCCCACTTGTCTACAGGCTGTGTGATGGTGACAACCCCTCAATTCGTTTCCTCTTCCCAGATGTCTCTAGCTTGTACCAAGCTGACAGAAAACTAACAAGCAAGGTACCCTTGCCTCCTCTACACCTGCTCTCATGCAGCGAATAAAGAAACAAAACACAAACACAAAATACAGATTCACCCCCAGTGGTTAACTTCAATCTCAGTTGGATTTTTCAAAAGTTTTCCATGTTTTGCTCCACCTGGTTCTCTCACACGGACACATAGATCTACTTAGAGCTAATCTTGTTTCAGTTCACACACCCCATCTTCTTCCCTAACACTGGACCATGAACTAATTTTTCAGTTATATAGAATCAAGTCCAGAAGGCTGGGGAGATGGCTCAGAGATTAAGAGTGTTTAGTGCTCAGTCAGAAGGATGGGACTTTGGATCCCAGCACCCACATCAGACTATGCACGATGCTTGGAACACAAGCTCCAAGGGATCCAACACCCTCTTCTGGCCTCCATGTGCACCTGCCCACTCAAATATACATTCTCTCTCTCTCTCTCTCTCTCTCTCTCTCTCTCTCTCTCTCTCTTTCTCTCTCTTACACACACACACACACACACACACACACACAAACACACATGCGTATATATTTTTACTTAAATATCAAAACAAAATGTATAATATTAAAAAATCAAGGTATTCAAAACCAGGAGAGGAAGAAAAAAATTTAGGGTGAAATGTATGTGTAAACTGTTTTCTGGAAAGATTTGCTGCAGTTTGATTTACTAGGCCTACCTGATTAGTGATCTTTAGCATTACTTTCCTCCAATGTAATTTTCAAACATCAGGCTGGGCAGACAGCTCCGTATCCTGGTTAAAGAGCTTATTACACAAATATGAGACCCTGAATTCAAATTCTTAGTTCTCACTTTAAGAAAACTAGACCTGGCTGTGCATACCTGTGACCCCAGAGCTGTGGCACCAGGTTGGGGAAGTGAGGGGGGTGGAGGGTGGACATGGACACAGGCATATCCTGAAAGCTCATTGGCCAGCCAGCCCACCCAAAGGGTGAACTTCAGGGTTAGTGGTCTCAAAGGAATAAAACAGTTTGATAACGCGGGACACCCAACTTCATCATCGGGCCTTCACATCTGTGTATACAGGCACATGCGTACACACACACACACACACACACAGGTATGCACACATGCATATACAATACACACGAATACACACAGAAAAGGAAATAAAATGAAAAACGAAAGTAAAAGTTCCAAGCACGCAGCATTTGAGGTTCAGGTAGTACTTCTCTGCCTTCCCTCTGCTTCTTCCAGGAGGTAAAATGCAAACACCAGTTGTGACAAACATTTAATTATTCTGTTGTCTCCCGTTTAGTCTTTAGAAACTGAACTGAAGAAACTTCAAAACTCTATCCAAGAAAGCACCCAGAACTTAGACGAGCACTTGAAGAGACTCTTCGAAAGAAGGGTGAAGGCGGAGATGGTTGTCAACCAGGTACGCGAAAGCTTCGTTTCTGGATCTTGTCCTTTCAAGTAGCCTGTGGGTCATCCATCTGTGGGTCATCCATCGCTCTTAGGCTCTGACCCGCATGCCGACCCTGTGCTGAGGCCGTGCACGCTGGTGGGCCCCTCCCCAGTCCCTCCTGAGGCCCCGCCCCAATCCTCCTCTCCACAGTCCCTCTCCAGCCCCCTCCCTGCCCCGCCCCCAGTCAGGCAGGCTCTGCTCCACTTCCTCTCTCTCCTGCTCACTTTAGGGAGAGTAGCTGTTTGGGGGGGGGCGCTTCCGAGAGGTTCTGGGGGGAGATGGATATAAATTAGGAATGGGACGCATGCTCTAAACTTGACTAGTGACGGCTACATAGCTCTGCGCATGTGCCAAAGCATCATTGTACGTGGTAAGGGGTGAAATATGTGGTTTATGAAAAATACTTCAATAACGCCGTTAGTTTTCTTAAACATGCTTAAAATATCTTCTTGTTCACATGATGAAGGGGGACCAGACTACCAAGAAATGTCCAAAGGACTCAGGAGTTACGGTCACTTCTGCTCTAAAGGATACCATTTAACAATCAAAAATAAAAGGCTGGGGTAAAACACTTGCCTTGCATATGTAAGTCTCCAGCATCAACAATGATAACAACAATAATTATTTATTATTATTATTGTTGTTGTTGTTATGTATTTTTTATTGTTATTGCAATTTGTTGAAACTCCTCAAACTTTTCCAAATTCCTGGATTTGTGACATTTGAAGAAGAAAATGCCCACTGGTCACTGTCTCAGTTTCCTGTCCTGTTGCTTTGATAAAAATTTTCTGACAAAAGGGAGAGCGAGTTTATTTTAGCTCAGAGTTTTGAGTGACAGTCCACCACAGCAGGGTAGCCCAAGCATCAGGAGTCTGAAGCAATGATCCCCTTTTGTCCAGTCAGAGCAGCAACGGAAGCATGTATGCTGCCAATGCCTCGTCCTCCTTTTATGTGGCCTGCGGTCCATTACCTAGTAAGTGACCCCCACCACAATCAAGATGAGTCTTCCCTCCAGAGGCAATCCAGATGATTCCCCACAGTCATGCCCAGAGGTCCCTCCCTGCTGACCCTGGAGCCTTTCAAGTTAGTAGTCAGCACCAACATCTGTCACCTTCAGACAGCAACAACAAGGACAGTGTCCCAAACTGTAAAGTACCCAATATCCGGACTGACTCTCCTGCCCCTAGGCAAGAAAATGATAGTAGGAGCATCTCTTTGTAAAATATTTCAAGCTGGGTGGTGGTAGCACACACCTTTAACCCCAGCACTTGGGAGGCAGGTGGATCTCTGTGAGTTAGAGGCCAGCCTGGTCTACAGAGTGAGTTCCAGGACAGCCAGAGCTATGCAAAGAAATCCTGTCTCAAAATAAATAATAATAATAAAATATAAATAAATAATAACATATTTCAATTAGTAAATGGAAGAAGTGAAGACAGGCAATGATCATTTTGCCGCTCTCAATAGGTATCCTGGGCTTGAGCTTTGAGCATCCAGACCTACAACCCCCAAAAACAGAGCACAGTACTGTATAAGCCCAGGGAACACAGAATAGCCCACGGTTTTGCCAAAAGGGTTCAGCCAAGGTCTGACCAGGCCTCTGGATCCAGCTGCCAGTTTTCAAGGCCCAGAAGGGAGTTGGGAGTTTTATAACCTGCACTCAGCTGAGGAGACCCAAAACTACAGACTGCCGATTGCTACAAAAGGCGAGAAGGAGACGTAAGAGGACACAAAGGTTCTGAGAGATTTAGAAGACGTGACAAAATATTGCTAATGGATGAGCTGTGCTACTGTGCCAGGCGTTCACACTGAGGCAGAAACACGCGAGTTTGTTATGCCTGAAGTGGCAAAGTAGTCACTGTCGGGGTTGAGCCTCTGATGACGCCTGGTTCTGGGCTGGAGAAGATGACTATTTTTAATCAAGTAATGAAAATAAGAGTGTTGGCCTGTATCATAACTCATTGGATGATTTGTTGGTGTTAAGTATTTTTCTGTGTATGTGTTTTGCTTACAGGAAAGTGACGGATGAGGGAACAGAGCCAAGTACTAGTTAGGAGTCCCCACAGGACTTTTCTTCAGGGCATTCACCTAAGGGACTCCTCCCCTCATAAGCTTGTCTGATTAGCATCAAGTCTACGACCACCAATAGGATGTTCTTTCTCTGCTAGGAATGTTGACCTTCAACATTCTTCCTCTTAATATTTCCACAGGAGGAGCTGAAAATAAACAACCTCGTGTTTTCTTTGCTGCTGGACGAAGAACTGAGCTCCAGGGAGCAGTTCCTGAACAATTACCTTCTGAAGAAGCAGGAGGAGAAAGTAAGTCCAGGCCTCTCGGGCGTCCTCCGCCGCTCGCTCGCTCAGACACAGGTTCCACATCTAGAGTCTTATTTGATCAGAGTCACAGACTCGACTCTAATCAAGCCATCTTCTGAGACAAGAAGAACGCCTTGAAGAGGCAAGCGAGTCCCAGCACAGTGATGTCTGGCTGTTCTGCCCCATAGTCTTCCTTCTGCCCTTCCTACTCAGCCATGCTCAGAGCAGGTTCCAGGTCTGGGACTTTGCTAGATGATCAGATAAAGGACCCATGTCAGTCTCTTTATTAGCCCATATGATTCTGCAGCTCAGATTCAGAACACTGTAGTGTCAAAATGACATAGAAGACAAGACCAAGACTTCTCGGACTGAAGTTAATACCAGCCAGTTGTGGCACACACCTTTATTCCCAGCACTCCGGAGACAGAGGCAGGGGCATCTCTGTGAGTTTGAGGTCAGCCTGGTCTACAGAACGAGTTCCAGGACAACCAGGGCTACATAGAAAATCCCTGTCTCAAACAACAACAATACAGCTTTTAACCACGGGCTGGCTGTAGGACCTTGATCAAAGCACACAATCCTTGAAGTTGTTTACAGGCCATTCTCCAGGGAGTATCGTTCTCTCTGGACCATGTGGTAGTCCCAAATGTCACTGAACCTTGAAGTGATGGGTTAGCTTATAGAATGAAAACTTTCATATTCAGAAACGCTAGGTAGAAACATGAATGGATAGAGTTTATTAAGGAGATGGGTATTGATGCTGATTATTAATACGTAATGTTTCAGCAGGTGTCAGCCTGCATCGATACTGTTGATGAAGCCGAGTATGCACACGTGTGCTGCATCATAAATGGCTTGTGTACTCACTTTCCAGTCTGTTTATCTGGCCAGGAGTGGTGGTACATGCCTCAGCACTCAGGAGGCAGAGGCAGGCAGATCTCTGAGTTCAAAGCTAGCCTGGTCTACATGGCGAGTTCCAGAACAGCCAGAGCTACTTAGAGAGACCCTGTGTCAAAGACAAAACCAAAAGAAAAGAAAAAGGTTGTTTATAATAGTTGCCAAGAACTTTTTACCAGACATGGTGGCTCATTCCTATAATCCAGCCCTTGGGAAGCAAACACAGGAGGAACACAGGTTAAGGGAAAGCTGGGCTACATAACAGACTGTATCTGAAGTGTATCAGAAGACCCCTGCAGGCTGTTAGACGCCTCTGACACAGGAGGAGACCATTTCAGAGCGGCTGGATAACGCGTGTTGGCACCAGCTCTCGCTCTATCGCATCCTATGAGGCTTCTTATTCTTGCTAAAACACCTATAGCTTTGTCTAACCTGAGGGCTCTCCAGTTCCGATTAACTGTCCCTGCCATTCCCATAGAGCAAGACTGCAGAAGCCATCCGTAAAGCTAGAGGAGACCTGGATGTGTTCAAGGAGCACCATGACAACTTGGTGGCCGAAGACAAAGTGAGTCACGGGCTCATCCCCTGGACAGGGCAGGGTTGTTGCACTTGGGATTAGCAGTGGGGCGGTGGACAGGGCATAAATTTATAAATTCATGGAGTGTTCTCTTTCTGTCATCTTTAGTTGTGAGTGAACTTCATTCTGGATGGCTATACGTTTCTGTAAAATCTGTGTGTTAGAACAACTTTTTTAAATTTAAGCTTTTTCTTGTAGAAAAATATTATAAGTGAGGCCATCAAGTTCTCACAAGTTTGTTCTCAAGCATATGGTTGTGGGGCCCATGAGTTGCTCATAAAAGCAACTTAGTAATAGAGCCAGCAGTGTGTGACAGAAGCAATAACCCGAATAACAACAACAAGATGGAACAAATGAGGTGGAGAAGGAAGAAGGTGAAATGGGTTGAACAGTGACTTGCGTGTTTTCTGAATAAATATTATCTGTGGACACTACTATTCTAGATGCTTTTAAAGGCTCTTCTATAAGGTAACATTTTTGGTGCGCTGGCAGGCTCCCTGGGCACAGCCCTTTAAGGAAGTCTTTGCATAGAGAGTGGATGCTCTCCAACAGCTGTAAAAGCCAGGTCTTAATGTCCCAGTGACACCGTCTGCATCTTAGAGGTTGTGTTAACCAATGAGGGACTTCTGTGTCTGCAATCCTGGATGCAATGTGTTTATCCTTAGATTCTGGATCGCAGCTTCAAAAAGGAATTTTCTGACATTTCTGGTCACCAGGTGGATATACTCTACAAACTTTTTAAACGCCGGCCAAGGTTTGTTTCTCCTGTACTATGGTATGTTGGGGACAGGGAGGACAGGGCCAGAGAGGTGGCTCAGCAGGGTTAAGCCTGGTGACCTGAGTGGTATCCTTGGGATCCACGTGGTGGGATAAGAACAAGCTGCCCTCGGGCCTCCACAGTGCGCCACAGCATGTGTACATGTGAGCACATGCACAAAATCAACAAACTAGTAAACACACATCAGAAAGTAACGTAGCTATAAAGTTTTACCTTTTCCCAACTAGGTAGAAATAATCATCTAAACGTCCTGAGGTCTCGCTGGTGTCTTATGACATGAAATGAAGTATAATGGTTTCTGCCCACTGTTAAAAGTGGCTAAGTGTCTGTGTCCTTATTTCCCATGTGAAAAGCCTTAAACCATAGCTGGCACACGGATTTTCCCAACACATATTCCTAGACAACCTAAGTCCTAGATTTAGAGTGTAAATCAGAGTTTTGCATGAGCATGAGACGGGCTTATAAAACCAAGCACATGGAGCGGGAGGGAAATACCAGTCTCTGCAGCTAAGTGGCGTTCTTCATTGCTGAGCCTCCCCAAACTTGCTAGTGGCCTTTGGATTCCCAGGAAAAGGAAAATAGTCAGCACTGTCTTCCCAATGTATCTGACCACAAACATCTGATCCCCAGAGAATCTCATGTGACTATGTTCATTACAAAGTTTTTATTTGCAATGTTTTTTAATAATAAAGTTTAAAATAAAAATGCAAAAGAAAGCACAAAACAACGATTTGCTAGAGTTCTGAAATGTTTCTAAGCTGGGAGGAGTATTGGAATAGTTTGCTAACATAATAAGTTGAAATTTTCAAACAGATGCAGTACAGAAGAAGTGTGCTGTTTGTCACAAAGGCGTGAGATAGTTTATGTGAGGGATACAAACTCAGGCTCTCACCTTGGGCAGGCTCCCAGAAAAGCTGGGACTTTAGCCTAGGACTTGTCTCACGTCTTAGTTTCTCTCTGTCTCCTGTCTCTGTCTGTCTGTCTTCCTGTCTCTGTCTCTCTCTGTTCCTCTGTCTCTCTGTGTGGTGTGTTTATGCATGTATGTCTCTGTGTGTGTGCATGTGTGTGTGTGTGTGTGTGTGTCTGTGCACATGCGTGCGTGTAAGTCAGGGTGATCCCGCCAATTGCCTTCCACTCTTTGGAGTTGTTTGTGGTTGCCGTCGTTAGTTTTTGAGACAGATTCCCTCACTGTCCTGGGTCCTGTCAGTTCTCCTAGACTGACTAGCCAGAGAGGCCCCAGGATCTGCTCATCCAATGATGGGATGGATTACAAGTGTGTACCACAATGCTGGGTGTCTGGGGCTGAGGTCAAATGTTTATCCTGCTCAGAACTGACGGAGCTGGCTCCCTAGCTCAGGAGCACTTTTTTGGGTTTTTGTTTTACTTTACATCCCCTGAGACGGTCTTAACTATGTAGCATTGACCGGCCTGAAGCTTACTGCGTAGTCAAGCCTGGCCTCGAACTTTTAGTTATCTTCTGGCTTCTGCCTCTTGAGTGAGGAGATTACAGTATCAGTTGCCGGGGCTGGCTAGAGGTGTGCTAATTACAAACCCAGGGGAAACACTTGGTCATCAAATAGAACTTTTTAAATCTGATTCCACTGTTTCTCAGACCCAGAACCTGAGATATGGGTGGAACCCATCGCTATGGCTGTACACTGTCAAGTATCTCCAAGGGGCGTGCCTGGGACAGGTCTCTGTGACCCTCTTCCCTTCCCAGCCACAGCCCAAGAAAACTAAGCTAAGTTACTAATATTGACAAAGAGTACCTTTCCCCAGGTACATATGTCCAGGCATATTCCACTGAAGAAAAGATGCCAGGCGTGGCTATGCCAGACAGACCCAGGGGGCACACACACTGCTCTAGTGGGTGTTTGTTTGCCTGTCTACAATACACAGAAGAAATGGGGTTCCCAGCATGAGTAAAGCTGCCGGTGCCAGCAACAATGAGGCATGCTTCTAAGTCCAGGGCATGTCTGGGGACCTAGAGTAGGGAACAACAAAGGGGGTGCTTGTCTCTGGAGTCACCCACTCACCAACCCTGAAGGAACACAGGACGTTACCATACAGTGTCAGACTTAGGCTAATACTCTGTTACTTAACAGTGGTTTTTTGTTTGTTTGTTTTCTTTTTGGGATTTGTAAGAATATGAAAGGTTGATGATCTTTTCTTGCTAATACCAGGATTCACAAACAGAAAACACATGCAGATGTGAACAGTCTTGTTCCTTATGGAGAGCGACCAGGATCTGGCAAGTTAAATAAGGAGAACTTTACCCAGCTAATGAAAGCCATGGATGAACTGGACAATATCAGTAACATGCCAGAAGGTTTGGACCCCTTCGTCTGGGAACATTTCTGCACAACCAGACGAGCAAAAGTGGAAAATGAATACAAAGTATATAACTTCATTTTAAATTTTATCTTAAGTGTACTAATAGCAAATATCACATCTGTCAGCACATCCAGGAAAACTAAGTTTTAAGATCCTCTTGCTGGGTTAGTTATATCAATAATAACATAACAAAACAAGTAGTATTATTTGTGTTGCTATAAATCTTCAGGGTCCAAAATGATGGCCTGGTGCTAAGCAGTTAGTGTGCACTGGAAGTAGATGTGAGCAGTACCCGGAAGGGCTTTGAGTGGGAGACACACAAGGCTTAGCAGACCTACCATAAAATGGAAAATGCCTCGTCAATATTCCCACATTGCTTGTAAGCAGAATAATATCTCAGAGAGAGTGTGTTCAATAAAGAGTATTAGTAAAATTAAGTTATGTTCCGTTTCACTTTTTATCATGTGATGACGACAACATCTAAATTACATGTGGGCTGACAGCGCTTTCCCCTGGACAGCACTGTTAGACGTGACCTCGTTTTGCACACAATGTGTTTAGCTCACCAGAGGCAGCCTCATCCTTTGCCAGAAGACAGGGTGGGGCTATAGTAACGTAAAGATGTGAGAACATGCTTAGCTGTGAAGTGACCCTTCTGTTTCCTGACGCCTCTGTCTCCTCTCTCCTAATCCCTAAAGTCAGTGCACATACATCGGATCAGCAAATTGTCCCTAAGTGTCTATGATTCTAGAATTCATGTAAAGCATTGGGAACAGATTTAAAAATGGTGTATAGACATGTACATGATACACACACACACAAACACACACACATCAGTTGCATACATGCTTTTCAGCAAGAGGCCAGTTTGATACTCTTTAAATTTCTTGTGGACTGTGCCAGTCATGTTTTACATAACTCACCTTCTGGCAGAGATTTAGACTTTTATTAATCTCTGAGAAAGATAGGCTTGTTAGGAAAAGTCAAAGACAGACATTGTCTCCAATCAAGTCCCCACAAGCCCTGACACATTGGTGGTTGGCTTTACCAGGTCAAACAGAAGGCTGCTGGTCTCCAGGAAATGACGACTTTTCTCCGGAGGAGAGTGGAGGACGATGAGGCCGTGCAGCATGAGATTGAAAAGGTGTTCCAGGAGCTCCTCCGGTAACCCGAACCTCGTGGGCTCATTCATTCATATTCACAGTTTGAGTTGGGTTCAATCAAGTAGGGCTATCACTACGGAGCCGGCCTCCTGCACGGCTGGTTCACAGCTGGTTGCCTGTCTTAGTCCTGACACCGTGCTGAAATGTTCTATTTTATAGAGTGTGCCTTATTACACAAAACTTGTTTCAAAAGAGAATTTGCCATGTGTGCTCTTAACACAAAGAAGTAAATTTTGGGTGGGGGGAAATCATAAAATTTTGTGTAAATCATAAAAACACAAAGAGCCTGACTCTGCCAGAGGAGAATTCCAGGCTCAAGACTGAGTGGAACCAAGCAGATTTCCAGACAAGTTTCTCCACAAACACCCACCAGGTTTGTGTTTTTCTTCATGGTGGTTTTTAGTGAGTGCTTTGTATTGAAGTCTTTGCTTCAGAAATGTCGTATGTATACCCACATGAATAAATACCTCAGAGATGCTCCCAAATTCATCAGTACACATCATTTCTAGATCTAAGTTATTGGGGGGATACAAACTAGGCAACAGATTTGATAATTAGTATATAGACTTAATATTGCTGCTATATTATCAAAGACCAATAAAATCGCCAAGTGGTGGTGGGCACACATTTAATCCCAGCACTCCGGAGGCAGAGGCAAGCAGATCTCCATGAGTTTGAGGCCAGCCTGGTCTATAACGTGAGTTCCAGAACAGTCAGGACTGTAACGTAGAGAAACCCTGTCTCAAAAAACCCAAAATAAAACAACAACAACAAAAAACCCCAAACAAACCAATAAAGTCATAATTTTAAAAGACTTGCCTTTCAAAGTATTTCTACTTCATTTCAAAATTCCTTTCATTAAATCAAAACTACAGTTTTTTCCTTACAGTAAAAGAGTGTGACTAATTCTGTCCCTACTGTTGCCTGAGCAATCCAATTAGAACTCCAAGCCGGGCAGTGGTGGTACACGCCTTTAATCCCATCACTCGGGAGGCAGAGGCAGGTGGATCTCTGTGAGTTCAAGACCAGCCTGGTCTACAAGTTCCAGGACAGGCTCCAAAGCTACAGAGAAACCCTGTCTTGAAAAAAAAAACAATTAGAACTCCAGATCAAGTGAGGAGGCACCTAAAGGGGCTTCTAGGAACGGTGTCTTTGGGGAAACAGTCTTCATGCCACTCAGGGCGCATTCCTTCGGTTGCTTAGGAGTTCATTTCTCAGCTAATAAGTGAAGTTTGAAGCCTAAATATACTACAAAGACCTCTTTTGAAGTCTTTTTCCATTTAGATTACAGGAGGAGAAAGTGAGATTCCAGGTGAACTTGACAATACAAATTCTTCTTAAACAAGGACAAGTAGAACTGGAGAATTTCCAGTTGATTCTGGAATATTCCGATGCAATTCTCATCAATAAGAACATAATTGAAGACTTGAATTCTGTGATCCGGGTAATTATAGTTTTTGAACATATTACCTTCTACATAAAATGCTTTATAGTGTGTCTCGTTCCCATGGTAAGTGTGCTGCTAGTTTTATGTCAACTCGACAAAGCTGGAGTCAGTGGAGAGTGAACCTCGACTGGGAAAATGCCGTCATAAGATCAGGCTGTGGCAAGCCTGTAGGGCATTTTCTGAATTAGTGACTGATGGGGGAGGGCCCAGCCATTGTGGGTGGGGCCATCTCTGGGGTGATGGTCCAGGGTTCGATAACAAAGCAGGTTGAGCAAGCCACGAGGAGCAAGCCAGTAAGCAGCACCCCTCCATGGCCTCTGTGTCAGCTCCTGCTCCAGGTTCCTGCCCTGCCTGACTTCCTTCGATGATGAACACTAATGAGGAACCATAAATTAAATAAATTCTTTCCTCCCCAAGATGGCATTAGTCATACAGCAATGGTAACCTGACCAAGACAGTAACTTTAATTCAGTGACATCAGTGTTTCGTCTCAGCAGCCGCCACTAGAGTCACTCACAGAAATCTGTAAATGTGCCCAGCATGTACATATTGTTTAAAATCTCCCTAGATGATTCTAAGGGACGTAAAATTCTAGACAGTGGGGCTAATTGTCCATTCTAATATATCTTAGTTATATACTGTTTATATAACTCTCAGTATATAATCCATTTTTTTTCCAAAGGACGACTCTCTGTTTCATGGACTCTTGTTGTTTTCCTATTTCCTGTTTCACTTATCTCCATTTTACTCTAGCTTCCTGCCAGCTTTTACTTTAGCTTGTTCTTTTTCTGGCACATAAATTGCTGATCCAGGCTCTCTTTTTCCCTAACTGTGTAACAAGAAAATTCGAATTAATGCCTACTTAGCTTTAGCAATATCCAAAGTTCTGCCCCACCGACGCTCTGCCCCCTCCCCCCATGCTGTGTTCGTTCTGCCTTTCCACAGAATGTACTCATCATCACTGATCCATGGTGACTGTGGAGTGCCTTTGTCTTTTGATTATGAGAGAAAAGGAGAATTAGGTACCAGACTGGATTTTACATTTACATATGCATTCATATTCTTAGGCAGTATTTTTAATCTCTTTTGCTTTGCGTTTCTTCTACTCTCTCTTATTCCAGCTTGCAGGACTTCCTTTAGCATCTCTTAAGATGAAGTCCACTAACAATGGATGCTCTCCAGCCACTTAATGCATCTCAAAATGTCCTGTCTTTCATTTAAAAATAGTCTTCTCCTCTGCTAAGTTTTTTGAGACAAGGTCTTGCTACATTGCCTAGGCTGACCTGAAACTTGGGATCCTTCCACCTCCTGAGTAGCCAGACTACAGGGGCCAGCTTTCATTTCTGAAACATGGTTTCTGTAACTACAAGATTCTTAAGTTCTTGGTTGACAGGTTTTGTGGTGGGTTTTCCTCTTTTGTTTGGTTTCTGAAAGATACAAGTTCAATGTCAGCCTGGATCACATACCAAGATCTTGTCTCAGAAATTTATTATTATTTATTTATTTATTTAGGCTTTTCAAGACAGGGTTTCTCTGTGTAGCTTTGGAGCCTGTCCTGGAACTAGCTCTATACACCAGGCTGGCCTCGAACTCAGAGATTCACCCACCTCTGCCTCCCCAGTGCTGGGATTAAAGGCATGTGCCACCCCTGCCCAGCAGAAAAATCTTAAAATTATTTAAATTGTATGCTGAGCAGCTGATAGCTATATAGTATCACTAACTGATGGTGGGAAGACTGGGCAACTGTAGCTTTGGCTGAAGCCGCAGAGTGAAGAGTTTGGGCTTTGGTTAATTTGAGATGTATTTCAAACATTCTAGTGGAATGTCCAATTTGACAGAGTTCAGAGTTGAGATGCGCTCTCTGTAGAGCATATGTTACCAGCTGCATATGGACTGTTACATACAGATATCCACTCACAGGCTAATTAAACCAGGAGATTGCTCGAGACAACCTAGGAAGCTAGGTAGACCAAAAATAGTGGGCTTGTGTCTGCACCTCCAATTGAGTTCTAAAGGATGCAGTAGAGGGAACCAGGCAAGGAGATGGAGGAGCTCCTAGTATAGCAGTAGAGAAAACTAGGGTTCTGTCCCCTAGACACCCCGAGAACAAAGATTCCAAGGGGTAGATAGAGATGTGTGCACAGTGTCAAGAGGGTTGAGGATGGAATGGCCCTCGTGAGGGTGGGGTCACATGACATGGGGAAGTAAAGTAAATCCCACAACACCAAAACAGTGACTCCCAGCCTTAGCAGCCTTGATGTCGCCGGGGGTGGGGGCAGACTGTTTTCCATGGGGGCTGCCCTGTGCTTTGTAGGCTGCTTGGCACCATCCTGACCTCCGCTCACCAGATGCCGACAGCAACCTCTCTGGCTGCAGCAACCCAAGCTTAAACGTAGCATGCCTTCTACTGGGCCAATGTGCTTTCCCAGCAGAGAAATGCTTAAACTTTAGAATGTTTGAGCTGCTGACAGCCAGATGAAGATGGGGTAAGGTGATTGAAATACAGTTTTAAAGGGTCATTAAAGGTAGGAAATCCAAGGAGTTCAGAAACCAGGTTATGACCAAAAGAGGAAAATAGAAGGGTAGGACGCAGTGGGGGGAGTGGCTTAGTGGCATGCACTCAAAAAGCTAGAATTTGGAAAGGGAATAAAAAGAGAAAGAATGAAAAGTGTTAACTGGTGGGACTCTTATATAAACTGATCAACTGATTGACAAGACAGTCTAGACTGGCCTGGAACTTATTATGTGACCAAAGCTTACCTCATACTTGGGACAATCTTCCTGTCATAGCCTTCCAAGTCCTAGAATAACAGGTAGAAGCTACCACATGTGGGTATAAATTCATTTTAGTGACACAGTAATTTCATTTTAGTAATCTTAGGACAATTTTTAATTTAAATAAATAATTTATATTGATGTTCCCTAATTTTATTGATATTATATTGAGATGTTAAATATTAAATGTAATATTAAATAATACTTAACTAAATATTTGATAAAATTTAATGCATTTAATATTTAATTAATTTAAATGTTTAATTTAAAATATCCCTGAATTTCATATAGGTTATTGAGTAACCTATACAAATACATGACTATTGAATATATGAATACATAACCTAATATGAATATATTGAATATTCGTTATTCCAAGTGAAGTACAAAATAGCAGAGTGTTTTAAGTGTCATATCTGACTTTTTCCTTTACTGCTAGCTAGCAGGTTGATGCTGGTGTGCCTAGCCATGTTAGCCAGTGCTTTATCCAGAGAATCAATGCGAAGACATGGAGGTTTCACACAGACTGAGCCACAGAAACCAGCTTCAGTTCTGGATACACAGTCAGTGTGACTGCTGGTGTACCTTTTCAGGCTCAAGGACAAAAGAAAGTTGCCAGCATGATGGAAAGTAAAGAAGTCCACAAAGGAATCTATCAGATCGAGTGGGAACATAAGAAAATGGAGATGGAAATGGAAGATCTGAATCAGAAGGCCTGGGACATCCAGATGCTGTTCTTCTCGCGAGATCGTCAAAAGGCAAGGCTCCGTCCTCCCCGCCCCCGCGTCCATCTCCTTCATTCATTTGTTCACAAATAGTCACTTAGTAGGAAGCCTCCCTGACAGCAAGCATATTCCAAGCCAGGGATGTTCCTAACAGATCCGTAAACACGTGAGTTCTTTTTCTTACAGAGGTTTAATTTGCTCATTTCATGGCTCTTTTCTTAATTCACTTATTCCTCTTCTCTCTAGAGACTCACTCTGACTTAAAATTGGGTGTCTCTCTACTATACCTGTCTTTCCCAGTTTATCTAGTTCTCTTTTCTTTATCCCGTTTCTGCCACTGCTTTGACCTGAGGTGGTGCTCGCTTCGCTCTTCCCTCCCCTCTCAGAACCCATTTAGTTATTTGTACACTGCTGCCATACTGAGGTCCTACGTGAGTCAAGCAACATCAGTGCCCTGCTCAGATATTTTAAATAATACTCTTTAACTACCAAATGCATTAAGAAGTCCTTAATGGTGGACAGTGTCTTTCAACTTGCTTTTAGGGCAAATAAGAGGAACAGATACCACTATGCCTCTTATCCATCAATATTCTTAAATGGAAGAGAGGGAGGAAGGAAGGGAGGGAGGGAGGTGGGTATGTATGGAGGCTAGGGACCATTAGATGTCTTTCTCAGGAATGTTCCTCATAATTCAACTAGACTGGCTGAGCAGCCAGCTCCAGGGCCTAGTGCTGGGTTAGGGCTTTACATGGGTACTGAGAATCCAAACTCAGATCTTCATGCTTGAGCAGCAAGCATTTATCAATTGAGCAATCTCCCACGCGCCCAGATAGTTCACCTTTTCTCACACTGGCTCTTCAACCCGAAACATCTTCTTCCCCCTCCTCCTATTTCTTCCCTTCTTCTGTTCCTTGCCCCTTCCAATCCTCCTGTCCTATCTAGTTTGTCTTCCCTTCCTGTTCCTTGCCCCTTCCCTCCTTCTGTCCTATCTACCCAGTTTGTCAAGTTTTAACTTATGCCACTTTCTTCAACAGCCTTTCTTGATTGCCCAAGCCTAGAAAAATTCCACTCCATCACAAACTGCCTTTGAATTTACTAACGCTTGACATACCGGTAGCCTGGTAACCAATTATTTGTATGTGTTTTCTTTTCCTTGAAGGCTAGCTAGGTAATGTCTGTCTTTGTATCTACTTTGGTATCTTTAACTAGAACATGATTAACGTGACCCAAACGAGACACTGAATGAATAAATGTAAGTAAAAATGGCAAATAGGTGAGTGTGCTGATGGCTAAATACACGCAAATATCATCGCACAAAGGCCAAATCAGTCTTAACTCTGATATTCATTATGAAACTATAATTTTCAAAACCATTCATAGTTACCTACTAAAAGAAATAAATTATCTTTACATGTATGTGATATCTCTTTTTTTCCCCCTTCTTAAAGTACCTAAATGAACCAAACTACGAGAATCTGATTGCTATTCAGATTGGAATAATGGAGCAAACGATTAATGTTATAGATAAGGTCAGTCTTAAACCTATCAATCATTAGAATTGGAAACATCTGTGAATCGTGTGGGCAAATAATTCAGCCATGAACTCAGACAGAACCTAAGAGAAAGTTGATAACTTAGTGATGTTCATGACAACTTGAGGTCCAGAAGGCTGACTTTGCGGATTACAGCATTTCTCTGGATTTTAGGGTCAGTATCTGGGAATACATGTAGATGAATGCGTGTTTGCTTTTACATTAGTTAGATCTGAGCCACACAAGAACTGACAGTTAGATCTGAGCCACACAAGAACTGACAGTTAGATCTGAGCCACACAAGAACTGACAGTTAGATCTGAGCCACACAAGAACTGACACTTTTCCTGGCATTTTGAACTTTTCCTCTTTGTATATCTGAATAACAAAATCGGTTTTACTGCATAACACATAAAATGGAAGCAAAGGTTTTAAAATGTGACAGTATAAATTTGTTTCTAAAGTATAGTGTTAACATTCTTTTAACAAAAAAAGACATACCATACAACAGGCACTAGGGATATAGTATGTTATCTCAGTGATGATAAAATATTTTAAAACTCCAATGTTTATAACTTTTTTTCAAATTTGTTTTTGGGGTTTCATGGGAACAAAATTTTCAGACTCACAGGAAGAACGTAGAAAACTGCAAAAAATTACTTAAAAAATTGGGAAGATACAGTAATCAGAAAGACATAGCAAATTACATGCTGAGCTGCAATCTGCGGGAAGAACTAGTGGCTGTCTCCGAGAGACAAGACATTTGCAATGAAATGGGTGAGCGTTTTCTTCTTCAGTTAAAGGTAATTGGTACTAGTATTCTAACCAGCAGCCTTGTTATCCGAAAACAAGCAAAAAGCTACCAGCATCTCTTCCGCACATGATCTTAGGTGTTGCTTCTGTACTGAAAGTGTTGGCAGTAACTCAACTAATTTCTCTCTCCATTTCTGGATTAGGGTCTAAGCTGACTTGTGAAAAGATTGCCAAAGAACGGTATGAAAACCTGCTGAAAAAACAGAAGCTGACGAACATCTCCAAGCAGCAAGCTGAGCAGATTTCAATACTGCAGGCTGAAGTTGAAAGGCTAAGAATGAAAACATTCCCTGCCCTTGTTCCCATGTAGAACACCAGCCAGAGCAGGAGGCAAACTCGTTACTCCAAAATAGTGTCACTTGGATAAAAACGACTTTCTCTCTCGTATCAGGGAATTTAAGTAGGTTACCTCTTAGCTGCACATTTTTAATAAATTAAGTTTAGGTTAATCAGTATATAACTATTTGTCCTACATTAATAAATGAGTAAAATACCATTTGTATATTTGTATTCATTCAAGAACCGTGTTTTCAGCCAGAAAACACTCAAGATTTATTTTGTTCAATTAAAATTACCAGAATTTTGGAGCCTTTACCAATTAAACCAAAGCAAATCATTTTTCCCAAGACATAAGCTTGTAAAAAATTTGTTAGTTTTTTGGAAATTTTTAATTTTCCTTACCTATTGTAGCAGAACTCATTTTTCACCCTAACAGGGTTCAGTAAACAAGTGTTCATTCCCTTGAAAGAGTTCATTCTACTGACGGAGATGACACTAATTCTGTAGTAAGACTCTGGCAAACAAAAGTCCGCTCACCCTTCTACAGCCTGCGGTCTGCTGCATTCCGGAGCGGCCGCATCAGGATCATTTATCATAGTCTCCAAGCGAGGTCTATGCCCCACTTTTCTGCAATTTAAAAATCTAAATTTGGGCTGGGCGGTGGTGGGCCTCAATTCCACTGGCTAAGTCTGGTCGCTACAGACCAAACAGCCCAAGCCATTTGTTTTATCACCACTCTAGCTGTGGTCCTTCCTCAGCTGCCTCAGCTTTAAGGCCTGAGCTGGGCTTGGAGGACTCTTGCTAGACTGTGGCTAGTTGTTGGTAGGTGCTTCGGAAGGGTGCAGTGCTTTACCTCATCTGTCGATAGTGTTCACGGGGCCAACACCTCTCAGCTTCTGCTGAACAGCAATTATGTGCATAGTAGTTTACAATTCATTACCAACAAGTGATACAGTTAGTTAGGTCAAGCGAAGCACAGCCTTATGTACAGGAAGATTAGACTCACAAGAGGGAATTTACATGGTATGTGGTAGTTGGGGGTGTGACAGGTTTGAGTCCCCTGTTGCATCAAACACCAAGAGATTTAGATCAAATGGGAATGGGGAGGGTGGCTGAAAGTAAGTTCTTAGAGGGCTTGAGCATAACAGCCACTTACAAACTAATAAATACTTTTTCTAGACCCCAAAGCACAAATCGTGAAGGTTTCAGGAATAATTGGCAAATAGAACATAAAGTTCTCCCTCCATCTACCAGTGTGTACAGACTTGCTGTACTTAAAGACGGCAGCCTGGCTTCTCCCAAGGTTATACCATAGCTCTGGCAACAGCAACATGCTTTTCCCACTAGGTTCATTCTAAATTCTCAGCAACGGGGCCAACTTCAGTCACTCCTCCACACACAGCTGACAGGTACCCTAGTATTTAACTTAGGCAGGCTTCTGGCTGAGGACCCTTCCAATTAATTCACACCATAGATGAAGCTAAGAAGGCAACTGTGGAGAACACCTCCACATGGGAAATAAGGGTATGAAAGAGATGGCCATTTGAATAAATGAGGAAAATAAGATACCAATCTGGAGAAAAATTGTGGATATATGTTTAATTACTTGCTAGATTAGCGGACAAAAAGATATATTAAGCAACTGAGGACAAGATTCATAAACTGAGAAGGGGCAGGTTACATTTAGGCCAGGTGAGGTTTAGACATGCAATAAACTACTTTTTAACACTGATTATAAAACCTTTTGCCACAAAATCAATGTATTAAACCTGGTTTCCAGAATTATCCAAACTCCCTTTTAAACATCATTTAATTTTTTAATACTTAAATATTTTCTTTACCAAACATATCCAAAATACTAAGTTTCATTTTATAATTTGTTTATGTATCAGAATATCCTAAACTGTTCAAGATACCTTTCTCTAAGCCACAATAGCTTACATCTTTCCTCCCTTTAAAACACTTAAACTTTTCACATTAATATTCTCACAGATATTCCATAGGGGAACAAGAATATACTCAGAAACAGAACACATTTGAGGCCCTGGGCATGATCCCATCACCCCAAAAGGGAGAGAAAAAAAGCCTGAAGAAAACAAACACACACTTTTCAAACCCCTGTAAATTCCTCTTCACTTCTATTATAGTGCACAACGTTCTCATCTACCCCATAGTAGTCGATCAGCTCGGTGATGCTGAGTTTCTCGTCGTCCTCAGACATAACTGACTGTAGCTCATACAGCAGCCGCTGGCTGCACCTCCTCCACTTCTTTATTAACATTTCTAACTCAGCCAGGTTATTCTGAAACAGAAAAAACAAGTCAATCAATAACCAGATAGTCGTGCATTTTAACTTAGACCATATCAAAGCAGCTAAATTAGTTCCTGTCTAGCTGTAAATGCTAATACCCCAGGCATAAAGGGCACTGCAACCTCTGGGCAAATCTTAACCTTGAGGGGAAAAAAAAGTATAAAATTTGCATATTAAATACAGAATCGTCTGTATTACTACTATACTTTTAAGATATAATGCCATGTTGTAGCTTCCTAATTTTTCTGTAAACCTCAAACTGTTCTCAAGTTAAAAATATTTTAAACCTTAAAAAATAAGTCACCTTTAGAAAAGTCAAAAATTCAGAAGCACAAATAAGAAACACTGTCCAGTCGTTTATTCCATGTTTCTGGGGAATGAGGTGTTAAATGGGCAAAAACTATCCAGATAAAGACGTCACAACCTTCCAAACATCCATGCTCTACTGACATCAACCTACGGGAGCTGAAACCTAAAATCTTGTTTTCTCAAATAAAATTCCTTACGTTTTATGCAGAGATACAGGATCACTCCCGAAAGCACTTTATACTGTAATCTGTGGGCTATTGTTCTACTGTCATTCCTTTCTGTTCCCAGAGAATTTCCTAACAATGTATACTTCTAACTTTGCTACTGGCTAGAAATTAAAGCCAAAAAGCTTCAAATGTGTACTGAACAAAAGCTTGTGTTGACCGGGGCTCATCTACCTCACTCTAAATCAATTACTTCTACTTCAGTTAAAGCTGTTGTAAGATAGGTTTCTTTTCTGGCTATCTGGCTTCTTGCTTATCAGACCAAATGATTTCCAAATTCTGAAGTTACTGCAATTTATGTAAAAATTATTCAATGGTTCTAAAATTCTTCTCACCTTTATTCTATACATTTTGACAAGTTTTAATCTCCGAAGAAGTTCTTCCTTCTCTTGAACCTGCTTTGTCAATTTTGCTTTTTCTTCCCTTAATCTTTCTTTAGTACTCTCACTCACAGAATCATTTTGGAGGGCACCGGGTGACCCAGTATCAGGTGACTTAGATTTGCATGTATTTTTACTCTCCGAGCTATCTTTTTCAGATTCACTGTCTATGTGTTTCACACTTTCTTGGACCTCCGAGCAGCTTTTCCCTTTGGAAGATACTCCTGGCTCTGGTACGGTCTCGTCATTTTCTTCGTTCTCCACTTTAAGTCGCTTCACCACGCTACAAAAGGAATGAGACGAAGCCCTTGTTTTCTTTAGCCTTTCTTTAAGTGTTCCACTCATAGGCTGAAAAAGACACAGAACATTAAAAATGGTAAGAAAACATTGTTTTTCTAGACAGGGCTTCTTTGTATAGTGTTGGCTATCCTGGAACTAGCTCTTGTAGACCAGGCTGGCCTCAGAACTCAAGAGATCCACCTGCTTCTGCCTTCCAAGTGCTGGGATTAAAGATTTGTGCCACCACTGCCCAGCTAGGAAAACACTCTTGAAATCAATCAACTAATTAGAAATAAAGACTTTATACTTCTACAGTAGGTACACTGGGTGGTTTTATGTCTCCAAAAATCTCAAGCAAGATCACCAATATCGCCGGGCGATGGTGGCGCACGCCTTTAATCCCAGCACTCGGGAGGCAGAGGCAGGCGGA
>NC_022015.1:75422205-75426333 GCF_000317375.1 Microtus ochrogaster | reverse complement strand
AAAAAAAAAAAGATCACCAATATCTATTTTCCAGAGAATCCTTTAGTCTTACTTCAAGGTTAACTTCCTAAAATAGGCCTGAGACATTTCTCCCAGTCATCAGGAGTATTTATTCAGCCACTTAGTATTTGCCTTACAGCACTAGAAATGCTTCTAGACTTAGGAAAAGACCTGCCATCAAAGACTTCCCCTAAGGAATACTATACAGATCAAATTTGAAGAATCTTAAGAACCTGCTAAGAAATTCAACAAAATGAATATAACTTATTCAAGAAAACCTGGTAAATACAGAATCCTAGACAAAGGCTATACGTTAATTCACATTCCAGTATCCTTAAAATTGCCACTACCAGAATACTTTGAAACACAGAATGGAGGTGGAATAGCAAGACTTTCATACTTGTTTTCCTGAACTATTTGTTTGGGATGATGATGGAGTCTCCCTCTTCTCAAGAGTGTCAGGTAAAGTCGATGCTGAATCTGACGCGCTCTCCATCTTGGTGGATGCAGAATCTGATGAGACCTCCATCTTGATGGATGTGCAATCTGATGGGCTCTCCATCTTGGTGGATGTTGAATCTGATGTGCTCTCCATCTTGGTGGATGAGGAATCTGATGGAATCTCCATCTTGGTCAATGTTGAATCTGATTCGCTCTCCATCTTGGTGGATGCAGAATCTGATGCGCTCTCCACCTTGGTGGATGAGGAATCTGATGGGCTCTCCATCTTGATGGATGAAGAATCTGATGGGCTTTCCATCTTGGTGGAGGTTGAATTTGATGGGCTCTCCATCATGGTGGATGCGGAATCTGATGGGCTTTCCATCTTGGTGGAGGTTGAATTTGATGGGCTCTCCATCTTGGCGGATGCAGAATCTGATGGCCTCTCCATCTTGGCAGATGCAGAATCTGATGGGCTCTCCATCTTGGCAGATGCTGAATCTGATGGGCTCTCCATCTTGGCAGATGCTGAATCTGATGGGCTCTCCATCTTGGTGGATGAGGAATCTGATGGGCTCTCCATCTTGGAAGCAAACTCCTGATTTCCTTCTAAAAAGGAAAAGGCGTTGATGGTGATTAAATTACTATCTCAACACTGGCCTTAATTTTTATCCACAAAATTTCCTTAGTGTACAAAAACACCAAAAAGCCAGCAGTTTCTTCCAAATTATATGTAGCTGTAATTAATTCTTTTCGTAGTTTTTCATTTACCTCTCCACATGCGGAGTAACAAGGTTTTGTTTTTGCACAATAAATTAACCTGCTAGTGTGTCACTGACTCTCATTGCTCTCCTGCAATGTAGCTCCAAAAATTTGCACTTCAGGAAGGAGGGAAACTAACCGAGATTTTTTTTAATTTTTTGTTATAATTTCGTAAACAAAAGCGATACAGTGAGAATAACGTAAGCATCTTAAATCTTTTTTTTTTTGTTTGTTTGTTTGTTTTTGCTTTTTCGAGACAGGGTTTCTCTGTAGCTTTGGAGCCTGTCCTGGAACTAGCTCTGTAGACGAGGCTGGTCTCGAACTCAAAGAGATCCACCTGCCTCTGCCTCCCGAGTGCTGGGATTAAAGGCGAGCGCCACCATCGCCCGGCAGCATCTTAAATCTTAACGCTTTGAGCCTAGAACCAGGAATTGAGGCCTAAGAAAGCAGCGGCCACCCCCGTTTTGTTTTTCCAGGGTAGAAGCCTCTCCCAGCCCCATCACCTCCCAGGACCCCGTCTCCCTCACCCCCATCTCCTCCGCACCCTCCCCGCCCCTACCACTCCCCACTCGCCCCCTCCTCCCTTGTCCCCTCCCCGCCCTACCACAGAAAGCCATCCACCCCGCCCCTCCTCCATCCCCACCCCGTCTCCCCACTCTACCACAAAAAGCCATGTACTCCCCCTCCCTCCCATCTCCTCCCCTCCCTCCTTGTACTCTTGCCCCTTCCCCTCTGGTCCCCACCACCGAAAGCCACCTCCCCGCCCCCTTCCCCCTCACCCCCTTTCCGTGCTCTCCCCCGCCTTTCCCCGCCCCCTTCCCCACAGAAAGCCCTCCACCCCGCACCAAAGGGAGACCGCGCTCCCGCGCTGCTGCCTGGTAGAGCTCCTCTACCGGCTCCACAGACGCCCGGGGGCTGACACGCAACCCGGCCCCAGGGAGAAAGCACAATACCTTTCTCAGCCATGCCCACGGCGGAGGAACAACAGACCCTCAGCCAGCGTAGCGGCCCCAGGAGACGGGCACGCCCCGAAGGCGGGGCCCCGAGAGAGGAGAGGCGGCGATTGGCTAGCTAGGCCGCCGCGGGCGGATGTGCTTTGTCCGGCTCCCAACCGCGCGCCTGCGCACCGGGCCAGGAGCCGCCGCCGCTGGGCGGATAGGGGCGGGGCCGGGCGGGCGCGGCTCGTGATTGGCAGACTCGGCCGGCGCTTTCCAGGGCTCAGCTGCGCGCACGAGCGCGGCCGCCGGCGGGGGGACGCGAGGGGGGCGGGGGAGGAATGGCGTCCGCGGGAAGATGGCGCTAGGCCTCGGAGCCGGCCTGAGGGGGGCGCGCATCCGCCCGCCGCTTCCCTTCGCAGGCTGCCGTCTCTAGCCGCCTCCCTGGGGGTGGGCCTCGGGCGGGGAAGCGCGCCGGCGAGCCCCGCCCCCGCGCCCACCATGGCGGCGGCTCCCCGCGTCCACCACGGCGGAGGCTTTTCCTCAGACGTGGCAGAGCCGGAAGCCGCGGGGCCCGCTCGGCTCCCTGCCGGTGGGGTCCAAGAGGGGGCGGTCTGGTAGGACGCAGACGTGGGTGGGAGTCTGCCCGGGCGTCTCTGCACGCTCAGGAGCGGTCATCTCCCGCTTACCCTCCCAGCTCGCCCCTCGATTTTGGTCTGTACCCACCCCTGCTTGACCTCACATGTTTTAGCCAAATCTGAGAAAGATGAGGGATATTAGAAAGCAGAGCAGTCGATTGGGTCGGTCCAGAGCGGATGGTGGAGACCTAAACCCCTCTGCTACACCCTGGGAGGCTACAAACAGCCAGAAAGCGCCCCTGTGTCCGGTGCTCCGGATGTTCTGTTGCTAGGCAACGGCCCAGCGAGCTAGCTTGGGTGGAGCAGTCGGGCTAGGGAAAGGCAGCTGAGTAACTTGTGAGTCACTTGGAAGTTTTAATAGGCGGGACAGCTCTCTACGAACTGCTAAAAGTGCCTTAAAAGTGATTAAGAGTCCTAAGCAGCCAGGTATGATACAGAACCCAGACAGTGAGGTGATTAGACCTGTAACGGTTGCCTAGGTTCAAGTCCTGGCGCCCTGGTGGTTCTATTGTTGTTGTGTTTGTTTTGTTTTGTCTTATTTGCTATGGAGTATAGTGGCCGTGTGCCTCAATTTGATGGTTTAGTCAATGAGAATATCTACTTCCTAGTGACAGGAAAATAAGTGATATTTGTGAGTGGCAGCTAGAACAATTCAAAGCACCAAAGAAACATTTAATGGCTTTTTTTTTATTCAAACATATTCGTCATTCCCTAATTAACTTAAAGTAAATTTTTATCCCTTACCTTCTCTAAAGCACAGATCTTTTTTTAAGTGGTAATGTGTTCTCCAGAATTCCACACAACTTAAGCCATAAATACCAGAGAATGACTATTAATAAATATCCCACTCGTAAATGTTAAAGAAACACGTGCTGACTTTAGGACCCCAACAACAGTTTATGATAGTAGAATAAAGGTGTTGCTCACAGATCACTCTGCCTACTAGTTCTTCTCACTTTCTCCTTGACGTGAGTTGATTCTTCGCCTTGACACTTGAAACACAATGTACACTGCATATTCTGGATGCCTTGAGGCATAAGGGTGAGTTGTTTTTATGAGTCTAAAATCAGCTGCTCCCAAATCCTTTTATTATTACAACCTAATATTAGAGCTGTTTTTGCTTGCCACATAAAGGAAAACATCTTGCCTTGCAAATGTTCTGACTTGTTTTTATATGAAACTGGTGTATTAAAATAAGACTGGCCAAACTTTCACAGGGCCTTGGAACAGTGCTCAGGAAAACCTGTTTGTTTAGAAGTGTGCATTTGTAGACTTTTATTTCCTGTGTGTTTTACATGTCAGTTCTCTTCCCATGTTGACTTTATGTCCTCAGTGTGTTTTTACATGTCAGT
>NC_022015.1:75388992-75422105 GCF_000317375.1 Microtus ochrogaster | reverse complement strand
TGACTTTATGTCCTCGGTGTGTTTTTACATGTCAGTTCTCTTCCCATGTTGACTTTATGTCCTCAGTGTGTTTTTACATGTCAGTGCTCTTCCCACGTTGGTAAGGTCTACTTGCCTTCCTTAGTTTAGTGTAAAAGATCTGGAATGTGTATAAATTACCCCTATTCAAATGGAGACGAAGCTCTGTGGTAAGATGCTTGCCTGTCATTCATGAGATTCTGTGTTTGAACATTAGCCTGAAGGAAAAAAGAACCCTAACTAAAAATACCCCTTAAAGCTTCCGTGTGTTGTTAGACAAATATTTCCATGCTCTTAGTGTCCTGAAACCTATTTGACTACAAAGACTTTAGCATTTGTCATGCAAGACGTCTGTATTTCATAGGAAATTTTCAAGGAGTAAAAGGTGCTGCCCTGTGAGCCCAACAACAAAGACTCCTCTCCCTACCGCAGAGAACAATGGGAGAACTGTCCTGGACACAGGAGAAGAGTCATTAGTTTCCGCTTAAGTCAGACTTTCTCTGTTTTCAAGTTTCTTCAATTCCCGAGGCTACTATTGACGTCTTTTTATTCACGAGGGAGTGGTAAACTGTGTCCTCCAATCTAGCCTGTGATTACTGTTGATGGCATGATGACATATACCTAGAAATTTATGAGATTTTTTGATATAATGATATATACCTACAAAATTTATGATTTTTGTATAATTATTCATTTTTAAGTGCAGGAAAACAATATTATATAGTCTTCCTCCCTCTCCCTCCCACCCTCCTCTCTCTTTCTTCCACATGTAACACTAAAGGTATTTTTAAGCACAATTAAAATTTCAGTAGATTTCTTTTTCTTTTAACCTTGCAGCTTTGGCATTTAAAAACAAAAACCTAAGCCAGGTGGTGCCTTTAATCTTAGCACTCAAGAGGCAGAGGCAGGCAGATCTCTGAGTTTGAGGCCAGCCTGGTCTACAAGAGCTAGTTCCGGCACAGGCACCAAAGCTACAGAGAAACCCTGCCTCAGAAAAACAAAAACAAAAAACTGGCATTAAATCAGGATAATCTATTTTATTTCTTAGACTTTTCTATATTGACAAAAATTATGAGCCGAGCAGTGGTACAACACGCCTTTAATCCCAGCACTTGAGAAGCAGAGGCAGGCGGATCTCTGAGTTCAGCCTGGTCTACAAAGCAAGTTCCAGGACAGCTAGAGCTGTTACACAGAGAAACCCCCACAGGACCCCCCCCACCCACACAAACACAAAAATTTTCTCATGAAGACATAGCTACTATCTAAAGGGTTTTCTTCCTTAAGATATAAACACTTGCAAAACTACGATTATAAGCCTTTTGTATGAAGAATTGTGTGAAATCCACATGATTAAGTTGATGTTAGCATAGAAGAAAAATTTAGTAAAATTTCTTAACTATTTACTATGACATTTTCTTACTTGTTTGTAAGTGGAAAAATACCTTCAAAAATTCTTGCCTAGGTTTCTCTTGGCAGTGGCACCTTACAGACTTATTGCTGATGTAGAGGTGTTGTTCTATTACTCTGTCAGCTCTTAATTTTCCTGTTGAGAATAATTGACTATGTGGTTTTTTTTTTTTGTTTTTTGTTTTTTTGGTTTTTCGAGACAGGGTTTCTCTGTGGCTTTGGAGCCTGTCCTGGAACTAGCTCTGTAGACCAGGCTGGTCTCGAACTCACAGAGATCCACCTGCCTCTGCCTCCCGAGTGCTGGGATTAAAGGCGTGCGTCACCATCGCCCGGCGACTATGTGTTTCTTGTTCTTTCTCTGTTACCTGAAGATCTCATGGAGAATTCAAAACTGTGTGATTAATCTCCTTTTAGAGATCATCAAATACTCTTTTGCCAAAGGGACCTCTCTGCATATTTTTTTACTACTCCTCAGTATAATAATCATGAAGGAATTGTATTTTAACCCCAGGTGAAAGGGCTCTTAGTTGTTTTCAGCAACCCTAAGACTTCTCCTCGCTAAGTAGTGTGAGCACCTAGAATGAGGAGATCCGGTGATGAGATAAAACCTTTCCAACACATGGCGCCTGGGAAAGCTTCTGATAACCAAGGTGCAGAATAATGAACCCAACCCTAAAGAGCTCCCTTCCCGTGAAGTTCCTGTCCTTTTATCCTGCCAGATCTGGGCTTTTGTCAAGTCGACTGTAGCCTAGAGAAGCCAAAGTGTCTGTGGTGCACTGCTACTGCTGGGTGTGCTGTTCCCTCAGAGTGGAGGCAAGTCAGAGGAACAATGGTGACGGAGAAGGTGGACTAGGTGGGGTGAGCACAGGGGCTTGGTGACAGAAGAGAGACTGTGAAAAGACAGAATCAAAGTACTGCTCAGGGCCACACCTTTCTCAGATCCTTTATTAATGCAGAAATGTCACCTTGAATTCATTTGAAGAGAAGGCATTAGGTGTCAGCGCGTCCTTGAGCAACTGAACTTGTCTTATAATCATCTTTAACCACCTTGGAGTCTGAGAGATAACAACTCCCGTGATAATTTCACAGTATAGAAAGTGTTTGAAGTACCGGTAAACACGTCCATTCAGTAGTCTATCCTTGCCTCTCATCTCTGCTTCAGTCCTGAGGGTACGGACTGCTTGGTGACGTTTTTAGTTGAAGAGAAAACAGGAAATGGGAGTTAAGAGACCACTCTTCCCGTTTTAGGGTCTTACTGTGATCTGGCGTCTGTTCTTCCACCCCAAGCTTTGATGATACATACAGTACTGGATCAAACGTGTGTTGGGGTATTATTCTCAGGTGTGTGACTTTAGTTTTCGCTGCATCTGTTTAACTCTGAAGCTGTGTTACTTTGCCTGTCTAACACACCTGATGGTCTAATAAAGAGATGAACCGCCAAGAGTGAGGCAGGAGCAGGATAGGCGGGGCTGGCAGGCAGAGTATATATAGAATAGAGGGCCAACAAAGCGAAGAAAATAAAGAGGAGGAACAAGAAAACAAGGAGAGGAGGAGGCCAGGGGCCAGCCACCCAGCTACACGGCAAGCCACAGAGAAAGAAGGAAAGCAAGACATACAAAAGTTAGAGAGATAAAAGCCAGAGGTTTCTCCTGTAACACTTACTGTCCGTCTGTCAAGCACCCACACCGTCTCACGTCCTCCGAGTCAGGAGTCTTTTCCTTACAGGCACTTTCCACCCCTTTGAATCAAGAAATGGTTTCACTGAAAGAACTCTTCCCCAGCGCCTGCCCCACAGACTTGGAGAACAGAGACATAGTCTCTTCTCCTTGCTCTGCCAGGACTTTTGAATCTACACCCATCTATGAATGCTGGATATTGGGGATGCAGCCTCTGTGTTGTTGAAGGTCTGTGGCACGTGCAGGAGAAGCACCCTTAAGGAAATTCAGACTCTTTAGGCTTCCGATCTGTCATTTAGCAGTCAGCATACCCAAATACTACGAAATATAGTCTTGGGCTTTAGATCAGCAGGCAGCTAATCACATCCACACATTAGTTAAACAAATTCCTACAAAACTACAAATTATAAGCTACACAAGAGTTAAAAAACAAAAAAAGACAGCCTTACTGCCGGTGGGTCGGCACCATCTGAAATGCCTTCCTGATTTAACTCCGAGCCATTGAAATCAAGTTTCTGAACCTGTGTGCACAGGTTTGGGATTTTTGTAAAACTGCCAAACCTGCAGTACAACAATAATTAGCATAAAGCTTGTGTAATTAAGATGCCTGAAAGGAATGAGCCTGGCTTCAGCAAGAGGGTCTCCTTGTTTAAAGAGCAGGGAGGAAGGGGAGGGGGAAGAGGGAAGACGAGGAGGGGCAGAGCAGGAAATAACGTCTTTGGGTCATATCTTTCCTCAGCTGCTTTCCATGGGTTTTGAGGAGACATCAAATTGGCCTTGTGTCATCCCGATGATTATCTACAGGGACAACCGATTTTCAGGCATTGTTTTTAAACACTCATTTTCAGACCCACTTTGGAACCAATACCACCCTGTCTGCCCTTAATATGTCCTACTTTTACAATATAAAGATCCATTATGGGCTGGAGAGATGGCTCAGTGGTTAAGAGAGGACTGGCTGTTCTTCCACAGGTCATGAGTTCAATTCCCAGCAACCACATGGTGGGTCACAACCATCTGTAATGAGATCTGGCGCCCTCTTCTGGTGTGTCAGCATACATGGAGGCAGAATGTTGTATACATAATAAATAAATGTTTTTTTTAAAAGATCCATTATAACTAACTAGCAATTGGAATTTCCCCTTTCTCATAAAAGAACAGATAAAATTCATTCCAGAAAAGTAAGTTCAAGGACATCAAACAGAAGATAGGGTGAATTGGGACCTGGTGACTTGATTTCGATGAGTGGGGGAAAAAAGATGGCATGTTATTACATGTTTAAAAAACCACGGGTAAGAACTGTGTGAATTAAGGAGGCTATTTAAGAAGCTGGAATTAAGCATTTGCATAATAACTAGCAGCTCCCAAAGCAAGCCTTGCAAACTCATCCCCTTTCCATCAAGGACTGTCCTTCCCTGGACCACAGTGTTCCTAACTGAAGTAAGGCCTCAGGAGTGTTCAAATATTTTCTGCCGAGGATTGTCATGGAAAAGAGAGAATTGGGGCAAGGAAGAGAGAGAGAGAGAGAGAGAGAGAGAGAGAGAGCGCATGTTTGGGAACATTTATTTTTCATAACAGATTACTGACTACACCATTTGTTTACTCCATAGAATTAATTATTCTACAGATTCAAACTGGATTTTGCGGTATAAACAACAGACCAAACCCTGTAAATCCTGAGTGCCTTGACTGAACCAGATTCTGGGAAAGTCGTGTCTTAAGGCTTTATGATATATTTAATATAAAGGATTATGGGACATCAATAGTCTGCCATTAATAAAGACGTAAGAAGACACTACAGATACATACAATACTTCTTAGGAGTCCTGGAATGTTTTAATAACCATGTTCAGCCTGATTATACCTCGTACCCTTGATAAGCTGTGCTTTATAGTAGCGAAAACTTGGAATGGCCAAGCCTGTAAAGCCACAGACCTGACTTCTTTGAATTTCCCTTTGTACCCTAGACCCCATCTTTGTTGATTCTCAGTGCTGTGTGCAGCGAATTGGGGATGAAATGTGTTGTGGTCAAATGGGGAAGGTGTGGTTGAGTAAATCATTTCTTTTTTTTTTAAGATTTATTTATTTATTATGTATACACTATTCTTTTTTTTTTTTTTTTTTGGTTTTTCGAGACAGGGTTTCTCTGTGGCTTTGGAGCCTGTCCTGGAACTAGCTCTTGTAGACCAGGCTGGTCTCGAATTCACAGAGATCTGCCTGCCTCTGCCTCCCGAGTGCTGGGATATTAAAGGCGTGCGCCACCACCGCCCGGCTTGTATACACTATTCTGTCTGCTTGGATGCTTACAGTCAGGAAGAGGGCACCAGATCTCATTACAGATGGTTGTGAGCCACGATGAGGTTGCTGGGAATTGAACTCAGGACCTCTGGAAGAGCAGCCAGTGCTCTTAACCTCTGAGCCATCTCCCCAGCCCCCAGAGTAAATCATTTCTAAATAGAGATAATCACGGGCTGTCAATTCAAATTGTGACACATGGGGAACTCTTTGGAGATTTTGTTTGAATACAAGCTCTGGTGGATGTAAATGATACTTGCTAACGTTTGCAAGTCCCCCCGCCCTTATTACCTTATTCCAATGACAACATGGCTTCAGCATGGAGTAGGGATGAGTTAATCAGAGGATCTGAGCTCTTTTTCTGAGTTCTGACCTCACAACTATGGCTGTTTACATTGGTTTTTGGACAGAGTCTAGATCTAGGCTACACAGCCAGCATTCTGGTGTTTCTCAGAGGAGGATCTCAATGGCATTGCGTCCCAGAGTTAACTTGCTTTTTGTTTTTTAATTAGACTAGCAGTAGCTGCCACAGCTCTTGGATAGATGGGCCATCCTATGGCTACAGGGTCCAAACATTTGAACAGGTATGTCGCAGGGTCTTTCTATGACCCCAAAGATTGAGTTAAAATCACTTTTTGTTTTATAGACAAACAGATGGAAAAGCTTTGAGACATCTGGAAGTGCTAGGCCTGGAGCTGAACGTCTTTTGTCTAGTCTCAGGCCAGATTTAGAGGCTCAGTGACCTGTTTTGTATTGGTGTATAGAGGCTTTGCTATTTCCACAAACTCTGGCATTCAGAGGCAGCAATACCCATCCACAGCTAGGAGATCTTGGACTTGTGTGGTAGTTTGAGTGTAATTGGTCCCTATAATCTCATAGGGAGTTGCACTATTAGGAGGTGTGGCTTTGTTGGAGTAAGTGTGTCACTATGGAAGTAGGCTTTGAGGTCTCATATTTGCTCAAGCCACACCTCATATTTACACTATAAACTATAAGTACATAAATACTATAATACTATAAAATACATTAAAAACTGAAATAGTATTCCAAACCTTAGGCCTTAGTAAATGGAGGCATAGAAAGAGTTCATAACCTATAGAGCATGCTATATACTAAAGATGTCAATTTCCTTCAAGTTAACCTGTGGATTTTATGCAATTTCAGTTAAAAAAAAAACTCTTAGCATGTCCTAGCATGATTATGCATTTGTGGATCATTGTAATTAAGAAGCTGGCTCTGAAATTTAACTGGAAATACAAAATAGCAGCCAAGATGTCTCGGAAAAGAACAAAAAAGGAGGTGACTTACTCCACTGGGTAACCTGACAAGGGGGCCGTGGAGAGCTGGAGCAAGGACAATGCACAGACACCAGCGGGAAATGGAATCTGGAAGCTTCCACGTACACATAGAGACCTCATTCATTAAAATGATCGCACCACAAAGGAAGGATGAAGGTTTGTCTTTCTGTTTCTGGTTCAGCGCTAGAGACTGAAAAAGACCTTGTATAGCAGACAAGGGCTCTATCACTGAGCTATGCCTAAGCCACGAACTATCTTTTCAATAATGGTAGTAGTCGACTGAAGAGCCATATGGGGAAAAAATTTTCCTCGGTATGTATGTGTGTGCAAGTGTATGTGCGTGCGTGCATGTGTATGCATGTGTGTGCTCGCATGTGCCTACACACACACAGCATTCTTGGAGGATTTAGAAGCAAATGTGAGAAGGTTGGTGTTATTTTAAATGATAGTTTAGAAGATTTAGGAAAGAAAATAAATTCATGGATTTAAGAAATGGAAAATTTCTTAAATAAGGCATAAAATAATTTGATTAATAAAGGAAAGATTGGCTGGGTCCGCTATATTAAAATTAAAAGTTCTGTTTATCAAAGGTACTTAATGAAGTCAAAATGGATGTCCCAAATCAGGAGATATAATTTACAATATATCTAACTGATAAAGCAAATGAGTAAGGAAGACACAATCCCAACTCAATGTTCAATGTTCAAATTTAATGAGATTTCATTAAATGATGTCTAGCCCAGCTGCACAATCACCCTGGTTCTGAGCAATGACAGGATGTTCAAGATGATAACTGCCAGTGGCCATGATGTGGGTGGTCTATGCAGCCACCTAACGCCATGTTGATGACCATGGTCCATGCTGCTGCCGAGGGATATGCTTGGGTCCATGGTCCTTCTGCAGCCCAGGCCCTTGTTGATGTCCATAGCTCATGTTACCACCAAGGGCTATGCAGATGCCCATGGTCTATGCTTCCACCTGAAGCCATGCTGATTTTATGGACCAGGCCGCTGCCAAGGGCCTGATATGAGTGGACTGTGTGGCTGTCGGATGTAAGATGAGGGCCTGCTTGTTGGGGGTTTTGTGCTGTCCAGTTCCCACAGCCATTTAGGTCCCAAAGAAAACCACACAGAGGTCTACATGAGTTATAAACTGATTGACCCATTGACCCAAACTTCGTTCTTCTTCCTCCCAACATTCTCAGTTTGATTTTCCCACCTAACCTTATCCTGTTCAGCTATTGGCCCATCAGCTTCTTTATTAAACCAATCACAGCGACATATATTCACACAGTGTAAAGGAATATTCCACATGTTCATGATGTGAAATTCCCAAATAATTAATAAAAATAGTATGTAAAAAAGGATGTCTAAATGGCCAAAAAAAATTAAAATAATCAGTAATCATGGAAATTCTGATTAAAACCACAATGAAGTAAAGCCATGTGCTCACCACAGGGCAGAGGTAAGAAAGACTACCTTTACCAGGGCTGGTATGGACATAGAGCAACCAGAACATTGTTGGTGATAAGGGAAGAGAAATCAGAACAATTATCACATAAAGCCTGGGGTTATTTACTAAAGTTAAATGCTCCCTTAGAAAATTCTCCCTTAGGCACCCAGCCAGTGGGGATGTTGTGCACATGTTCAACAAAGGACACAAGAATGCTTGTATGCGTTTTCACAACAATCGAAGTCTGGCGTTATCCATATCAACAATGTAAATTTCACTATATTCACACAGTAGGAAACTGTATAGGAATTAAAATAAGTTACACAAACCCCACAGATGATGTTCATTAGCACAATGCACAACAAAAGAACCAGACGACCCCCCCCCCCCCCGCAAAAACAGCAGACCTTGCTTGACTCTTTTATTAATTTTAAAGCAAACAAAACTAGCTTATGGTGTTAGAAGTTCCTAATAAGTCAGGGACCTGAACGCTGAAGGTTTGTATATTTTTCTCTATGCACACTAAGCTTCAATATCAAGAAAGAAAGAAAAATTAGTCCGGAGAGATGGTTCAGTAGCTAAGATCATTGGCTGCTCTTCCAGAGGACCTACGTTTGATTTCTAGCTTCCCCATGGCAGCTCACCACCATCAGCGACTCCCATTGCAGGGGATAGGACACTCTTTTCTGACTTTCTCTGGCACCACCACAAATGTGGTACACAGACACACAAGCAGTCAATAAAATAAAAATGTAAATAAGTACAAATTTTAAATAATTAAAACTGTTTTAAGATAAATTTTTGTTTCTGAATTCAGCAACTCTGAAACAGCATGAAGTTTTTCTACAAATTACATGATGGTTATATACTATATGCACATTGAAATACTTCTTTTTAAAGTTAATGTACTTTATTTTTAGAACCCCTCAGGTTTACAGAAAGAGTGAAAAGGAAAATGGTTTCATATTGGCCTCACCTCTACCGCAAATTTGCAAGCACACCCTTCATTGGCACCTTCCGTCTCTGCGGTGGTACAATTTGCTACAATTGCTGAGGGATACTCAGTCATCATTAGCCATCCAAACCCACAGTGGACACCGAGATCCACTCGTTATATTGATTACATTGAAATGCCCAATAAATACGAAATCATAAAATCTCACTAGTGGTCAGACAGCTCTAATTAAAAACACAATGAGATACCACCACACATCCACCAAGGAGGCAAAATTGAGAACGATCAGCCATATCGGGATTAGTATGGCCAATATAGAATAAATTGACAGGAACCCTTCTACCCCTCTAGTGGGAATGGAAGTTGGAAGTGCTACCATTGTTAAGGTCTGTGGGTTTTAGCAGATGTATTGTGTCAGGCATCCACCTCCAGAGTTAGGTAGGCAGTTTTAAGTTGATCTTGGTTCCTCTGCTTCCTCCAGTCTCTGTGGTGACTGTTCACTTCCTTGACTCATTGGGTTCATCGTCTTTGTTACCATAGCAACTTGTTTCCTAGAGATGCTGAGACTTTCTTCTGCCATTAGTTAATGGCGTACTTGAAACAGCAGATACGTAAAAATTTAGAGGCACGTAGTTGAGCAGGAAAAGTTAGTTCCCAGGTCAAGGATTTCAGAACTGGCCTGCTTTCCACTTGTTTTCGCTAACTGGGAAGATGTGTCGATATTCTCGGGAATGGTGGAGGGAACACTGGCCATGTGCCAGCCTGACCACAGCTCTCACATTCGGCCTATGTGAGTCACGCTCCTGAATCAACACATGCTCGAGACGAGGATGCGCCTGATCCTGCTCCTGGCTCACTCATCTCACGAGGCGCAGTATACTTCTCTACGTGAGCACTGACTGTCCAACCTGGGCACAGCGGGTTGTTCTCTGGCTCATTCTGCGGCATTCCTGGGAGTGACGTCTCAGAGGTGACTAACAAACACGCTGATGGGAAAGGCAGACAGCTGGTCTGTCCTGCCCAAAAGGAGCAGTCCAACATAGCTTCTGGGAAGTGCTCAACTGATAGCTATGTTGTTCTTACATAAAAATTATTTTTCTTTTTTGGTTTTTCAAGACAGGGTTTCTGCCGGGCGGTGGTGGCGCATGCCTTTAATCCCAGCACTCGGGAGGCAGAGGCAGGTGGATCTCTGTGAGTTCAAGACCAGCCTGGTCTACAGAGCTAGCTCCAGGACAGGCTCCAAAGCCACAGAGAAACCCTGTCTCGAAAAAACAAAACAAAAAAAAGACAGGGTTTCTATGTATAGCCCTGGCTGTCCTGGAACTTGCTCTGTAGACCAGGTTGGCCTCAGACTCACAGAGATCCGCCTGCCTCTGCCTCCCGAGTGCTGGGATTAAAGGCGTTCATCACCATCACCCAGCTGTGAAAATAATTCTTGACTGTGAGCTTCAGGGATTTTTTTTTCTAGGATGATCTTTGGGTTACAGGGGTTGTACTGAGTCCTAATCTATATTGCTGCCTACTTTTCTGGTGTTCTGCCCTCAGACAACAGAGAGAGTTGTGATACTTATTCACATTTACAGAAAACTCTTAATTAGAGCCTGTACTGGGTAAATAACTTATTTCTACAAATACTCCTACATTTTTGTATGGAGAAAATGAAAAAGAAGGAGGTAGAAGGAGGAAGAGGAGGAGCCTCCAGCCCTCTGGGCCATGCATTCCAGTTGGAAGCAACCTTGCCACCTCAGTCCTGGCTCAGGATGTTTATGTTGGAAAAGAAAGTAAAAATCCAAATCCAGCGTTCCCAGAAAGCTAACGTGCAGAGCGATGTGCGGAGAGCAAGGACAGCCGGCTTAGGACTCGTGGGTGCTTATGCTGGTTCAGAAACCGAGGTGCTCTCTAAGCCCTTCTTACAAACAAGTCCTTAAAGTGACTTCTCTGAGAAAAGATCCTCTCCACAGACCTAACCACCCTTCAGAGCTGCCAGATGTCAGCACGGCTTTTCCAGTTCCCTCACGGTGATGAACCGCTTTCCCTGTGGGCTAGAACACACTTTCCACAAACAAAATCAAGGAGTGCCCGTGTCTTGTCTTTACCTGAAAATGTCTCGAGGTTACAGTTGTGACATGTCATTATTCAAAGGGATGAGCGCATCAAACTTTAAAGGAGCAGAGCTGGCAACAGAACTACAAAAGAAAACATGACAATCAGCTACAAGATTGTAAAAAAAAAAAAAAAAAAAAAAAGTCTCAGGGACCAGAAGAGCAAGCAAGGGCTTGTTTCTTTACCTTCCTAAGGCAAAACAGGGAATGGCTCCCCGTGGGAAAAGCAGGTCTTCACTTCTGATCGTGATCTGAAGGAGCAGGAGGCTAACTAGGCTGGGGCAGGGTGTAGCTCAGCGGTGGAACACTTGCCTAACTTGTAGAAGGCCCTAGATTCCACTGCTAGCACCAAAGAAAGAACTTAGCAGGTTAGAAACAAGGGCCTGGTCATGCTCGCTGTTTGTGGTGACTGTCACACAAATCCACCCGCCATAGTGGAAATGAATCCAGCTCCTGCGCCGCCTGCAGGAGCTGTGCCTGTGAGTCCTTTCTCTCAACACACCCCCAAAACATTCAGTCTAACCCTACAGGACGAAGGTGAAGAAAACACCAGAAAGGCTGGGTGGTGGTGGCGCATGCCTTTAATCTCAGCACTCAAGAGGCAGAGGTAGGTGAATCTCTGTAAGTTTGAGGCCAGCCTGGACTACAGAGCAAGTTCTAGAACAGCTAGGGTACACAGAGAAACCATGTCTCGAAAAACAAATGGAAGGAAAGTAGGAAGGAAGGAAGGAAGGAAGGAAGGAAGGAAGGAAGGAAGGAAGGAAGGAAACACCAGAAAGGAAGTAAAGGAGGTGAACATATTGTAACTCTCCATTGAGAAAGTCTAGCATTAATTCTACCTCTTCAAGTTTGTAGAAATCTATCCTGAAAGCCCCTCTCCCCTGTTAGTCCACTCCCTCCTCTCCCCTTTGCGGCCTTGGTGACATCCTTCTTAACGTCACTGTATTTCGTCATCCTTTTTCTCCTCCCCTTAGTCCCACTCACAATAGCTCTTGCAGTAAGCACAGTGCACAGGTCCTACAGATACATAGATGACTGCAGAGCAGGGCCAGGACTAAGGGGAGCAGAGAGAAGTGGAAGATCCCATTTTCAACATGCTGAGATTGACGTGCCAGCAAGACATCCATGGAGGTGGGCAGTAAGTCATGAATGCCAGTCAGACGCCCTTGGGAGAGAAAGTTGTACTGAAGAGAGTCCATGTGAAGTTTGTAACTGAGAGTACAGGGAACGGTACAACCCACAGCAGATTTCTCCTAGGGTTTTTGGTCAATGGCTTAACAGCGTAAAGCCAGGCTGAAAGAGATATATATATATATGTATAGATAGATAGATAGATAGATAGATAGATAGATAGATAGATAGATAGATAGATAGATAGATAGATATATCGATATAAAGAGTAGGCAGAGTCAGAGAGAAGCCATGGAGTCCCACTGGAGACAGACGCCAGATGCTAGACACTGGATGGAACTTTACCCGGTAAGCCACAGCCTCATGGCGACACACAGATTAATGGAGATAGGTTAGTTTAGGGTATAAGAACTAGCTACAAATATGCTTAAGCTATTGGACAAACAGTGTTGCTACAAATAATACAGTTTCTGTGTGATAATTTCAAGTCAGGACAGCCAGGATGAATAAGCAGCTTCTGTCAACAGAATGTAATGTTAGAAAAAGAATAAATATCACAAATCAAATGTTTACATCCCCATTCTAAGAAATAATGAAACCTGGGTTAGAGGTATAGTTCAGTGATGAAGAGCTTCCTCTCCATGTATAAGGCCCTGGGCTGGGTCCCGAACTTTGAAAGAAAAGGGAAAAGAATTTGGAAGTACTGGAGGACCACGGAGATCATTCAGTGGGTAAAGACTCTTTTCACACAAACCTGGCAACCCAAGATCAATCTCTGGAACTCACAGAAAGGTGGAACAAGAGAACTGACTCCACCAAGTTGTCATCTGACCTCCACAAGCAGTCTGGGGCACCTGTGCCCATACATACATTTTGTGTACACACACACAATAAAAGGTGCATTTTTTTAAAACACTCAAAGGTTGACAAGATAGCTCAGTAGGTAACGGCACTTACCTATTGGTAATGCCAATAACCTGAGTTGGATCCCAGGGACCCACAGAGCAGAAGGAGAGAACTAAGAGTTATTCTTTGATGTCCATGTACATCGCAACATGCACGTTCACACACATGCACACACACACACATACAGTGAATGAATGAATAAATGAATGCATGAATGCAATTTTTAAAAAATTAAAACATTTAAGAACAAATATGCAGTAGTAAGACAAAATTGGAAGCACGTTTTCAGATGCAGATAGCAAACACATCAGAAGGCAATGAAATTGGGAGCACAAAAACAATTAGTAAGCTCAATAATATTAATAATTAGCCGGGCGGTGGTGGCACACGCCTTTAATCCCAGCACTCAGGAGGCAGAGGCAGGCAGATCTCTGTGAGTTTGAAACCAGCCTGGTCTATAAGAGCTAGTTCCAGAACAGACTCCAAAACCACAGAGAAACCCTGTCTCGAAAAACCAAAATAATAATAATAATAATAATAATAATAATAATAATAAATCAATTAGTTTTGGAAAGACCATTAGAGCAAAACTAGTCAGATGAGATCTGTTAGTGCTCAGCCCTATATGGGACCGCTGAAGGGGGCGAGTGCTGTAAACGCCGTCTCCTGATGTGACATGGCCATTACTCCCATCAGATCACACAGCTGTTACCATCAGCATCGGATTCCCACAAGACTGGCCCTAACAACGATCCCATCATGAATGGGAGTGGCCCTGGCAGTTAATGACTGCTGGAGGAAAGGGATCATTTTCTTCAGTGGTATAGCCATTGGCTAGATGCCTAGGCTCCAATAATGATCCCCGACCCAAGCTTTGAGAAGAACTATCCCATAGCCAGTGTGCCACAGAGAGAAAGCAAACATGAAATATGGAGCCCACAAATCATTTTCACCATTTTATCTCATTTTGTTATTCTCGTTTCCACAGAGATGGGGTTGGAACCCAGGGCTTCACACTTGGTAGGCTAGCACTTAGGACAGCGCTACATCCCCAAGCCTCACGTGAGCTTCACTGAACCTGACCTAGAACTCATTCAGTATAACAAGCCCCTTTCCTAGAGTCGTTGTCATGGCTACATGCAAATTGCACACTGCATGGGACTGATGCAAGAGAAAACAAAACAGCCATGAGGGTTGACTGGGGTTTAACATGTTTCTAGGAAACTAGAAGGCTGTATGCATGCGGAGAAAGGACGTGCACTGCACGCATGCTCAGAAGTCTCAGCAGTCTTTCATTTCTCTCTGCGATAATTGTAAGGCTCCGCGAAAGCGAGACGTGAAGGCTAAGGTGGAGCCGCCAACTGCCCGGATGAGTGTTGAGCACGGAGTCTACTACACGCATAGAATTCCTTAACGAAGGTGGGGGTTCGGTTCCAAGCATGTAAGGAAATCTCTGTCAGTTCTTTGTTCACATTAAGTCAACTGGGAAGAGACTTTAGTGACCACACACAACCAAGAAGAGAGACTTTGTCACCTAACTGAGAATACTCGTGGATAAAAAGCAGCGATTAGGAATAACAGAGCCTGAACAGCGTGAATTTTAAAAGATGCAGATTTTAAGAGTTGCTCTGCTTTCTGAAACACAACAAAATCAAGGTAATTATGAAACATGCAAATAAAGCCTCATACACAACTTTTCTCTTAAATTTTATTGTGTGTGTGTGTGTGTGTGTGTGTGTGTGTGTGTGTGCATGCACGCGAGCGCTCGTTGATATTTTGCCAAAATGTTCCAGGGAAATGGAGTTACAGACAATAGTGAGCTGCCATGTGGGTGGTAGGGATTGAACCTCGGTCCTTTGGAAGTGCAGTCAGTGTTCCTAACCACCACTGAACTGTCTTTCCAATCCCATACATGACTTTTTTAAAAGTAGGTTTTGCCAGGCACGAAAAACACATGTATGTATGAAGAACTGAGAGAGGCTTGGGGCATTAGTAAAGTATACATCTCTCCTCTAGGGGTGGCTGTGACATTGCCAAAAACAATTAACACAGGGAAAATCTTGGAAAGTGAATTCTCTCTCTCTCTCTCTCTCTCTCTCTCTCTCTCTCTCTCTCTCTCTCTCTCGCTCCCCCCCCTCCCCTTGCCCTTCTTGGCTATCTTGCACCATGCAGTGATGGCTCTTTCCCACCATGCCTTACTGCCGTGATGCACAGTAGCCTCAAACAGATCCAAAAAGCTAAGCAACAGAAACCTGTGCAGACATGAGCCAAAATAAACATTTCTCCCTAGAAGTTATTCCTCAACTGTATTGGTTAATAGGAAGTTAAACTAGCATATACGATTCATAACAGCAGTAAGTACCTACCTAATGGGGGGACTTACCAACAGGGTATTTTAGAAATATTTGCCAAAGGAATTTTGAATTTCTGCAGAAATGCAGGCTGCAGAAGCCTAGAATGGGGTAGGCAGACTAACAATCAACTCTGGAAGGAACTCAAAGGATCAGACCGCTCAAAGAAGTGCAGAGTGGTTTCTGGTGGGAATGCAGACTCTGTTAGGGCTAGAGGCTGCTTACCTTGTGTTAAGAGAATTAGTCTACATTTTATCCATGCTCTAACACTTTGTGGGAGGTTGAGTTTAAAGGTCATGGACTAAGCTGGTGGAAGGAATTTTGAAGGCAGCTCAACATTCATGCTGTGACATAGGTATTTGTTTACCCAAGCTTACCATGAGAATGTGTTAGCACTAAGAAGAGCAAGGGTTTTTAGAGAAAGATGTGCAAAATTGGGGCCAAGGACAGTATGCTGTCAAAGAGATGGGGTTCATCAAACAGAAGCCATCCCTGCCTTTACAATGGGGCTACAGCGAAGACACCTTCAGAGTATTTTAGAAATAGGCTGGGCCCAACCTATCCCAGGCTCAAGGACGTAGAAGTTTCAATCCACTGGAAAGAGTTTCAGGGCTCCTTGTTTTCCAGGGCCACCTAGAAAGGCGCCTCCCCATCTAGACACTGAGCTGCTGTTAGAGTCATGGTCCAAGGGATCCGGCTGCTCCTCAAGGTGGTAGTAGACCTTGGTGACAATCAACATGATTCTGGTTTTGTAGGCATGCAAAATACAAAAGTTACAAGGTCTGTAGTTGTTGGATTTTTACTCTTTTGGGGACCTGCCACCCACCCAAATAAATACACACGGAGGTTTAGTCTTTCTTATAAAGGCCTGGCTTTAGCTTGACTAATTTCTAGCCAGCTTCTCTTAATTTATCCCATCTACCTTTTCCCTCTGGAGTTTTCCCGTTCTTTATTTCTGTATATCTTTTCTTTCCTTCTTATTCTGTGTCTGGCTGGGTAGCTGGGTAGCTGCCCTCCCCCTTTTGCCCACTCCTTGCTCTTGCTTTCTATTTCCTCCCATATTCCTCCTCCTATTTATTCTGTCTGCCTGCCAGCCCCACCTATCCTTTCTTCTGCCTTGCTATTGGTCATACAGCTCTTTATCAGACCAATCAGGTGTTGTAGGCAGGCAAAGTAACATGGCTTTACAGAGTTAAACAAATGCAACATAAAAGAATGCAGCACATCTTTACATCACTAAAACAAATATTCCACATCATAAACAAATGTGACACATCTTAAAATAATATCTACAACAAAGGTCATGGAGACATCTGCATGGGTTTTAAAGGAAAGCCTGGGAGACTGGAAAGCGTACCTACAGCGGGAACAGCTTCTCTAGATAGGATTTCAAGATCATAATACATGAAGCCATGAGAGTGAAGTTTCAGGTACAAAAGAAACATGAGGATGTTAAAGGCATTCGGAATGTGGACTGGAATGTCTGCTGTGAGGGGGCTATAGCCAGCAGAGCCATAGAGGTGGGGCTTATGGCAGAAAGTACCAAGCCCATCAGAGGGCATATCACAATGCCATGTGCCAAGGATGTTGGACTCGGAGTTACAGGATTCAGTTTTCCCCTGCAGGGTTTTGGTTTTGTTTTGGACTGATACTTCCTTGCTAGTCACCTATTCCCACTTATGGAATGGAAATGTTTCCTCTGTGACAATGTGCGTAGTGAAGGTATTTGTGGTCTTGTTTGTTTGTTTAATTTTACAAAAACTCAAGGTAAATGTTTGTCTTGCATCTCAGAGGAGAGACTGAGAAACACTGAATTAGTTAAGCCTGTGAGGGCTCTTAGGGATAGATTGAATGGATTTTGCATTCTGAGATTAACAGGAGCCTTTTGAAGTCCAGGGGTGAAATTTTATGGCTTAAGGTGATGTGGTTAGGTATCAAGTTTACAAGGGCTGGAGTTGCAATGCTTAATTTTGACCATTGACCTGATTGGATTGAAAGCCTAGGAGATTAGTGAAATGAATCTCTAGATATATCTCTGGAGCATTCGTTTCTGGAGAGGATTAACCAAGGCAAGAAGCCCCACCTGGATATGAATGTCACCATCCCATTGGCCGGGGACCCAGATGCAATGAAATGACATAAAGGACAGAGTTCACTAGTGAAGGCACGACACTCTGTGTGTGTGTGTGTGTGTGTGTGTGTGTGTGTGTGTGTGTGTGTGTGTACGCATGCGTCTGGGCTGCCAGCGTCTGGGCTGCCATGATTTTGACTTTGTTTTACTAGTCCCCTCTTCTAATTATTTTTCCCAGTTTAGCAAGAAAAAAAAAAAAGAATCAAAGTAGCACAATTTGAGATACTGTTTTCTTAGTCCCAACATTACAGTGCCAATTTTTGTTATTTCTTATGGCGCTAAATATGGATTTACCTAGCCTTTCATTACACTTCAAAGTATTTACTCAAGACAATTGATACAATTCAAATGCCCATCACTATAAGAACACGTAAACAATGGAAAATTACTCCATAACAAAGTCAGGCTCATGATGCATGCTAGCGCACAGATGAATCTCAGATAGCCACAGGAAAAGCTAGATACTGTTTAGCCTTCGAAAATGGCATTCTAGAAAAAGGCAAAACCACCTAGGCTGGAACCAGACAGTAGTCATCCTAGATGACCAGAGACAGGAGATAAGAATGGACTAATGTGGAACACAAGTGAAGTGGAGGGTGTAAGGAATTTCTCTGGAGCTTAAAAATAGTGGTGGTTATGCGGCTACGAGCATTTGCTGAAATCCCTAAGGCCTAAGGGCGTAGCTTTCTGATAGAACAAGAAAGCATTGGGCAGGATCCCCAGCCCCAGCCAGAGCATAAGAAAGGGTGGATTTTCCCAAATGTCAACAGTTGAGTAGCACCTCACTGGAAACTGTCAGGTCCTCAAGGTTGGAGACCACTGGTGTGGTCAGTTCAGGAACTTCCAGATGAGTGTTACTCGCCTGCAACATGTTGAGTGGATGGGTGTGTCTGGCATTGAGACCAGATTCTCACCATGAGTCTATGCGGCCGGAGACATACCCGTGGGGAATATACTGGCAACCACAGAATAGATAATAGGGTGCGGCCTTCATGCTAATGAAGACAGTCTTTGTGTGAACATGCCTATGAAAAGCAAACCCAGCTCCTGAATCATGGCCTACAGCACAAGAGAACCATCACCGCCTGACTCAGGCCTTTCAGCTTCTTGGCCTAAAAGCATGAAAATCTGCTAATTAATCCAGCTGTCAAGTAGCTTCCTGCTGCTTCATTGACCCGTCTTTATTTCTAGTTCCCCAGGAGGGATCAAGCGGAACACAAATTTCAGACAACTTATTTGGTAAGATAACTCGGTTCTGGGAGCTCACCTTTCCTGTATTGAGCTTTGCTTATGCTTGACAAGCTCCAGAGACATTTCTGAACCAATAACAAGATGAGGAGTTGCCTGCCTGGAGGGTTTCTCCACCAGGGTGGGAGGGCGACACTGCCAAGTTCAAGGCTACAGAGGCTTCGATCCTGACCCAGGGATTTGCCTTTCTCTCGCTAGTAATGAAATGCTTTTATTTAATCATCCAAGGGATACTTTTTCTCAGATTGTACAAGGTGTCTGTTTCATGCCTCTGTAACAGAATACCTGAAACAGGTAATTTGAAAGAAAAAAAGTGGGAGGGTGGGGAGGGAGCTTTATCTCTCTGGGAGTCCAAGATAAGGAATCAGAATTTGACGAGAGCCTTCTCCTAAAGTGGTGGAACACATCATGTGACAGAGGAAAAGAGAAGGGCCGAGCTCACCCATCTATGTGGAACCCACCAACCAGTGGTGGCATCGATGCATTGGTGAGGGCCCACTCCCTGTGACCTTAGTCATCACCTGCCTACCCTGTGACCACCCTCTCAACACTGCTTTAAGTTTCCAGCTCGTGACCTTGGTGGTCCAGGATGTGGCCACAGCAAAAGCAAGCAACTGCGGAGGTCAGGTCATCACTGATTTTTCTTGAGTACGCTGTGTTCTTTGGTTGAAAGAGCATGACTGCTATAGGGTATGTGTCAGAAATAGCATATGATGGTTTCTGTAAGCAGAGACTGCTTGTTTCTTTTCTGACTGCTCAGACCCAAATAACCACACAGAAACCATAATTAATTACAACACTGCTTGGCCTATTAGCTCAGGCTTCTTATTAACTACTTCTTACATCTTAAATTAACCCATTTCTATTCATCTGTGTTTCGGCACAAGGCAGTGGCTTACTGATAAGGGTCCAGCAGGCATCTTTTTCCTTGGGGAGGGGGCCATGTGGCGCCCCCTTGACTCCACCTACTCTCTCTTCACCTCTATTCAGATTTCCTACCTGGCTTTACCCTGCTAAGCCATTAGCCGAAACAGCTTTATTCATCAACCAATAAAAGCAACACATATACAGAAGGACATCCCACATCAGTTTCCAACCAAGTAGATATGTCACCTATGGGTGTCAAGTATTTTTCTATCGCTTAATTCCTAAATTCTTCAAGACAGAAAACGGGGCTGTTTTTAAGTGTCCCATTTATTACGTGATAAGGGGTGAGCCTAGGACAAATCTGGGTGGGGGGAGGGAAGACTAGAAACAAAAGGAATAATCTCGTTATTGTTTTCATATCCCCCACTGGAATGTAAGCTGTAACCCACGGAGGTTTGAGAAAGGTAACTTGGCTGGGAAGGCAAATTGCTGTGGTCAGCGGGCACCTTGGAACACTCTCAATATCCACCCAGTGTCTGGTGCCTCTGTCAGACTAACAGCTACTGTCTCTGTCCAGCCGCCTTTTTAATTATGTTCATGCGTGTATACAAGTGTGCATGGGGTTACACATGCATGACAAGGCCGGAAGTCAGCATGGTGACATCCGAGTCACAGCCTCACTCACGCTCCACCTGTTTTAAAACAAGAGTGTGGGCACACAGATGCCACGCACAGCTTACAGAAGCCAGTTTTTCCCTTCTACCTTGTGGCTCCCGGGGATGGACTCCCGGGGATGGACTCCCAGGGATGGACTCAGTGTATTAGACTGGACGGCAGACTTGGCTCTAGCCTCCCACTCCGTGTGTTCAGACAGATTCAGCTAGACTGGGTACCCAGGCAGCTCCCGGGATCCTCTTGGGTCAGCCTTCCCAGTGCCTAGCTTTTGTCTGGATTTGAATTTCGGACCTCATATTTGAATGGCAAGTGCTTTGCCGAGCGAGTGGTCTCCCAAGCCCTCTGTGCCATCTCCCTGAAGTCTCACTACTGTGCCCCACCGTGCTGTGTGTGCCTCGCTCTCACGTTGTCGTTGGTCCTTCATTCCGCTTTGCAGAGCGACTGGACAGACGGATCCAAGCCTTCCAGCCTCCCCCCTTCCACGCTCCTTCCCTCGCACTACGCTCAACCACCCTCCTCCAAGCCCTGTTCTTTTCTGCTGTACCCTGAACTTGAAGTGCTTTCTCCAACCTCAGTTTCTAACACCACCCCACCCTTAAGATCCAGATCCAGTGATGTCTCAAGCTGGAGGAAAGTCTCCAAAGTTCTGAGCGGTTCCATCACCTCTATGTGGTACATCCATCCTGAATACTTCCCTATTTGTACAACTGAGGTCCACCTCAGCTGACTCCAGGCACCTTATAATGACCTGTGGTACACACTCAGTAGGTGGTGGTGGTTTCCTCATTCAGCAAAAATGTGTGAGTTTGGGGTGGATACAGGGATGAATAGATCAGAAGTTGGAACTGGAAGAAAGGAAACCAGGTCCTTTGTTATTATAATGAAGGAAGCCAGGAGCCCAGGTGGGGACAGATTATTCTGGAAGCCTTATAGACAGGAAAAGCAGACCTACAGCCACATGGCAAAGGAGGCTGTTCTCAGCTACATCCCCACATCCTTCTGGTGGCCAGACTTCTCCACAAACACACATGCCCTTATCATAATTCTTTTTAGGTGAGTTCTGTTACCCAGAAACACGTGGTCACCAGGGAAGTCCAGGCAGGCGCATTGTCACCTAGTTCTAGTAGCGATCAGAGCAAAGCCCCAAAAGTACAAAATATAAAAAATGGGTTTTGTGTTGTATTTTTAATATTTGGGGATTAGTTCTTTAAAAATCAGTGGATTTGCTGTTCAGTAAAACAGTTGAATCAACAAATATAGAGATTAGAGTGGTCTCACGAACTATGTAAAAAAATTTAAGCCGGGCGGTGGTGGCGCACGCCTTTAATCCCAGCACTCGGGAGGCAGAGGCAGGCGGATCTCTGTGAGTTCGAGACCAGCCTGGTCTACAAGAGCTAGTTCCAGGACAGGCTCCAAAACCACAGAGAAACCCTGTCTCGAAAAACCAAAAAAAAAAAAAAAAAATTTAAAACTATTTTGTCATCCCCCCACTCCCTTCTCAATGTCTTTTGCCATTTTGTTTTGTTTTATTTTGTTTTTTGAGACAGGGTTTATCTGTATAACTTTGAAACCTGTCCTGGAATGCACTTGTAGAACAAGCTGACCTTGAACTCACAGAGATCCGCCTGCCTCTGCCTCCTGAGCGCTGGGATTAAAGGTGTGCACCACCAAGTCCAGCAATGCCCTTTACTTTTTATTGTCTCTTAGGAACAGTGTGCAAATGAGTACTTAAAGTTTAAGATCTCTAGATGAAAATACTATAAGTATCACTATCCACTGATGCGGCTTTATGGGAGGAAGTACTAAAGCATCTCTACCAACTGATGCTTAGGACACAGTCATCAAAACCAGCCAAGCAAAGGAAATGTGTGTGTATGAAGATACATGTGTATTATGAAGATAGATGCATATATATATAGGAGGTGCTTAATAAAAGCTCACCATGACCTGGGTTTATCTGTCACTTTTCAGAAACATGTCTGTCCATGGCTGAGTCCACCTGTTCCTATGCTGCTCAGTTAGTGAAGAGTCTGGTCATGTGATATCGACCTGCATCACATGTGCAGGCATGTGCTCACCACGTGTACTGGGCATCCTTTCCCTCTGCCTGCTTTAAAGTCATTGGATAAATTTAGGGACAGGACTATTTTTCTAGATGCCTTTTAAGGAACTTTGACTAGACTCCTAGCCAATCAAAAACTAAGCAGAAATTGGCCGGACTGTGGTGACACATGCCCTTAATCCCAAGACTTGAGAAGCAGAGGCAGGCAGATCTCTGAGTTCAAGGCCAGCCTGATCTACAGAATAAGTTCTAGGACAGCCAGCCCTGTTACACAGAGAAACACTGTCTCAAAACAAACAAACAAAATAAATAAATATTTAATTAAAAAAAATTAATGGGTCTAGCTGGGTAGTGGTGTCACACGCCTTCAATCCCAGCACTTGTGAAACAGAGGCAGGCATATCTCTGTGAGTTCGAGGCCAGCCTCGTCAACAAGAGCTACAGTTTCCAAAGCTACAGCTAAACCCTGTCTCAAAAAACTAAAAGAAAAAAAAAAAAAAGAATGTTCCTGGACCTAAAGCGATGATCAGTGGTTGTTAAGTTCTCACTGCTGTTGTCAAGGACCAAGATTTGGTTCCCAGCATCCACACAGTGTCTCACAGCCATCAGAACGCCGGTTCTAGGCTGTCTTCTGGCCTCAGAGGTACCTCACACGCTTAGTACCTACATGCGCATAAAATGAAAACAAATCCATCTCTTTAAAAATTAACTAATGATTCATCAGCGTGAGTCTGGCTGTGGAGAGGAGCGATGAGCACCTTTCCTGCCATGGGGGTCTTAGTCACTTCTGTTTCCGGAAGCTGACTCTCTGCCTCTTCATTTCAACAGGATTCCGCTGTTTTCTAGTTACTCTAAAACGCTCCTGGTGCTGAGAGTTTTGCACGTGAATATTAACAGACACAGTTCCCTCTCTTCGTGCACCACGATGAGTCCCAAACAGCTTTGTCAAGAGCTGGAAACTGAAAACCTGGGGGAGGTAGAGGATGAACACTGAATTTCCTTTTTCTTCCTTTCTCAAAGGAAAGATTCTATACTTACTACAGTTCTATACCTGCCCAGGCTCTAGAATAATCTACCCCTTCCCCTCACCTAGGGGATCGCTGTCGTGTATTGATCTAAATGTCACTTATGTGGCCCTACTCAAGACCATGCACCCTCGCAGTGTCTGGAACTACGTTTTTACAATCATTGCCACATGCCTAATCATAGAAACCTACATACGTACTGTTGCTTGCAGATTGAATTGCGACGTGCAAGCCCACACAATCATGTGTGACATCTTAGCCACAAGAGTCTCGGGAATGAAAAGACTACTAAAGAAGTGACCGATTTAAATGGGCATTATGATGGGCCCTCATCCCATGTGACTGGTGGCCTTCTAACAAGAGATGAGGAACTGTGTGATTCTATACCTAGTACAGAATCTATAAGCGGGACTCAGACACACCCATGAACATGTGGGAACATATGTGCTTGTAGGGGCACACAGGCTGACTAGCTGGCAAGGGCCTGACATTTTCATGGAATGTGGGGAATAGCAACATTATTACAGGAACCAGAAGGCAGAAAGCCCAGCCGTGTTTATGCAATGGTTGCTAAGCAAGCTCTAATAGTAGCCATAGTTAAACCAGTCAGTTGTCTTAATAAACAGATTTCTATCTAATCTTTTCTTGTCGATATCATATCATAGTGCTACTGATGAAAAATTCCACTGTTTGCACATTTTTTTTATTTTAGGTTGTCATTTGCAGTCAGTCTGATCTGTTTGCCTGTTTTCCCCCTTTTCAAAACCATGGGTGTGCCGGGCATGATGCTGCATGCCTTTAATCCCAGCACTTAAAAGACAGAGGCAGGTGGATCTCTATGAGTCCCATGCCACCCTGGTCAACAGAGCAAGTTCCAGGCCAGCCAGGCCTGTATACATCATGACAAAACTATCTCAAAAACAAACAAACAAATAAACAATCCAACCATGGGTATACTTAAATTTAACAATCTACAAGGAGGTGGCAAAAGAGTCAAAGGGCCAGGCAGTGGCGGCTCACGCCTTTAATCCCAGCACTTGGGAGGCAGAGGCAGGCGGATCTCTGTGAGTTTGAGGCTAGCTTGGTCTACAAGAGCTAGTTCCAGGACAGCTAGGGCTGTTACTCAGAGAAACCCTGTTCTGAAAAAAAAAAAACAACAAAATAAAAGGGGGAGGGAGTCTCAAAGGTCAAGTGGAATAGAGGTGCAACCATCTGTGAGACATAGGGCCCTAGATCTGATGGCCCAGCTACTCAGAACTTCACCTCTCTCTGCTGCAAAAGCGAGGACAAGGCCCGAGCGGCGGCTCAGCAAGTGAAGGTACTTGCAGCCAAGCCTGGCAGCCTGAGTTCGAGCCCACACAGGAGAAGGAGAGAACCGACTTCCAAAGACTTTGCTCTGAACCTTGGTGTGTGTACGGAGAGAGAGAGAGAGAGAGAGAGAGAGAGAGAGAGAGAGAGAGAGAGAGAATAAATACATCTAATAATAAAAATCAGGATAATAATGAAATGCACAATCCCTTATGCAATAGGGATTGTATAAGACAATGTGTGTAAAATAAATAGAATATAAAAGGCCACATGAAAATGAGTTCCATCAGGCTCTTCCCCCAGGATCCATAATTCAAGCACTCAGAGAGTGCCTGTAAAGACTACAAGTTTAAGAACGTTATCCAGGTACTGAAACCCACTTCCTGCCTAGGCTGTGAAACCATATATGAAGAGGGAACTTGGCCTTCCTATCTTTTTCCGGCCACCACCCCATTCTCTCAGTGCTGAACACAATCTGGCCCCATCCTTGATCCTCTCGCTCACCGTGATTGTCCCACCTCAGAGACTTCTCAGCTGCCTTGTTCTCTGCCCAGGCTCTAGAATAATCTACCCCTTCCCCTCACCTAGGGGATCTCTGTCATGTATTGATCTAAATGTCACTTATGTAGCCCTACTTAAGATCAGACCCTCGCAGGGTCCGGACTGTATTGAAATGAAAAGGTCCCTCGCCCTCTTGATGAGCATCTTTCTCCATTATCGGTGGCCCATTCCCAACATGCTGCTTCCTTTGAGGTCATCGTCACATACCAAGTCATGTCTTTCGCAAGAAGCAACCCTTAACCCACCAACCACTCAACCTCCTCCGTATCAGGCATGTACTGGTGCATGGCTTCATGTTTGACCCAGGTGAGTCTGGCCTGGTTTGGCCAGAATGGAGGAAAGAGGCCAAAGGCACAGATCTTGAGCACACATTCTTCGTGGTTCTTCCAGACCTCGGGCACTTTGGCCACAGATCCCTCGTGGGCTGAGATGCCCTGTGAACCTTGTGTGCTGGGACTCAGGTACCCTGTGGTTTGGAGGAAGGGAACTGCTAGGTTATGGTTATCTCCAGACACCTGAGGTAGGGCGAAGCTGTGAAGGATATTTCCCATGGGCCAGCCCTTTGTTCCCCTTCCCCGTGGGTCTATAAATGGTTAATAAGTGGGCAGGAGAAGTCTTCAGCCTTTTGCAAAGTTTGGTTCCTGGAGGCAGATTTTTTTTTAAACCCAGCAAGTGTCAGATAATTGGAAGGGTGGAGCGGGGCGGCAAAGCCCGGCACACCTTTGTCAGGACTTGTTTGGAAGCAAAGCGGTGGAGGAAACAAGAGGGAGAGAAGAAGCGAACATTTTTGAACGATCACTCAGCTTTAACACACCTTGGCTGGGCCTGGATAAAAAAAAAAAAGTGGCACCGAAAACTTCTAGAAGAAAGGTATCCGAGGAAGAAAGAGAGGGGTGTCTGCTTCAAGCCGTTTCCAGTCCCTCCAGACTCGAAGCCAGGTGAGTCTTTTCCCTTTCTCTAAGACTTTGGTTTGAGGCTTCCTTTCAACTGTAAAATGTTTATCAGAAAAAAAAGAGGGAATTGCTGTCTGGAGCTCTGGGTGAAGCCAGAATTGGCCACATACTCATGTATGTATGCTGCTTAGGGTTGGTCTTCTAAAGCAATACCAAGGAAGACCCACCTAAGGCAAAGGAGAAGGCCAGCGGAGAGCCACGGGGCTCTCCGGGCGGTGACGACTTCTCACCATTATCTTCAGAACTGAAAAATGATTGTAGCAAACTGCTCTTGCCAGGTGGCAATCCCCTTCCCTCCATCTCCCTCTTCCTACCAGCCTCTGCCAACTGCTCCAAGCCTCTTCTGGCTGCCCCAGGCCTCTGTTGCTGCAAGGTTTCCCTTAATCTCTGGGGCCTAAGTAGACATTGCGGCTCATCCCTAACTTGCGGAAAAGTGAAATCTTTGAATGGTGTAATTGGTCCAGGGATTTCCTAGAGTCAAACTGGAGTGTGAAAGAGAATGGAGAGAAAGAGAGAGAGGAAGAGAGAACACTGTTTCTATGTATAAACTCTCCCTGGCCAATTTGGCCTCTCTTTCCTCTCCTCTCAAAAAAAAGAAAAATCGCTTTGGCTTTGGACTTTCCAGCTTAGGTCTAATTGGAGCAGAGGTGTAGTAGCTAACACACTGTCCCTTCACGTTTGAAAGCCGGGCAAGCCTCGGCCATCTCCCTCCTGTCAGAAGTGCTTACTCCACAGTCTAGAGTTTAGAACTGTAACGTCCTCGAAAGATGAGAAGGTTTTAAGGCTGTGGATCGGAACTCTGGTACTGTTTCGTTCCTTCTCTGTGTCCTCTCTTGGAGCTGAGACAGGGACCAGAGTAAAAACTATCACATGTCCGTCTACTGATGGATGCCCTCTGATAATCAGGGGGTCTGCCTTGCTCTCAGGCCCTGCAAAATCTCACAGAACATGCACAGGTCAGAGACAGTGAGAAGCTCTGCTTTAAATCTGCACAGAATCCCTTTGTTTTGGGAAACAGATCAGGCCTAACAAGTTACCAAACAGATTGTAACCAACGGAAAGAAGCCTGTCGGCAACGCATGGTTTGTTCACCATCATTGGTGGTGGCAGTCACAGCTGAGTTGGCATAATTGCAAACTGCTGTCTTAGCTGTGGTCATGAAGATCTAAGGTGACCAAATGTAATAGGTTGTTGTTTTAAGATTTACTTATTTATTATGCAAACAACGTGCTGCTGGTACGTATGCCTATATGCCAGAAGAGGGCACCAGATCTCATTACCGATGGTTGTGAGCCTCCATGTGGTTGCTGGGAATTGAACTCAGGACCTCTGGAAGAGCAGTCAGTGCTCTTAACCTCTGAGCAATCTCGCAGGCTTAAATTACTAGGTAGCAAACTCACGACACGACCTATGACATGACCCCATGACACAAGCACCAGGCCTCTGGTTTCCCTTACTTTCAACCTGCTTGGCTCCTATGTGGAGTGAGATAAAAGGCCAAGGCATGGTTTTGTCATTCTGCAACAATTTCCACAATACTTTATTTTAAAATGTAAAATCTACAGAGATTGGAGTAACAAAAATGCTGAAAAATTACTGTGGTTCTTTAGCAGAATATAGGAACATTTATTCCTCAAATTAAACGCTAAGAAAGAGAAATGATGAGGATAATTTATTTATCTCCTCTGTATCAAGCACGGATGTTTTGTTTGTCATTAGAGGATCATGGCCGTGGTTTGTTGTCACACTGACAGAAGCTGGTCCTTGCTTGTGTGTGCCTTAGACCACATCCCTGTCTGAATGGTTTTAAGCGGATGTGACACCATCCAAAGAAAGTGGAAAGGGAAAAAAAATACTCATCAAAGTAGGAAACTGTTTTCAAATTTTGTCTTCATGTACCAGAAAGTCACATGAGATTGTTTGGACTTTTTTTTTAAGCGTTAGTTATGAAATAAGTATAAGGCAGCTCCTGAAAAGAGTGAGTGGGCACGTTCTCACAGGGACGCTGAAAGGTTGACCTCAGAGAAGGGGTAAGAATGGTGATTACTAGAGGCTGAGAAACACGGGGGAGCGGAGAAAGAGACCGAGGCTGGCTAACAGTTGCCAGTCAGGTGGGAGGGACAAGCGCTGGAGTCCCACTGCACGAGGGGCTGCCTGGAGCTGGCAGAGATTTCTTATGGATTTTATAAACAATAGAAGGAAGGGTTGTAGGTAACAGTGCTCGAAACCCAGATAGTGGTGTAAGAAGCTGGAAATGGCACTCACCTCGGCTGCATCAGTGCATGTGTGCATGCGTTTAATCACAACACACACTGACTGTTTGACTTGAAAACCAATGAGAGGCATTCCTTGAATCCCAGCACTCAGGAGGCAAAAGCAGGTGGATCTCTATGAGTTCAAAGTCAGCCTGGGCTGCACGGAAAATTCCAGGCCAGCCAAGGCTATATAACGAGATCTTGCCTCAAAAATAAATAAGCAAAAATGAACAAATATTAGAAGGAACTGCAGAAGAAAATCGGTACAACTTCGGAGTTAAGAACTTGAGCTACAAACTCAGCCTTCGTGCTAGTGAAGCAGCCCATTCATCCAGGAAGTTAAGAATTATGTTAGACGACAAAGCTCCCATTAAGTGGTACTTTGGGAACTCCAGAGCCCAGCCAAGGACTGACAGGGATGGCAGGCTCAGGCACGAACCTGACCAAACTTTCTTTTCCCTGATGTTACACTTTAAAAAACAACTACCAGCTTGGAATGATTGAAACAGAAGTTCTGTGAGGAAAACCTCTCTCCTGAGGGACAATGCTAGCCCAGGTCTGTGCCTACCACAGTGCACTTCCTCAGAGGAACTCAGAGAAAGTGCTAAGAAATGGCTCAAAATCACAAAAGTCAGGAAACCACAAAAAGATCTGCCTTCATAGCAGGATGTCTACCTCTTTGTGCCTCTGGAAGCTGGGGAACCTGTGGCTTTCTGCTATAGAAACAGAAAGTTCTTCCTTAGAAAAAGCCACAGGGCCTGGGAAAGCCTGTGACTGTGTGGATACAGAAACTCCAGCAGAACTGAGGCCTATGGCGCTCAGGAGACTGAACCCTTACAGAGCTGCCTTCAGTCAGTTCCATCAGCACCCTTCTGGAAGTATCAAAATGATACCTCAGGGAGTAAAAGATTCAGACATTTTACTAAGCAGTGATCTCAGGGTAATATTTCCTATTGATCAAGTACCATTCTAGACAGCCAGTCACTGCCCCAGCCAGCATCCAGCTCTACTGAAATGTTTAATCTCCTCAAATCTCCACACACACACACACACACACACGGCTCTTGGTAATGGTCAATTCGAAGAAAGATAATGATGATAGCAGTGATAATAGCACAAGAGAGAATGCCAGTGGTCCTGAGTAAATTAATTCTTAAGCTAAGGATTTCAAAGAGGGTGTCCAGCTCCACACAGACTGGCATGCACAGTCCTATAGTACATAGCCAGCCTTCCGGCACGGTCACCAGGCTAGATTTCCTTATTAAACTGTTTCTAGAGCTATTCCTCTTAGTCCCAGAAAAGAGATTTGATGGCATCTCAGATGCAGCTACCCCTTTTCCATGATGCCACATTCCTTCTCTAGAGCTAGGATTAAGAAACACCAGTGAACAGGGAGCTGGCATATCCAGTCAGGCCCTGAAGCGAACTCTCGCCTGTCTTGGCTAAGTCCAACAAACTGCTGAGCTGGTCTTATTTCGTCAGTGTCTCACCAAGGAAGTCACCTCAGGCTACAGTCCGACTTGCATGGATGAGTCTTAGACATGTTTACATTTGTTCGTTCCTTCCTCCATTACAAACAAAACCAAAAACCTCCTAAGAAAAATATAATCCAGATTAAAGTGTATTTATTTCCCTTCTGATTTTAAAAGAAATTAAAATAACTATGGTTCCCAATCAACACACACACGCACACACCACAATCAAAAAAAACCAAAACCACGGTGTGAGGCTGGGAAGACAGTTTATCAGTTAAGAGCATTGGCTGCTCTTCCAGAGGACCCAGGTTTGTTTCCCAGCACCCACATGGCAACTCACAGGCATCTGTAACTCCAGTTCCAAGGGATCTGATGTCCTCTTCTGACCTCCATGGGCACCAGGCATGCATATATGCACAGACATATAAGCAGATAAAATACCCATCCACAAAGTTAAAAGTAAACAAGCAAACACATCGTAGATGTAGTCCGCAGTCCGTGTGCCAAAGCAGTAGGGCAGCAGCATGAAGCCCAAAGGCAGATGAAGCATGCAGGAGAAGGCTCTATAGGGGCAGAAATGGCTTCACGTCTACAATCTAGACAGCACTGCACCAAAAGATAACACTGAGAAGGGAAGGTTAGCAGAAGAGAGGCCCGGGGAAAAGCCTGGCTCTGAGTCCTCCCACAGCAGCCCGTAGTCTACCACCATGTCTGTTAGCCCTGCCTGTGTCTCCTGTGCCCAGGAACACAGCAGGCAAGAGCTTTTCCCTTCCAAAGCACAGTCAGGGTAAAGCTGTTGGTCTGCCTGCCTTCTTCTGCTTGTGTCTGCATGGAAGTCTCTGGACTAGTCTGTTAGGAAGATCACACTTCAAACTTTGCAAACCGTAAGGATCTGTGAATATATAGAATGTGTTTTTATCCGCCAAGCACTGTTCTCACATGCAAACTCTAACACGGCATGCAGGTCATGCATTCAGAGTTCCTCCCTGAGCACAGAACGCTGCTCTAGGTGTTTCATTTCTCCTCTGTGTATGAATGCTCGATTGTGAGTGTGTACAGATGTGTATGGATGTGTGGAGGCCTAATGCTGCTGATGGGTGTCTTCCTCCATCACTCTCCTGCGTATTTATTGCAACAGGGTCCCTTGCTGAACCCAGGGCTTGCCAATTCTAGCTACTCTAATAAGCCAGCTTGTCCTGGGGATCCCCAGTCCTCTGCGTCTCAAGTGCTGGGATTACAAACAGCATTTATAAGGGCTCTGGGGAATCTACCCTCTTGTTCTTACTCACTAGTATTTAACCCATGGAGCCATCTCCCAGCGCTAGAACACAGAACACTGCAAGGCATATTAAAATGCCATAGCCAATACGACTTCAGCACACATCCTGCGGTTCCCCATCACCCTAGCGTATAGTTAGACAAAGGTCAGGGTGACCAGGCTGCTGAAGCCGAGGGCAGGCTGTCCTACTAGATTCTAAAAAGGGTAGGCTGTACAGGGGAACTGCTGGATTTTGCCTGTTACGATCAGTGACCAGATGGGGACTGGTGCCTGTACAAGGTATGCACAAGAGTTAGGCTTTGAGTGCTAAAGACAGGTTTTTGGCTATTAGCTTGAATGTGTGTCGTCGGGGCTAGGCTTGCTAAAAGCAGTGACTTCTGTTCCTGCAGGTGGCTATGGGATGGATGTGACCAAGAAAAACAAGCGCGAAGGCACTGAAGTCACTGAAAGACGTAAGACTCTTTGGATTTCTCTTACTCAGAACTGTTTTGGGAACAGCTGCAATCATCTGCTCTAAGTCCACTGCCACCGCGGTATCTCCAAAGGTCTCGGCAGGCAGACGCCACTCCTTCGCCCGGGAGCCATCTTCTCGATTTTTGCTTTCATGGGCTTATAACCAAAGGAGTTCTGCATCTTGTTCCGGGATGAAAATCTCCATTTCTGAGCCAGGTTCAGGGCACTATCCCCAGTCCAACAGAAAACAAAAGAGAAATAAAGAAAGGAAAGGAGGAAGGGGAGGGAGAGGGGAGGAGGGAAAGAAGGGTTTTCTTTTCCCCATAGTTTCCATGAGCAGAATTTCAACAACTGCCCGGTACTCTGTGGTTTGATGACTACCTGATTCTTTGTGGTCTGTTTAACTCCTTTATTTAACCCTTCTCTACCCAGGGGTATAGGACAACAGAAATCTAAATGTAGAATGTCTTACTTATTTTGGGGACTAGGTTGAAATAAGGCTGGTGTCACGCTCGAAATCCACACTAAAACTTGAAATCACATACATTTCCTCTGTGGGACTGTCCAAATGATAAATTCAGGGGCGTTTAGACTGTCTCTCCAGCAACTCTAATTTAGGAAACTTTTTCATTTATTGTGTGACTCCCATTTATTTCCAACAACAACGAAAAATTGTGGCTCCACTGACTTAGAACTTTAGGCTAGAAATAATTTATTTTTATGCATCAGAAAATCCCTAAGGTCGGTGCAGCGAGAGGTTGCTGGGAGCTCAAGGGCCATTATTCAAATGGAGCTGTCACCTTCCTGTGACAAGCCCTTCCCTCTAATGTCCTGAGTGCGGTCTCCACAGCATTCATAACCCTGTGCTCCTGGGAGAGTGAGAGAACTAATTAGAAACATGCCATGTGACGGACAGGGCAGCACGGCCTGCTGACGGTTTAAATGTGAAATCCAGACCTCACATGGTAGAGGGAAAGAGCCAAATCCTGCAAGCTGTTCTCTGTTCCATACACAGGCCATGGCACATGCATGCCCACACACACATGCCCACACACATGTGTCATGGCACACACATGCCCACACACACATGCCCACACACACATGCCATGGCACACACATGCCCTCCACACATGCCATGGCACACACATGCCCTCCACACATGCCATGGCACACGCATGCCCACACACATGCCATGGCACACGCATGCCCTCCACACATGCCATGGCACAC
>NC_022015.1:75335793-75388892 GCF_000317375.1 Microtus ochrogaster | reverse complement strand
ATGGCACACACATGCCCTCCACACATGCCATGGCACACGCATGCCCACACACATGCCATGGCACACGCATGCCCTCCACACATGCCATGGCACACGCATGCCCACACACACATGCCATGGCACACACATGCCCCACACACATACCATGGCACACACATGCCCCACACACATACCATGGCATACACATGCCCCCCACACATACCATGGCACACACATGCCCACACACACATGCCCCCCACAGAAGCCATGGCACACGCATGCCCCCACACACAGGCGCTCCAGCCAGATGAGGCCGAAAGTGAGGGAGGTAGTGTGTTGATGGCCACAGTCAGACAAAAAGTTGACCCTGTTATGGCTTTGGGAATCCACCCAAGTGTCATGCTACTTCAGGGGACTGACTCCTGAGGAAAGAGTCCCACTTCTGAACAGTGTTTTCCCAGACACGGGAAGCTGTTAGTGTCTCCGTAAGCTTGCCACTGGAGAAACTCGTGGTTGTGTGGTATAAGGGGATGTTCCTCAAAGTCTGCCTCTGGGATTGGTTGATGGCTCATTTTACTGACCTCCCAAAGTGGCTTACTCAGGCTTCCCTTCCTCTCTCTGCCCTCTACGCTCACACACATCCTTGAGGGTTCCAGAATGAATCACGGTATCCCAGAGACACCTCCAACTTCATGAGGGCAAACAGAGTGAGATCAGCCGGGGTGCTGGCCCAGCTGGCCCAGGCATCTCTGGGAAGGGACAGAGCAGGGATATGTGACTGTAAGAAAGGAGAGGCTGGCCCTCTTCCAGACTCAGACTTGGGCCTGGACTGGAGCGGTCAGTGAGAGGCCTCGGTGCCAAGACAACCCACTCTAACAATTGGGGGGAACTTTTGGTACTGACTTAGTTAGGGTTTTCGTGCTGTGAAGAGACACCATGACCACAGTAACTCTTACAGAGGAAACATTTAATTGGATGACTCGCAGTTCAGAGGTTTAGTCCATTGTCACCATGGTGAGGAGCCTAGCAGCACGCAGGCAGACATGGTGCTGGAGATGGAGTTGTAAGTTCTACATCTGGATCTGCAGACAGCAGGGAGAGAATGCCATACTGGGCATGACTTGAGCGTCTGAGACTTTAAAGCCCACCCCCAGTGACACAATTCCTCCAACAATGCCACACCTACTCCAACAAGGCCTAATAGCCCTACTCCCTATGGGCCTATGGGAGGCCATTTTTATTCAAACCACCATAGGCACCAAAGAGAAAATTTATAGTCTAGGACATTGACCCTCATTGTTACTGCTCATATTTTCATGTATAATAGGTCAGATTTCTTTTCATAAAACACAGCTATGTAAAAAGCTTTGTTGAGCCTAACAATGGGCTTAATGTATGACAGACACCAGACCCTGCCAAAACCCAGTAATGTCAGTAAAAGCTACAGCGTCTCCTCTTTTCCTTGTCTTTTCCAGTTATCACAGAAACAGTAACTACAAGACTCACATCTTTACCACCGAGTAAGTAGCTTTGTCCCAGTAGGTCCCATGTGAAGGCTCCATGCTGTGATCTTGAACACGACAGTGTTCCCACTGAGAAAATCTAAACTTTCTGGAATATATTCTTGTGTGTGTGTGGGGAGGGGGGGATTGAGACAGGATTTCTCTGTGTGGCCCTAGCTATCCTGGAACTAATTCTGTCTATTGACCAGGCTGGCCTTGAACTCACAGAGATGCACCTGCCTCTGCCTTCCTAGTGCTGGAGGCCTGCGCCACCACTACCTGGCTTGGGAGATAGTCTTTGCTAGCAGTTAGGCTGATGTTGGATTATACACCACTACCAGTCCGAGTCATGTGATTTGTTGTGGAAGTGCGCAGCAACTGTGTGTTTCCTTATAATTTGAGGATATTCCCATCACTCCCTGCAATAAACCCCCTTGTGTCTTGGCAGTTACGCCCCACTCCCCTCTGCTCCCCCTGGCCCCTAGGAACTCCATCCGCTGGGAACGGTGTCTGCGTCTGTCTTTATGGATTTGCTAGTATAGTCAGTAAAATATGGGGAATCCTATACTCCCTGAGCATTTGACTTCAGTCCACTTTTGTTCGGGAGCTCTTAAGTGGATTCTAATCTTCCTGGTGGATTCTAACAACAGAGATCCAACACTACCCCTGAGCCCACGTGGGCTGTGGGGTGGGGAAAACCCACCCATCCATGGCCACAGCAGGGTGACAGAAGCAAGTCAAGTGGAACCCAGAGCCACCCCTCATCCTCCCAGCACCTCTAGCGGCTGCTGAATCTGGGTCCCAACTTCCATCTGAGATGGGGGCGGGGCTTCGCGTCACTCAGCGGCCTGGTCTGTCTGGTCTGTTTTTCCTGCGGGATAACTTTCCGTGCTCCCCCAGAAAGCTCTCGCTCACATCAAGCAGGACAGTCTTTCCATACCTCTGTACTGAAAATGAGGAATGGGGAAAGGGCCGCTTGGAATTTGGAGCGTGCGTGGTAGGCGAGGCATCCCAACCAGCGGGAGCCAGACTAGCAGGGGGGCTGGGAAGGCTCCACAGAGCAGAGGATGAGGAGACCCTCTGGACAGGCTCCACCTTGAGACTGTCACCTGCTTTGACAGAAGGTAGCACCAGCAATGGATACGCTAAGACAGGCTCTCTCGGTGGAGGAAGTCGGCTAGAGAAACAAAGTCTGACTCATGGCAGCAGCGGCTACATCAACTCAAGTAAGTGGACTCTGGCCTGAGGGTCAGGTTGACAAGCGGAGATGAGAAGCAGTGGAAATCCACCGTCTGTGGTCATTGCATGATGAGGACCATTGCCCTCATTGTTGTTCATTCCACATGCCCCAAGAGTCACCCAAATGACAAGGAAGGGATTGGCTCTCAAATCACCAGCTTTGGACACCTACAGCAAATGGATTCGATTTTCACTAAGTCTCTAGGGCAGGTGACACTCACCAGTTAGGAAGCCTGCGAGGGAGGTTGTCGCTCCCCTCATTGAGTCCCTCTACCTCAGCTACATCATATAGCAAAGGCTGTGTGTGTTTGAGGTTTACAGTCGGACTAACAAGGAGTGAAAGGTGAAGTCTGATTTGCTCTGCTGAGAAACTCGAATGCAGTTCTCAACCTGTGGGTCACGACCCCTCTAGAGACTGAATGACCCTTTCACAGGGGTCACAGATCAGATATCCTGCCTATCAGATATCTATGTGATAATTCATGACAGTAGCAAATTATAGTTATGAAGTGGCAATGAGAATAATTTTATGTTGGGGTCATCACAACATGAAGAACTGTATTAAAGGGTCTCGGCATTAGAAAGGCTGAGAACTGCGGCCCTAATGACACGCAGCTCTGAGCTGCAGTATTCTGCTGGGTAAGCACCCACTGTGATCCTCTCGCTCCCTGTGAGGCCATCTTCCACGTGAAAACAAAACACAGCAAAAGTATGACAAAACAAACAAACAAACCAACAAACCACATAACCAACTCTGGAAGCCACTAAGAGGTGGCAGAGGAAATAAAAAGGAAACCTAACACTCAAGAGAGCCTGCCCTCGTCCCCCTGAGCAGGAGTAAGTGGTCCAGCATCAAGTCCTCAAGAAAACTCTAAGCATCCTTACAACCCCCACGCACTCTGTGTCTGAGGGCATCCTTACCTCTCAGTGTCTGCCCGAAAAGGCAGGAGCAGCAACCCTGCCTTCCTTCTCCTGTGTCCCCTGGGGTCCCCCTGCCTTCCTTCTCCTGTGTCCCCTGGGGTCCCCCTGCCTTCCTTCTCCTGTGTCCCCTGGAGTCCCCTGCCTTCCTTCTCCTGTGTCCCCTGGAGTCCCCTGCCTTCCTTCTCCTGTGTCCCCTGGAGTCCCCCTGCCTTCCTTCTCCTGTGTCCCCTGGGGTCCTCCTGCCTTCCTTCTCCTGTGTCACCTGGAGTCCCCTGCCCTGCAGCAACCCTGCCTTCCTTCTCCTGTGTCCTCTGGGGTACCCCTGCCCCTCTCTCAGGGTCCTCACTTAGTAGCCTGGAGATTATTTGGCTGATAGAACCGTGTGTGGATGTTGAGGAAGCATCTCTGGTGAGGTAGTGCCACTAGCACTTACACTGCTTCCCCATGGCAGGCGGGAGCATCCGGGGCAACGCTTCCACCTCCAGCTACAGGAGAGCTCACTCACCGGCCTCCACCCTGCCCAACTCTCCAGGCTCCACCTTTGAGAGGAAAACTCACATGACCCGCCCTGGAACTTACGAAGGTATCTGCAAAAGAGAGCGACTCTCTTCCCGGTGTAGCCGCTCATCCTCAGCACGTTGGCTTCTTGGCTTCTCTTGTGTCCACACTCCACCCAACTTCCTCCTCACTGCATGGCTGCTCTTACTGATCGCATTATTGGAATAGCCTTGCATTCATTTATCTCACTCATTTGTTTTTTATTCACTTAATCGCTTTCCAACTAGCATGTTACCGTGTTTTACGCTACGCGAAATGCCTTACGGATCTTGTCTTCAGGGGCCCTATAGTCTATAGACGACCTAAGGTGACAGGAAGAAGCAGTAATACCGAGTAGAAGGAGGTTCCTACTTTCCACTGAGGAAATCAAGGATGACTCCATGAAGGTGGTGCTTGGCCTTGGCATCGTGATTATACTCATAGATGGAAGGACAAGACAGGAAGGTCCAGGACTAAAGAGGGATTGGGAGGCCCAGATTCTGTTCTAGTTTTAGATTTTAGTCTCCACATAAGAACACACAGAGGTTTTTGAGGCAAACAGGTGATCATATTTGAGGCCCAGAAAGCCATGGACAAGTGACGGTTTAAAAGGAAATCTTCAATGGTTGAGAAGAGAGAAATCTGGGCTACGACTAGCTTCTAGAAGTGAAAGGGGGCTGGGAGGTGCGAGATAAAAGAGACAGAATTGGCAGACTTTGCCACCGATGTGAAATGTAAGAACCTGGAAACAGCTGTGCCCCCGGGGTTCCAAATGCAGACTGGGAGCAAAGTGATGCCAACAGTTGGGTCAGGAAAGCAGGAGGAAGGCCCCTGCTTGGGTGAATTCTGCTACAAGAACGACCCATTGCCTCCCGAAACACCTCCAACTATGGGACATAGTAGCTGGCACCCCTGTCCCGTAGGAAGCCTTGTGGAGGTAAGCAGCCTTTTGTACTAAGTGTCCTATCTGCTCTCCAGGTAGCTCCAGCGGCAACTCCTCCCCTGAGTACCCACGGAAGGAACTCGGTAAGTCGTCTCCTTATTTGCTGGCGAAATGCTCTAACAGGGCGTTGGGGAAATGCCTGAATGATGGATGCTGGTCAGGGGATACCAGGAGCCAAATGGTTTCTTCTCAGAGTTGGGCTCCCATTGACTTGCTTCCCATTCACCCTGATGCATCCTTGCCAGTTTATTAACTTATGTCGTCAGCATTTGCTCATGACGCTGCTAAGATGGTAAGCTGTGTACACGGTTCGTGCCAGGACACATGCGCCCCTAAGGCCAAGCAACAGCTGTAGGGATTTTTCTTTCCACGGTCTTCACAGAGACCTGCCACCAAGGAGGAGCACCAGTCACAATGTTCAAATGCTGGACGTCTCTCTACAGCTCCCTCCCAAGGGCCACGCAGAACACCTGTGCCACACTGAGCTGTGTGTTCACTTGACCTTAAGTGTTTCTCTTGACCTTAAGTCTTTGGTCTGTATTCTTAGAATCTCAATGTACAAATGACGTGAGGTTAGGACCAGTGGTTACATAATGATTATAATTTTCTATATTTGCTTATGTTGGGAAAGCCAAGGTAGGCTTTAATAAACTTAAAGATTTACCAGTCTTTTGGTCCATTGGACAGTGCTTCCACTTGTCCGAATGCATCACACACACACATACACACACACACCTCCGACACAATGCTCTAAGCATCAGCTAGCTCAACACTTGCTCAACTAAACTGCATAAAGGAGTTGCAAGAACATTATTTGCCCTTCAGCCTCTAGGCATCATTTATTTAGCATCTTCTATACAGTTAAATATATATATATATATATATATATATATATATCTGTATTTAGACACTGTGAAAATATCACCGAGTTCAAAAATATTCAGCATATCAAGTCTGTGCCTGAGGTTACTTTTCTCTTTTCCTCAGCATCTTCTGCAACCAGAGGACGAAGCCAAACGCGAGGTGAGCACCATCACTGAATCCAGTTCAATTCATTCTGAGCAACTAGTACTGGTCAACCTGTAGCCAGGAAGCAGAGCACAGAAGCGTAAATACGAAGAGCCTCGTCTTGCGGAGCCTGGAGCACTGCAGAGTCTCATAGGAGTGGGCATCTGAGAACGACCCACAAAGCTCCATGGGCAGAAACCAAACAGTGGCAATCTGAGGGATCTGTCTTCATAGCTGGTCTCCTAGATGTGCTCTGATTTCCTTCATAAATCAAGACAAGCAAAAGCCCTTCTTTGACAAATTATTGCAAGGGACAGTTCTTTAAACTCTTCATCTAGAAAGACAGAGGAGAGAAAGACTCTAGGAAAGCCCCCCTAGCAGAGGCCTGTGCAACCGTGGGAGCCTCGTGTCAGGCTGCACTGAAGGCAGAGTCCTCCGCAGGCTCTGCGTGGTGTTCTTCGTGACCAGGTTAGGCTCCCACTGTGTGTCACCGGGAGCTGTACCAGCCACCTGCAGCTTTAGGACAAGAGTTAAAAGTCTCCCACTCCCTAGCTGAAGCTAGCTCTACACTGCCATCTTACCGACTTCCTGTTAGATGACAAAGCGAACACCAGAGGTTTTCGAGTTCCCTTGTCCCCATCTCGGGGGCTCTCCGAGGCAGAAAGATGCTGGCAACAGTGAGGTGGGTGGTGACAAGCAGGGCTTCCTCGCTCAGCCTGGGGTTTGTGAAGTGTCAGGTATCTAGGAGTCAGCTGGCAAGTGCTATGGCAGAGAGGACATCCCTTCTGTAGCCACACAAAGTAGCCCAATGAGTCACACTCCTTTCAGAACTCGGGGTGCAGGATGGTGATGCAGACTCCTCATCCACAGCCTCTCCTTCTCTTTTCTCCCCTTGTACAGAGAGCGAAATTCGGGTTCGACTGCAGAGTGCGTCACCATCCACCAGATGTAAGTGGTCACTGTCCTACTTCAATGACAGCACCCAGGAAAGTCTCAGAGTAAATCAGAAGCAGAAGAACCTCAGAGCCGAGGAGTTAGGGGATAATGTGCGCTCCCCCGAATTCCTTTCGACACTGGCAGGCATACCAGGTCTCCCAAGACACCATATTCAGGGGAAAGCCAATTGTCAAGCTAGTTTCTTAAAAGAGCCTAGCCCTCTAACTGCCCTATCCCAGATGACTGTCTTCCAGGCGCAATCACCCCAATGAGTCTGGCGAGGAAATACCTCCAAGGACTCTGAGTTGTGTGTGTGAAGCCCTGTACTTATGAGGCTGTCCCAGTGGCAAACTGGCAGGTTCATAGGAGCTACAAATTGTCAAAATTCAAAAACTGCAAAGCTAATGGAAAATGTCCCCACTTACGGGGCAGATACCAACTTCTCTAATATCAGAATGCCATCAGCATTCCTTCCCTGAACTTTGGACTTAGGAAAGGGTCCAGGGCCTGATGGGAAAGTCTGGGGTTTTTTGCAGGGACAGAGCTGGATGAAGTCAAGCGTTTGCTTAAGGGGAGCCGATCTGCAAGCGCAAGTCCCACCAGGAACACCTCCAACACGCTCCCCATCCCCAAGAAAGGCACCGTAGAGACCAAAACGGTGACCGCGAGCTCCCACTCAGGTAAGCGCCACAGCCCAGGCTGTCACCGGGAGTTGGGAACAGTGTGAAAGATGTGCCTCTTCAGCTTTACCAGAGTCGGGAAAGCACCGAGTGTCTGCTCTTCCACACTGTGAATGTCTGAGCGGGACACTCTAATCTGCCTGCTCGGCTGTCTTCTGAGGATGTGGTACCCAGCTAAATCCCCCAGCAGGAATGTCCATTTCTCTCATGATGAGGTACACGTGTGTTTCTCTTTCCAGTATCAGGAACCTATGACGCGACAGTACTGGACACCAACTTCCCCTCCCACATGTGGTCATCCACCTTGCCCGCAGGGTCCTCTATGGGGACCTATCACAACAACATGACAGCCCAGAGCTCCTCCCTCCTCAACACCAATGCCTACACAACAGGATCGGGTAAGGTGTGGGCTGCACCTGGTTTCTCCCTGAATGGGGACCAATGGGGACCAATGAGGACCGCAGCAGCTCTACTCTGTCATAGAAGAGCTCCCTCAGTGGGCGCTGTAGTATGGAGTGGTGGGCGGCTTCCCACCACCATCTAGCTTAGCCCCAGAATAATTACACAGAAACTGTATTCTTTTAAGTACTGCCTGGCCCATTAGTTCCAGCCTCTTATTGGCTAATTCTCACATCTTGCTTTAACCCATTTCTAATATTCTGTGTAACACCACAAGGTGGCTTACCAGGAAAGATCTTAACCTGCGTCTGTCTGGAGTAGGAGAATCATGGCGACTCACTGACTCTGCTTCTTTCTCCCAGCATTCTGTTCTGTCTATTCCGCCTACCTAATTTTCTGTCCTATTAAAGGGCCAAGGCAGTCTGTTTATTTAACCAGTGAAATTAACATAAAACAGAAGACTCTCCCCCATCAGGACGCCATCCCCAGGGCCTCCTGGGAAGGTTTTGTTTTTGTTTTTGTTTTTTTTTTTTTATGCCCAGATGTCCAAAGCATTTCCCACTGGAACATTGTTCATTTCAATTTAACCCAGAAGGTATTTGTTTTTATAGAATGAACATATAAGACTTAGTATCAGAAGAAATATAATGTAAAAGAACACTAAAAATAGATACGGACACCACATATCAATGAGTGTGATTTGATTGGGGGACCCTTGAACCATTCAAATAATTTTTATTAGAGATCCCACTCTATAAGATGGGGCCACTAAGAAGAGAACCTTTAACTGGACCCACTTTCTACGCTGGGTCTAACTATCCCAGATAATAATGTAACAGAATGCTGGAGCCAGCTCCCAGCATTTGTTCTGGTGTATGCACAGCATGTGAGCTTCCGCCTTGCCTGAGCCTTGCCGTCAACTGTCTTCTCTTTCCCCGCTGTAGTCTTTGGAGTGCCGAATAACATGGCGTCGTGCTCCCCCACGCTGCTCCCCGGACTCAGCAGCTGCTCCTCAGGTCAGTGCCGCCACCTCGACACCTCTTCCTCTTATACTACTTTGGAAATTATTTATTTTTCTATTGCGTGAGTGAGCATTCTATCTGCACGGATGTTTGTTTATCATGAGTGTGAAGCACCTGCAGGGGGGCAGAAAAGGGCATGGGATCACCTGGAACCAAAGTTTTCGCATAGGCTCTGAGAGTCACACCAGTAAGGCAATCAAGACCAATCCCCCACAGACATGTCAGCAGGCCAGCTCAAGGTAGACAATCCTTCCCAGATGATCCTAGGCTATGTCAAGTTGACAGTTAAGTCAACAATCAAGCCTAGGAGTCAAAATTGGGGCAAGGATTTAGCCCCAGAACTCCAGAGGCAGAGATGGGTAACTCTCTGGGTTCGAGACCATACTGATCTGTGGTGAGTTCCAGGGTTGCACAGCAGTGTGCTGTCTCAAAAGGGGATCTTCAAATAAACCACTTCAAACAGAGCTCAGTGCTTATTTTATGTTTTGCCACCCAGGCCACTGTGTTTGCGCAGACCTCGGGGTTAGAGCAGGGGAAGGGACGTGGTGATGCTCAGCTCCTGTCTTCAACCTGCCAACCCCTTAGTCAGAGCAGAAAGCCCAACCCACGGGAAGCAATAAGGATCCTCTAAAACAGCAGGGATTAAGTGAAGAGCGAGGTCAGAGAGGACTTCCTGAAGGAAGTGGGTCGAGGAAGTAGGAAACTAACAGGAAATTAAGCCCTCCATCCCCACTGCTGGAGAGAGTTGATTTCCTGTGTCCAACTGATCACAGGGCTCCCGAGCCGTGGAACCCATCTTCGCATCCTGGCCCAGCTCATTGGTGCTTTCTCTCCTGCAGCATATGGCTTGAAGAAGATATGCTTCCTCAAAGGGAGGGGAGACCAGGGAGTCTATGTGTTAGGGTCAGAGGAAAGAGTTCAAAAGAAAGGGAGAAACGGGCTCAGTGTGTCTGCATCCGGTCCCCGCACAGCGAACCTACTAGCCTAGAGGGCGACAGGGACAGGATTTTCAGGGGAGGCGGTAGTGTTTGTCAGCCCTATGTGATGTACTGCTATTTAGTCACATGGCCCTTTCTCTGAAACAACCATAGATAAAGTTTATTCTGGTGGAAGATGACCATGTTTCTAAGAGCATGCCCCTGGTAAAAGCAGTTTTCAGGGAAATGATCCGGCAGCTTCAGGATGCTTGTGGCATCTCGAGGGCATCCTCCCACTCACGATTCTCGCCCGTTCTTGGTTTCCCTCGCAGTGTTTGGCATGCAGAACAATCTGGCCCCCAGCTCTTCTGTCCTAGCCCACGGCACAACCACCACTTCCACAGGTTGGTAGCTCACGTTTGGGGCTCAGGAACTGGGAATGGGCACCCCTTAGATGCTACAACTCACGACACACCTTTTCACAGAGAGTTAAAAGGACCAAAAGAACTTTCCCACCAGTAAACCAGCGCCCCCCCCCCCCCCGCAGCCTAAGATGTCAACCCTCATCCCTTACTGTCTTTGCTGTGAGTTGACTATACAGGGGAGCCTTCAAAGTCAGCAAGTCCACCCTGAGACATCTCATTCCAGTGTGTCTCTCAGCCCAGCTGGTCAGGTGTCTCTCCAGCTCATTAGTCAATCTTTTGCAGCCACTGCCACTTCAGATAAAGCTCCATGGTTGTTTTTATGTTGTTCCGCCCAGGCCATTGCGCCTGTGCAGACCTGGGGGTTAGAGCAGGGGAAGGGATGGCGGTGATGCTCGGCTCCTGCTTTCAAGCTGCCTACTCCTTAGCTGGAGTAGAACGCCCAACCCACGGGAAGCTATAACAATCCTGTAAAACAGCAGGGATTAAGTGAAGAGCGAGGCCAAAGAGGACTTCCTGAAGGAAGTGGGTTTATGAACTAGGAAAAGGCACAGCAAATTAAGCCACCCCGCCACACCCCGCTGCAGAGAATTGATTTCAATGCTTTCTCTCAGCTGATCAGACCGCCCCCACGCCACCGTACCACATTAGCCCAACTCATTGGCGCTTTCTCTCTTGCAGCATATGGTGTGAAGAAAAATGTACCGCAGCCCCCCACTGTCACCAGCACCGGTGTGTCCACCTCTGCCAGTGAGTGCTATTACCAACATCTGGGGCCCCAGTTGGCACATGGGAGAGGTGCCACTACGACACACGGTGTCCTGGGAAAGATCTCAACCCATGCATGGGTGTTCTGAGATCCACAAACACAGCTCCTCTTGAAGGTCTCAGGATGTTTCTGCAGGGATGAGCTGGCTTGATCTTCCTCCCTGAAGCAGGATGTTCCACCCCCCCTTACACCTGCCTGCTGTTATATTCCAGCCACCATACTTACTGTAAACTCTTGGCTTTCTGTTACCTGGGATCTCTGAGAAGCTGGGAGCCCCTCCGAAGCTGCTTCCTATAGACTCTATGGATGTGGGTTCACCCCATGCAATGAGCTATTTCCTCCAGTGCTTAGGTCCTGCTGTGTCTCCTTCCAGTCAGCAATTCATTCATTTAAAATAAAACGTTACCAAGCACTCATTAAGTATCAGACAGGCAGTTTGGTTTTCCAGGTGACAAGAGAGGGCAGAGTTGTGTAGTGTCGTAGTGAGAACAAGACAGTGCCAATGGAGCAGCGAGTGACAATCGCAAAGACAAAGTACACCAGACAATGACAGAAAATGACATGATTCCTAAGCAAGCGAGCGATGTGGTGGACCTGGGGCCCGTGTATGAGAGGGCAGAGCTTTAGGGGGGCGGTCAGAAAAAGCCTCCCCAGGATGGTAAAACCAGTCTATTATTGTAGTTAAGGAAGGGCCTGGCTGATGAAAGAGACCTTGGCAAGGTCAATGAAGACCCTGTGTCTTCAGATAGAGAGGTGGCCCCACAGACCAGTCCCCAATACGTCCATCATTGTCCCAACCTTGTGATGGCCAGACCTAGCCGGTCCCCAAGGTACTTCACAGCATTGCTGTCTAAAAGAGGAGCCCCCCAACACACTGGGGAACCCTATTTCCTTCCTCCGTGGCATCCTTCCCTTCCCCCTCACCCATGGCTTTCCTCTGCAGCCTGCACCACCAGCGTCCAGAGTGATGACCTCCTGCATAAAGACTGCAAGTTCCTGATTCTGGAGAAAGACAACGTACCTGCCAAGAAGGAGATGGAGCTCTTGATCATGACCAAGGACAGTGGGAAGGTCTTCACTGCCTCCCCTGCCAGCATCTCTTCAAGTAAGTCAGAGCTCGGGTGCCATGGGCTTCAGAAGGGCAGACTGTACAGGAGGCCCAGGGCCCTCACAAGGCGGTGGGAGCCAAGTTAGTCATAAGCCGCCGGGATTCCATTTTGATGAAAAATACCTGCCTGGACCTGCCTTGAATGCAGATAAGCTAGGAAAACACGGGAGTCTGTGCACAGTGGGAGTCTAGCCACAGCCCCAGAGAAGGAGATTAGCCCAGCAACACCCAACTAGCTTACTAGCTTCCTATCAGGCTAACCTGGATCTTCCCAGGATGGAGGGGATACGAGCAGGCAGGGAGAGTGAAGAGACAGGCATGGGGTGGGGGTGGGGGGGGTTAGGCCAGGTTATCACTGGTTCTGTGCACAGCTTCTTTTTCAGAGGACACCCTGAAAAAAGAAAAGCAGGCTGCATATGTGGCTGACACCTGCCTAAAGGCAGATATAAATGGTAAGAGAAATCCGACCCTGCCCACGTAGTGAAATAAAGCCACACCTCATTTCTCCGTCTTCTGGGACCACAACGCTCACAGTCCACTGGCAGCCCCAAGAATGTGTTAGGAACATAGAATCCAGCCCTCCTCAGACTTGTTGGGTGGGAGGTCGCAGCTTTTATGTGGAAGTGTGTGTGTGTGTGTGTGTGTGTGTGTGTGTGTGTGTGTGTGTGTGTGTGTGTTCGTGTATGGGTGTACATGTGTGTGGGTGAACATGTGTGTGGGTGAATGTGGGGGTACACCATGTGGGGTACACTGTGTGGGTTCATGTGTGGAGGGTGCATTGTGGGGGTGCCGTGTGTGGAGATTCACATGTGTGTGGGTGCACGCGTGTGGTTGCATGTGTGTGGGAATACATGTATGTGTGCTTGTGTGCTTTTCCCGTCCTCAAGTCCAACTCCCAACTTGTGTTTGTACTTTTAGGAGACCTAAATGCTGCGTCCACAAAGAGCAAGGTCACCTCAGTAGGTGAGTAAGATTGGGGGACCCTGCTGTGAAAGATCCACGAGGTTGGCCATAGTTAGAGGGACAGAGGTGGCCCTTGCCGGGAGCCTGTGCACACATGAGCTACCCAGATCTGGTCTCCTACAGGCTCAAATGGGAGAAAGATGGAAAACGGGAGTGACAGGCTGGGGTCACAAAGATGATGCTCCAGGGCCCCCCAGCTCCTAATGGCCAGCCGCCATGCTCCCCGAGGCCCAGAGTCTCCCACCAGGGCAGGCACAATAGGACAGGCCTAGGAAGGTCATCCCGTGATTGCTCCAGTCCTCCGCCCCTTCCCTCCCCTCCTCCCTCGCCTTGTGAAAGAAGTGCATGAAGTTCCCACCTCCAAGACAACTGCCAGCCCTACCTTTAAAATATAATTTTAGGTTTTGGTAATAAGTGAGAATCACCAAAGGTGAGCCATGTCAAGTGAGGCTTAGTGACCCGAGGTGGGGGTTTAGGCCTAATCAGAGGTAGGCATCGTACGTGCATGCGTGCGACACCCCTAACAATGAAGATGTTTTAAAGCCCGCACTGAGGTCTGCGGCCTCCACTCCTTGAGAATCTCATTTAACTGTTTTGCAAAACAGTTTGACCTCATTTTATGAAAACCCTTGTCAAGAGTCACACAGCCAAATCCCGGGTTTTCAGACTTCCTTTTCAGTTGTATCTCTATGCTCATGAAAAGCCTCACACAAACTCAAACCCTCCAGAACCGACCCACGTGACGTCACCAATTTTGAAGGGAGACAGACAGGAGCCTCCTGAATTTAACTCATCCTCCCTATTTTTTCCACAGAAAACCACAGCTATGACCGAGGTGGCGGCGGTGGTGGAGGCAAAGGCGGCGGTGGAGGCACCGTACATGGTGGTGGTGGGGTTGGCGGCGGTGGCACCGGTGGCGGAGGAGCATGGGGGGCTGCGCCTGCCTGGTGCCCCTGCGGCTCCTGCTGCAGCTGGTGGAAGTGGCTGCTGGGCCTGCTGCTTACCTGGCTGCTGTTGCTGGGTCTGCTCTTCGGCCTCATCGCTCTGGGTAGGTGCCAAGGGCCCAGAGCCTGAACGAAGTCCCCAGCCCTCCTCCCCCTTCTTAGAGTTAGGAAACTGCAAGCAGCCCTGAGCATTAGTGCCCAGGACCTGGAGTTCCCTAGCCAGGCAAAGGCTGTTTTCCAACAGAGAGGAAACAGCCCCCCCCCCCCCCAGGCGTCTGGTCCAAGTCTCAAGGTCACTAAGAGGGCACTGGGAATCTAAGGTCCTGGCTCCTCCCTAGGCTCCTGCACTGGTGGCCTTCAGGGCCTCACTGCCTGGGGGTCCTTTCAACCTTTATCTTTCCTGAGCATCTACATCCTTTTCCCTGTTTTCTCTCTCTCCACCTCCCAGAGGAAGGAGAGCCAGCCTTGTATTCAGCTTGGGTAGTGATAGAGCCAGGCTTCCGGAAGCTCAGGAAGATGTTAGCTCCTATTGGCCATAGGATTATCTCTGCATGAGTATTCCTGAATTGTGTGCCCCGGAGTGTGCAGAAACCCCTTCCCCAGCCCAGGGCCCCAGGGCAAGAGGCAGACCCAGTCCTCACGGACGGTCCTCGTGTGTCCATCACAGCGGAGGAGGTGAGGAAGCTCAAAGCCCGGGTGGACGAGCTGGAGAAGATCAGGGTGCAATATTCTGAAGACAAGGTGGAGAGAAGTAGCAAGGACCGCCTTCTGAGTGAGGGGCCCGGCCTGGGACCTGGAGTAGGCAAAGCTGAGCTGGATGGCCGTAGCCAGGAGGTGATCTGGCTCTTCGTGAGGGACAAGCTGATGAAAGAACAGGAAAACGGTGAGAGCAGGCCAGAAGCAAGGCCAGCCAGCCCAGAACTGGGGGCCTGGGTGGCCTTACGCCTGTCCCGGGGACACTCCTAGGCCTCTCTTCTCCTCCCATCCTATCCTCCATCACCCTAAGAGACAAGATGGAGCTGGGCTGGGATCCCCACTTTCGTTTGGGTGGTGGTGGTGGTGTATGTGTGTGACTGACTCGAGGTCTGTTCTTTTTTGTAGGAAATCTCAGAGGAAACCCTGGTCCAAAAGGTATTGGGGTGGGGTGACCCAAACTTTCCCTTGCCCTCATATCTGCAGGGGAGGCATGATTCCCCTGGACTGGAATCCTTTTCTCTTTGTGCAAATGGGAGAATGCAGATATCACCCGTCTGTCAGGAAGCTGGGAGTTAACTTTCCAGTCAGACATCACAGCAGGGTTGGGAGCCTGGGCACTGTCCAGGAGAAGACAGTGGTCTGTCCCGAGAGCCCTAAGAGGGTCCCGTCTTCTCACTGTGATATGTGGTTCCCATGTTGGAAATGACTGCGAAACACGGGTGAGAAAGCAGCTCTTGGTTAATATACCATCTCACAGTGTCTGTCTTTCTGGTTTTAGGTGACGTGGGAAGTCAAGGCCCTAAAGGTAACTATTCCAAAGACAGTTTACCTTAAGCCCTGGGGAGGGCGCGGTTAAAGCAAGCAGGAAAACCCTCAGGCTGAGAAAGGCTTTTAATAAGTGGTAGTCTGCTCGTGCCTGAGGAGGAGCCTGCCTGTCCTGTTGCCCCTCGCTGGACCCAAAGCAGTTTTCCCTGAATCACATCACTGAGCATTTTGTCACCTATAGAATGGGAAGGAACTACATAAAGACCCTGGCCCCTCCCAGAGCCCCTGATTAAGTGGATGAGGAGGCCTAGGAACCTTCCGTCTTCATCACGCCAAGGGATCCTGCACCCAGGGGTACCTTCCCTAAGAAAGGCCCGCCTCCATCCTTGGCTCCGTTCTAACTCACTCGAATATATAAGAGACCCCAGGCAGGAAGTGGGTTCCTGCATTTGCCTGCCCATTTGCCTGCCCTTCTCCCCTGTGTAGCTCCTTCATGGTTCCCACACTCTTCCAACTTCAGCACACACACACACACACACACACACACACACACACACCGGATCCCTACCTAAGTCCACCTTCCAAGATTTACAATACGACACTTGTCCTGATCCTGTTTAGGATGGGAGCTGGTGGTTCTGGAGCCCCAGCCTGATGAGTCAGGTGACATACAGGACTTCCACATACCACAGAACTCAGGAAAACACCGTATTTCCGCTCTAATTATGTCCCAAGCAACTCACAGAGCCTAATGATGGAAAAATGTATTTGTGGGTTTAGCAACAATTTGAATGTAACTGGATGCACTTGCTCCCTGGAAGGCCCAACTGAACCTTCTAGCAGCTCCTTAGGGGACCAGGCCACGTTCTCCATCTGATGTGTCCTTTTCTTTCATCCCTACAGGAGACCGAGGCCTCCCTGGATTGCCAGGTGGGTAATCTGCAGTGATTACACACCTCTCATGTTGGGTTGGGTAAGCTCAGTCATAGCTGCCAACTCTGGAGGAAATACACACTGGGGTCTTCTTATATATCCGCAGGTATTTCTGGGCCCCTAGGCCACCCAGGCCCAGAAGGACCAAAGGGACAAAAGGGCAGCATTGGTAAGAGCCCTTTTCTAGTCATTTCTTTCCTCTTCGCCCTTTTTTAAAGTATTAAGGAGATTTTGTTTTAGAAGACAACAATGAGCACAACAGAGAAAGGCGGGAAGTTAGATAGGGAATTTGAAGAGATAGAGGCTGTGGCCGACATAAGACTTAAGGACACCTTCTGAGCAGAGGGGGCAGCCAAAGCCAAGGCCCCAACAGCAAGTTCAAAGAACACTGGGTAGATAAGGAAGCTGGAGGCTAAAGAGGCAGAAGGGGGGCCTCAGGCAGCAAGCCACGCGGGGCCTCAGGGCAAAGCCCACATAAAGATGGCTTCTACTCATGGTGTACTGAGGAGCTGCTTGCAGATTCGGGACAAAGGCAGGGGGATTTTCTGTACTCGCCGGGTTACTCTGGTCCTGGGTTGAGCGAGGCTGCAGGGCAAGACAAACAGCAGAGGCCTGGAAGAGGCTCTGGGCCATCCCTCGGCTGTGGAGGGGCTGTCCGTGGCCCTGGCATGGAATTCTAACATGTGAGGCTGACCATGTCCATCTTTAGGAGATCCTGGCATGGAAGGACCCATAGGCCAGAGAGGACTAGAAGGCCCCATGGGACCTCGTGGTGAACCTGGGCCTCCTGGGTCTGGAGAGAAAGGGGACCGAGGTAAGAGGTGACGCCTTCGCCTAGAGGACTAGCTGCATCCTTCCTTCCTTCCTTCTGCACGCTTTGGGGCGGCATGGGCCAAGCACCTGCAGAAGTGGACGGTGAAGAAGCTCTGTACTAAACCCTGTGGAGACATCACTAACAATGGAATATGGCCAGGCTAAGAAACAGGCTGTGGTCTGGGGACTTAACCAGAGAAAGAGGTCTCAGGGATGTGACCTTTCCAGAGAGGGTGAGGAGCGGAGCCAGGTCAAGGCAGAGAACAGAGGGCAGCAGAGCCGGGAGCACAGCCAGGTATGGGTGAAGGTGAAGCTCCCTGGCCTCTGAGGGCCGAGACTCAGCAGGGCCAAAGGCAGAAGGCCTGAGTCAGAAGCCTAGCACCTCAGAGGGCTGGGGAGGTTTGGAACTCAGCTCCTTAACCATGAGGTTGACTTTATGGGGAAACTGAGAAGGGCACCAGGAGTTGTTTGGTGCCAGAACACTGAAGGGAAGCTTTCAGAGCCACATTCTCTTAAAAGAAATAAAAGGGTCGCTCAAGTAAAGTCACTGCTGGATCCTCTAACGTGCAGTCCTGGCAAAGACCCACATGGCCCTTAGAATGAGCCAGTATTTGTTGAGTGCTATCTATGTGTGAGACCTCTCTGGGCGGGGAAATGAAGATTGTGACTGAAGAGTGGCCTCACAGAGGTACCAAATGGTCCCCAGCTCATTGGCAGAGTGGAAAATCTTGCTTCCAAACCTGACTGCCAAACTGGGGGGTTGGGGCTTTCTCAACAAGTTTCTTCTATCTCTCCTCAGGGATTGCTGGAGAACAAGGCCCTCGGGGCCTTCCGGGTGTCCCAGGTTCTGTGGGTCCCAGAGGTATGTCAGAAAGACCACCCCAAGCTTGCAGGGAGGGTCCACATTCAGAGGAACAGGTCCTGGGTTCCCCAAGAGTGCTGCTTGGCAGTCCCAGATTTGTACAGGATGGCCACAAAGTTTTCTTCCAAAAGGGACTTCTGAGTGTCAAGACTCTGGACTACGATTCTGACTTTATAGTGGAATTTGGGACACATTTCTGTTTCTGTTCAGTGGCCACATTAAGTGGTGTCTAAGCAACTGGACAGATTATACCAGGGCCCAGAAACCAGACAATGTCCTGCTGACTGGGACCCAGATACACACACAAAATGCAGCAAGGGCTTGATGGCCAGCTGCAGCCTCTTCTCTTCACCTCAGATCTGCCCTCAGGATCTTAGGAGAAGCAAAGGTCTCTGACCCTGCCAAGCTCTGGCCTCCCCTAAAGGGAGGACATGGTACTAGGGTCAGCACCGAACCCTCTGGTGTACTGTCCTAGCAAGGACCCCCAAGGCCCTTAGAATGAGCTCCTCATACTTTACCTGCCCTCGACACTAGAATAAGTTGTCCCAGCCAGTCCTTGGCTTTCTGATTGTCTCTCCCCTGTTTCTCAGGTCCCAATGGCTCTCCTGGTCCCCAGGGACCCCCAGGTAAGTGTGCTGCTTCTTGTGAAAATCCTCTGCTTCTGTGGTGAAGAAAGGGCTGTGCATCTGTGTGTGCACACACAAGTATACATGTGTGCCCATCCCTTCCGAAGATGGGGCACTCACCTGATTGTCTGTTTTCCTCTGGTGGGTAGGCTCTGTGGGTCCCCAAGGACTCCGAGGTGAAGTGGGACTCCCTGGTGTCAAAGGTAAGCTGGGGGAGGGGCAGGGAGTCAAAGGACTCTGTAGAGATCTCTCATTCAAGAGAGAAGTCGGGGTTCAGGGCTCAGAGAGATCTGATGGACATGACCCACCAGCTACAAAGTGCAAGAAAGGGGAGGTGAAACCAAGATGGACGGGAAACTGTCATCAGAGTCAGGCACTGACCCTTCCTGACCATCCCCACACGAACTTCGCCACCAAGGTATCTGTTTCCCTTGCAGGTGACAAAGGACTTATGGGACCACCAGGCACCAAAGGTATACTGTTCCCACCGCTGCTCACTCTGCTCCCAGACACCCAGGCACAACCTGTGCACAGGATCCAAGAGCACACATGACTGGCTTCTGGGCCCTGGGGATGAGAGGGAGCTGAGAGTTCGTTCTTCTCCTCAGAAAGGGAAACTGAGGCACAAAGGGGGAAACAGTGCCCACATCACATAGGCAGGGTTGGGTGCTCTCCACGGTAGTGAGGAGGCATATTGCCAGGTATCTGCCCTCTGGTCTTGTCCTCCTTGTGCCCAGGACACCTATGTATGTCCACAGCAGAGGTTGTGGGGGAACCAGTTGGTGGATGGATGGAGGGTGGATGGTGGATGGAGGGTGGGTGGCTCCTCCAGCTCCGTCAGTGCAGGGACTTCCCCAGCATCCTGCTGCAGCTGCCTCACAGGGCCCCAGTCATGGGGGAAGATGGCTTCCGTCGCTTTCAGCTAACAGTTCTTCTCCCATCCCCACATTTGTTTAGGTGACCAGGGTGAGAAAGGACCCAGAGGCCTCACAGGTCAGTCCGACCCAGGAATTTAACTCATTCACAATCTGTTAAGATCTAGCAGTCACCAGAAGTGGGACAAATACAAAAAGATGGGGGTTGAGCATGAACCCAGATGGAATCCATCCGCCTCGATCCGTGTCTGTTTGGTGCAGACGTTATACCTGTCTTAGGTTCTTTGGAAATCTGACTGGGAAAACTAAGAATCAATTCCCAAAGCAGCACAAAGCGTACCCCACTCACCCTCTCAGCTGCCCACCCCCTGCCCACTGCACGGAAGTCATAATGCTTTCACCACAAAGGGTAGCGTGCTGTTTCCAGGGATGTCAGACTTATACACGAGCTTCTGAACCAGTCTGAGCCTGCTGCCCATGGGGTGGAGGGAATAGGCGGTCCTGACCATGGCATCAAGGCAGAGGGTGCCTCTGTCAGCTCCGGAGGAGGAGGAGAAGCAGGCATATGCATTCTACCAACGGTGGAAACATGCATAGCTTAGCCTCCGGCAGCAGCTCCTTTGTCCTTTGCAGGGGAACCTGGCATGCGAGGTTTGCCTGGAGCCGTGGGTGAGCCCGGAGCCAAAGGCGCAATGGGTAAGTGTCCACAAAGACGGTTGACAGTTTTGAGCCGGACGCCCTCCTGGGCTCTCTAGACACAGTTTTATGGGAATTTCTCCCCACTCTGGAATAAGCAAGGTCCTTCCTTCCTGGTGATTTTCTGTCTGCTAAGAACTGACAGGGGCCGAAGTTTGGTGAACCCCCAGTAGCCCACTTCAGGGGTAGTGTCAAAGCCAGATCCAGACCACCATCTTTTGACTAGCCATTACTGAGGTGTCTGTGCCAGGAGAGGGAAGCACCAAGAAGCCTGGCCCCAGGCTTGATTGAGTCCCAGGGAAACTCAAGCCCTACCAATGAGGATGTGGCCCTCACACCTCCATTCACTTAAGGAGACATTAGTAAGCGCTTACTGTCCATAGGACAAGTAAACTACTAGCAAGGGGCACAGCTCGCCCCCTCACATTACCACAAAGCTTGTGATGGGTGACACGGACCGTGAGAGGCACAGAGGAGGATACAATCAGAAAAGAGATTATGGAGGACAAAGGAAGTGGCATTTCAGATGTTCCTAAACATTTAGGAAGCATTTCATTGTGGCCACTTTGGAAAACTATCCCTGCCGAGGAGACAGAGGTGTGGCTAGTGAGAGCAGTCCCAGAGAGCTCCACTTTGGAAGGTCAGCGGTTAGAACTATGCTTAGAGCAGAGGTGGCAAGAGCCTAAAGGACCCCAGATAATGGGGACAGGGTGTCCCAGCAGGGGAATGCTGTGAGGAGGAGGCTGTACCCGGCGTACCCCACAACAAAGCTTCTGAGATTGACAGCCACAGTGACAGCTGCATAAGCCTTCCAGCTAGGAGACCATGCGCTCCAGGCTTACTGGGACAGGAGAGAGAGGGTCGCAGAACTACCCCCAAGAGTGCCTGACAGACTTTGCTTTTCTGCTTTACCAGGTCCTTCTGGCCCTGATGGACAGCAAGGCCCCAGAGGTTAGTCCCTGCTCAGTGGTCTTCCGTCTCACCAGACACCCATGTCTGCCCCTCCCTGCCCTCCCTTCACCCCCACATGCATAGCTGGGCCCTCCGTCCTAATAACAAAGAGGCATGCACCATGTGGAGATGAACACAGTCTTGGTCACCATGCCTCCTCCTGCCTATCTGCCAGCATGTCACTCAGGAAAACCCGCTGACTCGGGTGCTTTCCTGAGGGAAAAGCATTTTCATTTCTCATCCTCTCTGCAGGTGAGCAAGGCCTAACAGGGATGCCTGGAACCCGAGGCCCACCAGGACCCTCTGGAGACCCAGGAAAGCCAGGTACGGAAGCCACAGTCTTTTGAGTGTGTGTGTGCAACTCAGGCATGCTCAGGTGTGTATGTGCACTCTCAAGGATGAGGTAGGCTCACGGGTGCTTCATCGCGTGTGTGCATAAGCCTTATCCCGTCGCCCTCCACAGCACAGCGGAGGACTCTAACAGCAAGTTATGCTGACTGATGTGGGCCCAGCATCAGTCACTGAGTCTGGACATTTGGAAAAGAGAGACTAGCAGATGAATGCTGGGGGCTCTAGGAAGGGACGAGGGTGCGCTTAAAGTTGCAGACCTGAGCAGCCGGGCAGTGGTGGTGCACACCTTTAATCCCAGCACTCGGAAGGTAGAGGCAGGCATATTTCTGTGAGTTCAAGGGAAGCCTGATCTACAAAACAAGTTCCAGGACTACCAGAACTGTTACACAGAGAAACCCTGTCTCAAAATACAAAAAACAAGCAAACAAAAAAATTGCAGACTTGAACTCATCCTCATATCTTGCCCAAGCTTTTCCCTGTCTCTTCTCCTGGGGCTGTGCCTAGGCCTTCACCAGTATCTACCAATCGAGAGGAGAAGCCTTCTTAGTATCTCCACTGAGGGTCAGACAGCAGGATTCTCGGGTCTGTGGGAAGAGCAAATCAGAAGCAGGCAAGGCAACCATTTCCCCAGGCTCTGAAAACACAGGACCCCTGACTCCTTGGCTGGTGCCTAGGTGAACTGTAATGGAGGGGATGGTGGTGTGCGCGTGTGCGTGTGTACGTGCGTGCATGCGTGCGTGCGTGCGTGTGTGTGTGTGTGTGTGCAGCTTTCTCAGTGTGTGTTCCTGGCTCTCTATATTCCTGAAACGATCTGTGAACCCAAATGGGCTTATATCAGATATTTACATGACAATTCATAACAGTAGTAAAATTACAGTTATGAAGTAGCAGCGGTTGGGGAGCTGTGTTAAAGGGATGCAGCGTTAGGAAGGTTGAGAACTGCTGGCTTAGAGGCATTTCACAGCAAAACTCACAGAGTTACTCTCTGCCAAGTGACGAGGAGTCTGGATCATACCACTGTGAGGCTTGTCCTCCTGTGTGCTCTGTCCCCTTTGGCTGCGGGCAAGGCTGTGACTCCTTGAGGACACTCCTAACCCTTCAACTCTCTGTTCTATGTCTTCTTTTCTGCAGGTCTCACAGGACCCCAAGGACCTCAGGGTGAGTCATGCAGTCCCTCCCAGCTGCCACCTCCTCCCAGTACAGACACTTTGGCCAGTGCCTCTAGTCACGTGAGCCTGGCTTCCCACTCACAACTCCAGCACCACAGGCTCAGGTTTTGTCATAGTGAGTTCTGAGAAGCACCATAAGAGAAAAGCACACAGAGAACAATCTAGAGGGCTTTCTGGTGTCAGTGATGTCAGATCCTGTTCATGCTGGGTTCTGGCCCCATCTGGTGCAGGAATGCCCAGGAGAAGCCCAAGCCTCAAGGACTCTGCTGGCCAGGAATTCTGTTAGCACTGGCTCCTGGGGTTCCCTCGGGGACGATGGCTGTGTTAAAGCCCCTGCTGTAAAACCTGCTTGGTTTTTATTATCTTCAACATGCCCAGGCCCTAATTTTCTAAAGGCAACTGGGCAAAGATTCACAGTGAAATCGAGTCCAGGCTACCCAAAGGCTCTCAGCTGCTGCTGCTCTGGACACGACAGGTCCTGCCCTAGACAGGGAGAGGGACAGTGGCAGCTTTGCAACCCAGGGGGTCGGATCCCCCAGAGCTTATGCCTGCTTCAACCCATGCCTGCTGTGCCTCCATTGCCCAGACACAGACAGGGCTCTGGGTGAGAGGCCCTCACACTCACTCCGGGTGACTCAAGGCAAGACCTGAGTCCCGCTGCCTCCATCAGGCAGCCAGGGTGGCCTGGCTGAGAGGCAGAGAGCTGGCTACTGCCAGAGAGAAGAGAGGGAGGGAGGGCAGACACTCACAACTGCCTGCCAGGCTTTGGCATCCTGACTGACTTGTGTTTAATCACATTAGGGCTTCCTGGTAGTCCTGGCCGACCGGGGACTAAAGGTATGTGACTTTTCCCAAGAAGGTTTTTTTTTTTTTTTGGATTTTTTTCTTTTCATCAGCCATTTTAACAGCAGGGAGGGGTTGGCAAGAGGGAGGGCTGCTCTGACCAGAGCCTGGACCAACAGTGGCATCTAGTGGCTCCGACTGAAGGCAGGACGGTGGGAGCTCTGACATTGGTGCAGAGCCCTCCTGGCCCTGAGTCCTCAGGCGCCTGCTCTCACCAGCCTTCCGTTCTCAGACTAAGACTCATCTTCGTGTTCCCAGGCCCTGTGGCAGGATATATAGGACAGGAAGCTGCTGGTCCCCAAGTTTTCCAAGCCCTTGTTTGCCGCTAAAATACCCCTGTCACCTAGGCTCCATCCCCACTGACTTTCTGAGATTGATGCTTCCTGAGATTAGAGCCAGCCTTGGTCTCATCCTCCACCCTGTGCCAGGTGTGACCAAGGACATCAGATCTGAAGAAACACAGGAAGGAAGGGGTGTTTCCACCCCGCTAACAAAGTCAAAGGACTGAAAGGGGTCTGGTTTGCGCAATGCAGTACCACCTGGGCACATGGTGACACTCCAGTTCAGTCCTGCCCATCAGACCCCAGCCCTGAGCAAGGCCAGGCATGCAGGGACTCAGGGACACACACTGTCTCCATGCTCCTGAACCCTGACACTCTGGCCACAAGTACTCATGGTCACCCTAGAAAAAAAAATTAAAAAACTATTATTTCCAATGAGCAGTTGAACCAAAAAGTCATTTTGAGAATAAATGAATGTAACCCAAGAAAAATGACAGTTGAGTTCATACTTCCTAGGACAACAAGTCTCTAGTGGCTTCAATAGGCCTCATAGGTTTAGGGATAGCACCACAGACTTCCTCGGTGTCTTCCTGTCCAAGGGGACTTCAGGACCTCTTTGAAGGAGATACAGGACAGAGAAAGTTACCAATCGCTAGGCTGTGTTCTCAGAACAAGCTCAAATACTTTCTCCGGCTGTGACCTTGACACCCTGCTGGAGAACATCAGCAAAGCACTGAGAGGAAACCAAAGCCACCCTTTCACTAAGAGCCCCTGGGAGGACCCTGGTCGGTGGAGCTACATTCTTTAGCTCTTTGAGTAAAACTCGAGACCTCAAACATGGCTGACAGGCTCTCTCACACTGAGCCTGGCTCCAGCCCCACCTACCCCTCTGGTGTCTCCAGTCGAGAGGGGCACGAGCGGTGGACACAGAATCCCATGTCCTCTCCCTGGAAGACCTTCACTTGCACTTACATTTTCTTCACCTTGGATGTAACTCGGGATCAGCCAGTGGGCCAGTCGCCAGAACCCTTCTCGTGCTGCCCAGTCCGTCCCCTCTCCCCGGGCCAGTCCGTCCCCACACTCCAGGAACTAGAATGTACATACAAGATCATGGCTTTTATGTACCCTTTGACCTTCAGAAAACTTCTCCACCTATGGCCATTCCTGGAAGAAAAGGTGGGCGGAGGTGTTGAGAATGAGTCTCCTGTTAGCCCCATGCCGGCCTCATGGAAGGGCGAACTCTCCATAGCCTTGCAGGAAACTCTTCCCTGGGAGACAGTGATGCTCTGGGCTCAGAGCTCCCTGGGCTCCCATCACTATTAAAATCCTGTTAGCCTGAGGCCCGAGGACCACAGGTGGCCTCCAACGCAATCAGGAACTTGGAGAGTGGTTTATCAAGCCACTGATTGACCCTCTTGTCTACTCTTCTCGTCCTCCCCAGGTGAACCTGGTGCTCCGGGCAGAGTCATGACTGCAGGTAGGCAGCCCTGGAGAGCCCCTCCCTGAGTTCTATTTGCCTGGCCTACCTGGGCCATCCGACCTAGCTGGGCCTCCATGTCAGCCGCCAGCAGGTGGGTGGTGCTTAGGGAGGGACAGAGGTGAGCTCTGTGGGTTAGCATGAGGAAGGGGGGAAATGCTAGAGGGGTAAGAGGCACCGCTGAAGGGCAGGAGTGGGGCTCAGTGTTCCATGTCCCTTCTGTTTCCAGAGGGGTCATCAACAATCACTGTCCCTGGACCTCCTGGACCTCCCGGTGCCATGGGACCCCCAGGACCTCCAGGGACTCCAGGTCAGTCTGTCTTCTTGCTCTGTCCCCAGTCAACAGCAGGTTATGGATGCAATGGATTCTAGCCACATTTGTTCAAATCCTGACAACAAGGGCAGGAACTAGGAGAAGAGAGAAAAGGGGGCTTCAGAAAGCCCATGCTCACAACCCGGGGACCCTGATGCTATCCTCAGCATCTGCAGATGAGAAGCTGAGACCAGAGTGGGTGAATTACATGCCTAAGGTCACACAGCAACCAACAGCAGGGTAGGGTGTCTGCCCCCATAGCTGGACCAATCAGAAGGAAGGCTCTTGAACTCTTTGTTTCTTAGAAACACAAATGCCAGTGCTCTGTGAGGGGGAAGTACCCCCAAATCCTCCAGCAGCGTGAGACAGCCGGCTGCAGAAAAGCCATGAGGGGTGGCAGCGTTATTGAAGAGTTCCGCTGTCAGGGGCCTGTGAAAGCACGTGGTTACAGCTACATAGTCTTATAAAATAGATGATTAAAAACCCTGCGGAAATGAAACAAAACAAAATGCTTGGGAGCCAAGCACTTGAGATTCGTTTCCTGTTTCCCCAAAACCCTTGCTGTCTTGTTATGTGTCTTAATTATCTAAAATACTTATGTCCAAATTAAGTACATGATTTATACCCAATGCAAGTATGCTCCAGTGAGTGGGGGACATTTGAGATAATGTCCCCAGCCAATAAAGAGACAGCTCTGCCCACCTCGGGGTCCCCTTCCTGTCACAGTCTTACAGGAATGACCTCGGTGGCTAATCCGTCCCAACACAGCCAGCTAGTCCACGCTCCGGGAGGATGCCTGTGGATCCCCAAGCCCCTGCCCTTTCCTCCGCTTCTCCTGTGACCCCCAGAGTGGGGTTGGGATTTAGCATTTTTTTAATTCATAACTGTTTCCAGGTCCCGCTGGCCCTGCTGGTCTCCCAGGACAACAAGGTATGTCCCAACCTGTAAAATCACAGGCTGTGGGCTGAGTCGCGGGGACATTCTTCCCAGGTGGGGTTGAGGTCCCTGGATGTTAGATAAAGAGGGAGATGTGTACTTTGGAAGAAATAACAGGGCCTTTCGGGCTCTTCACCGTGGCGGAAGCAGGGCCTCCACCATGGTGGAAGCCACTCCTCTCATCCCTCCCCACCTCTCTGAGAAGGTTTGTCCTTCCTTGACTAGGCTCTACCCTGTATCTGGTCCCACCCCAGAGGAGAGCAGTGTGCACCCTAACTCTGTGTTCTCCCTACAGGCCCACGAGGGGAGCCAGGACTTGCTGGTGACTCATTCATAAGCAGTGGTAGCTCCATCTCCGAGGTCCTCTCTGCCCGTGAGTGCAACCGCTGTCCATGGCAGGTGTCGCGGGGGAAGGGATGGAAGAGATGACAGTGGGCCTGGGCAGCTGCACCAGTGAAGTCATTGCAAAGTCTCCTGTCACAATGATCATGCTCTGCCATGGAAGCTGGGAAGAACGGCAGGGTCTGTCTGGTGTGAGAGGCACAGTCACGCGGATGAGGCGGCTGATAGGCTCTGGGCTTCCAGCAGGACCAAGGTCAGACCAGACCTCGGGAGTGAGTATGGTTGGCAGGAGTCACCTGACTCAGAGAACTATGATGAGGAGACTTGGGTCCTCAGTCACAAGAGGTCTGACACTTGTGGTCTCCCGTCCACAAAGCTCTTTCAAGAACCCAAGGGGGATTGCAGCTGGGCCACCCCCTGAACACTTATGTCGCCGATGCACTAGGGGCTCAGTGTTTGGTGGCATCTTGCTGAGTCTGAGTCATCCCAGCACCTCTGCGGTGCAGGTCTCAGTGACCCTCGTTTCTGGGGGAAACAGACTGAGAGAGGGTGAAAAGTTGCCTGAGGTTGCCAGTTGGCTCTACAGAAGTGGGGACTGAGCTCTGGTTGGCTGATGCAGAAGTCCACTCCCCTGACGTCAGTTTGCAGTCTACCCTGCTTCTACCTGGGGGCGGCTCAGCAGATGGGGTCCTAGGGGGTGTTGTGCAATCAGGGCCTGGGTGGCAGCCCCAACACCATCCATCCTGGTGAGAGACCAAGCATGGTGAAGAGCCTTCGGTTTCTATTCGCTTCCCTCTACAGAAGGTGTTGACTTACGGGGTCCCCCTGGTCCACCTGGCCCACGAGGGCCACCAGGTAAGATCTTGTTGATCTTCGGGAGGTGGGGACATGAACATTTTATGAGGAAGCTCAGACCCTGCTATCAGGAATTAACCAGCCCTCTAAGGCCAGCACTTTCTCTGCCTTCTACAGGGCCTTCCATCCCAGGCCCACCAGGACCCAGAGGCCCTCCAGGTGAGAACTGAAGTCCTTGTCGGGAGGGGACAAGGACAGGGGAAGTGATAGACAAGAGCCTTGTCCTTCTGGCTCTCAGGAAAAGTGTCCCTGCCTCCTGCCTCAGACAGAGGGCAGCTGACTCACCCTCTGGCTCTACTGAGTCCTGGGCTTCTTTTCCCTAGGGGAAGGTGTGCCAGGACCACCAGGACCACCAGGATCTTTCCTGGCTGACTCAGGTAAGTTTGGGACATCCAGTCACACCCATTCCTCCCTCACACCCAGCCTGACTGTGGTCTCAGCAGTATGACCTTCCTGACTGGCTCCCCAGACTGCCCCATTCTGAATTTTGAGGGGAGAATGAATACAGAATCCCCCCTTTATCTGCCACATGTGGGGAAATAGGCTCCGCCAGCGCAGCTACGCTGGGAACCAGATTAGAAGGGAGAGCCAGGACTGCTCTTGGGAGACCCTGGGGTGAGCAGGAGGCCTGGTTCCTGCCCTCAGAGAGCAGAGAGTTGAGAAAGCAGGAAAGGTGCCGGCACACAAATACGAGCAACAATGTTAACAAAGATATGTGGAAATAACCTAAGATTAAGCACTAGGCCAGAACAAGGCCCCTGGAGAAGATCTGTCCACCTAGAACATCCATTAGTCCAGAACAAGGCCCTGGAGAAGATCCATCTACCCGGAACATCCACTAGGCCAGACCAAGGCCCCGGAGAAGATCCATCCACCCATCATTCCCTCCTACCCGCCTGTCTACCTAGTCATCTTTCCATTCATTCGCATGCCAACCTTTTGAGCATGCAAACATCTTACAAACCCACACGCGTAGGACAAGGGTTGACTGAGCATCTACAGCGTGCCCAGTACTGTGCCAGCTGCTGCTTCCCCAGAAGTGCCTCATCCACACTCTTGCTATTTCTTTCCTCGCAGAAACCCTCTTCTCTGGCCGTCCAGGTCCACCTGGCCCCCCGGGTCCCAAGGGAGACCAAGGTAAGATCAGTGTCTCGGGGATCCCAGAGACCAGTGTCCTCTGCTCATCTGCCTGGTGGCCAAAGCATTTAGACGAGGCTGGACAGGCAAGGGCACTTGTGCCAGGCTCAGCATCCTGCAGTGTGGGATGGGAGGAGGAGAGTGGCAGGGTGGTCAGAAACTGCCAGCAGTCTCCACCCGACGGAGATACCCCAGGTTGTCTTCTCCAACGCCAGCCTCCATCCCTTCTCACAGTGTCTGGTGTCCTTCTGAAAGACCCTCCAGGCCACAGAGGACATCAGCAAACATCAAACACAGCCTGGAGTAGGGGCGAGGTAGCCAGAGCTGACCCCCGAGAACTCTGAGCTTCTTCAGAGTGCATTTGATCCACACAAGTAGATCAGAGTCCCTGTGAATGCGGTGCTGGTGTGTGTGTGCATGCGTGTGTGCATGCATGTGTGTGTGTTACTGCTCAGAGAGGGATGCAGACCCAGAAATTGTGGATTTTAGGGTGCCTCCCCATAGGGAAATGTGTTATTTTTCCAAGGAAGATTGTAGTAGACAAGGAATGATTGCTGAGCCACCCACGAAGGGCGCTGAACTTACTAGGCCTGGAGGAGGTGGTACAAACAGCGCTTCTCGGTTTGGATTGCAGGTGATCCTGGTGTCCCAGGTACTCCTGGCATCCCTGGTGGTCACTCTTATGGTAAGAACTAAAAGAGAATAAAGTTCTTCCATCTCCAAGTGAGACTGAGGGTTCCAGTGAGGGATGTTGATCCCTCCGTTCATCTCCTCATCTCTGATTTCCATGGTAACTCGGTAGCTCCTCAGGGCTCTACATGTGCTACCTTTAAGGAGGCCACAAGCTTGTGGGGGATGGAAGAAAAGGTGCATGCGCATCTGTAGGTAGCAGACCGTGCCTGGGGACCAAAGCTGAGAAAGCAGCAGGCTCTGAGAGCTACAGGTGGTCTGAGAGAAGGGAGGCTGTGAGGCGGTGAGAGACTGCGGAAGGAAAGGGCACGTCTGCCCTGACCCTTTCTCCTCCCTGCAGGTGGATCATCCAGTACTACGTACATGCAGGGCCCGCCTGGGCCTCCTGGGCCCCCTGGGCCTCCAGGCTCCCTCCGTAGCTCTGGCCAGGACATCCAACACTACATCGCAGAGTACATGCAGAGTGAGTGCCCGACACCCACCTTGGGAAGGAGACTGAGGGAGGAGTGTTTGGGTAGTCATCTACGTGGTAGGCCCATGTCTTCCACCCCTGAAGTAGTCTTGCCTGCAGGTCCGAGAGCTGGCCAACATACCTGTCCATAAATATGCTGCGTCTTCATCCTACCTGGAGATCTGTATACGCATACTACACACATGCTCGGAAATGATACACATATGCACGCGCACACACATTTTCAAAAGTGCTCATGCCCCTCCCATGCTGTGTTTGAGCGATATATCACACGGATGGCTGACAGTCTTGTCGGCCCGAACCCTCACGGACAGCGCAGGCCTCAGCCTCAGGTTCTCTATCAACAGCAAAGAAGTCCAGGCCACTAGGAGAGACTTACATAGATCTAATCTATGTGGGAAGTAGAAAGTAGAAAAAGACAAGATCTCCTGAGTAAATTGGGAGCATAGGGACCTTGTGGGAGGTCTGAAGGGAGGAGGGGAGAGGCAGGGAGGGGAGCAGAGAAAAATGTAGAGCTCAATAAATATCAATTTAAAAAAAAAACCCAAGCAGTCCAGGCCCCCTGCTGGCCATGGCTCAGGCCCTGTGTGGACCAGGACAGACTTTCTCTCCTCTGCCTGTGACCACAGGGAGGCTAAATGCTCTTAGCCGCAAGCTTGACTGTTCGTTCCTTTGTTGGCAGGTGACAGCATCAGGTCTTATCTCTCTGGAGTTCAGGGTCCTCCAGGCCCACCAGGTCCTCCAGGGCCTGCCATCACCATCACAGGAGAGACTTTCGACTACTCCCAGCTGGCAAGCCAGGTGGTGAGCTACTTGCGGAGTAAGTCTGTCAGCCTTCAGTGCTCTGATACCCTCCTCCTAAAGCATCCCCACAGATCCCCAGAACCTCATCTCTCAATTCACTGGGTGTCACACCCCTCCCCTAACTATATAACCTTTCATTCCACATTCGTTGTAGTTGGGTCACAGGGCCCAGCTTCAGCAAACATTGTATTGCTGGGAACAGACATGATGGAGCAGGCATCACATGCATTTGACTAGCATGCTCCCAAGTACAGGCCCATCTCTGCTCACAAGAAGAGACCCTTGCTTGACAGTATCTAGTAGGAGTCAGGCTAAAGCATATTCTAGAACATGGCATTCCCTACAAAAAGCCAGAGTCTCCACCCTGCCTCTTCTGGCCTCCCAAGTAGCCTGAAATGCTACTCATTTTTCAAAGAATGAAATGCTGTTCATTTTGCAAAGACCATGACAAGCTGACTTGACTTTCAGAGTTTAGACATAGGGGGTCTGCTCTGAGACCAAGGGGGTAACCTGAGGTCTTCTTCCCACAGCGTCTGGCTACGGAGTTAGCTTGTCCTCTGCCTCTTCCGAAGAGATCCTGGCCATGCTGCGACGTGAGTCACCCACCGTGGGCTAGAGTGGGGTCTCTTTGCTCTATTCCGACCTCACTTGGTGGGCACCAGTCCCAGGCTGAGCTCTGGAAGGCCTGCAAGTCCTCTGTGACACTCACTGTCCCATCTCACGTGCTGGGTCCCAAATGCATCATGGGAGAGTGAATCTCCCACCTTCTCCACTGCAGACACGCAGAAGTAGGCTGATTACCCCCAGCCTGTGTGTCCCCCAAGGACCAAGACCCAATACTGGGAGCCAGGCTGAGCAGGTGGATCTGACTGGGCTTCTGGGTTGATCCATAAAGCATACCCTCTCCTTTCCAGGGAATGATGTGTGGCAGTTCCTACGGCAGCACCTGGCAGGCCCCCCGGGTCCCCCAGGGCCACCAGGAGTCGGTGGAGATGGGTCCCTCCTGTCCTTGGACTATGGAGAACTTAGCAGACACATTCTCAACTATATGTCAAGTGAGTGGTCAGAAGGACACAGGATGATGACTAGGGCATCCAGTGTCGCTGAGATGGCCCCACTGACCCCTCCTCACCCCCTTGCCAGCTGCACTGACCCCTGCAGGGACTGCAGTCTCCAGGGCTGCTCAGAGCAAGTCTGAGCCATGAGCACACTTGTTTATGCGTGCACATTCCACATCCAGCAGCCATCAAGCAGTGTGGCCCCATACTCTGCTCAGTGCCCTCCCCATTGGGCGTCACTGCCCAGACTGTGCATCTCTCTCCTATGCATCTTCTTTCCGACCCCCTTCTCTCCCTTCCTCAGACCCCACTTCGGTCCAGATTGCTATCTACTCTCCTCCCCAGCAGGACATTTGTATCTGAGCTCCCCTGTCCCATGTGAGTCCCCAACAACTTGAGACCTTGTTCCCCAGGTTCTGGAATCAATTTTGGGCATCCTGGCCCACCAGGCCCCCCTGGCCTGCCAGGAACATCCTATGAGGAGCTACTCACCATGCTCCGAGGTGAGGCCAAACAGGGACTCCCATCTATAGGTTTGGGGTGGAAACTGAACCTTTGGCTCAGGCTGTGACTGACTTCTTACTGTCCATCCATGTCCCAGGGTCTGACTATAGGGACATCATTGGGCCTCCAGGACCACCTGGGCCACCAGGGATGCCAGGCAGTGCGTGGTCCAGCATCAGCGTGGAGGACCTCTCATCCTACTTGCACAGTAGGACACTGGGGAGCAGGGAGAGGAGGGCAGAGGGCTCCGGCCTGACCCCGCGGGCATCCCTAATCCTCACTAGGGCCACCATAGAGAACTGAATCAATGTGCCATTCCCCAAAGGAGCATGCACAGGGATGGAGCCTGGGGATTGAAGGGGGTCACAAGCCATGGCAGGGGAAGAAAAAGGGCTCTTAACTGTAGCCCTTGCAGAACTCATGAGCCGAGTGATCAGTCAAGGAATAAGGGTTCTAACGCCTGGTAGTGAAGGCCTAGAACAGGATGTGGGTTGTGGGGTAGAAGGGCCCCTTGGAAGCAGCTATCCCCAAATGATGTCAAAAAGGGGACACCTGGTCCTTTCTCCTCCTGCATGCAAGGGACCCAGTAAGCATCCCCCACCCTCCTCTACTCCACCCTCCCTTCCCATCTCCTTCCCTCCATCCATGGAGGGCCCACAGTAGGCTAAGGGAAAACTGAGCATCTAGTTGTCTCTGCCCAGGACCCTGACCTTTCTATTTCCTCTCCTCCCACCCAGCTGCTGGCTTGTCCTCCATCGCAGGCCCTCCAGGCCCTCCTGGACCCCCAGGTCCTCGAGGGCCCCCAGGTGTCTCAGCAGCTCTGGCTACCTATGCAGCTGAAAACAGCGACAACTTCCGCAGCGAGCTGATTAACTACCTCACAAGTAGGTGCCTTGACATTGGTCGCCTCCTGTGCCCCCCCTTCTAGGCCTTCATTACTCCTGTAGTGGCGCAGTAGGCACAGGATTGTCAGCAGTGCAGACAAACCAGTTCCTCTGCTCAGCTGCATTCTTCTGTACATGTACACTGTCCCTAAGGGATTTCATTCAAACTCCAGAGACCCCCTAGCTCCCAAGTCTTTTGTCCATTACAATCTGGGCTAATGCATCTTCCTACCCCACAGGTCCTGATGTCCGTAGCTTCATCGTTGGCCCTCCAGGCCCTCCAGGGCCCCAGGGACCACCTGGAAATGGTCACAGCTGGGGTAGCAGCTCCTCTGCCAGACGAGGCACTTCCTACAGCTCTTCCACAGGAATAGGGGGAGCCAATGGAGGCTCCCTGGGCGAGGGTGGAGCCTTTGGTGCAGGAGATGGGGGTCCCTATGGTACCGATATCGGCCCAGGCGGAGGTTATGGGGCAGCTGCAGGTGGCATATATGGCACCAATGGTGATTCGTTCCGGGATGGCTTCACTGGAGACCTGGATTATAACAAGCTGGCAGTGCAGGTGTCTGAGAGCATGCAGCGTAAGTTGGAACCCTTGGACCTCAGAGGGGGAGGAGCATGAGTGCTTCTTGGCACGTAGTCCTCACAAACTGGCCCTTGTTTTTAATGAATGTGGAGATAGAAACTAGAATCAGATGAGCAGGGATCGAAAGAGAGGAGACTTCATCCTAAGTCTCCACCATCCCAGTGCAAGGAACCCCAGTCCTGACACCCGAGCTGTGGGGGAACAGGGAACACCAAAGGGCTTGGTATTCTGCAAGTCTGACAGTAACAGAGATGCAACTTGTCGGTTGTTAGCCAAGAAATCCTTTCTCCCTCTAGTTATCAGCACAGGTCTGCGGGCCAAATGCCCCAGAGGAATGTCACAACGAGAAGGAAGCTGCAGGGCTTCTTCCTCAGGGCAGTTTGCTCAGGTTTAGCTGCTTTGAGCGAGGCTGTCTGAGGATACTACCCTTCTGCTGCAGCTTACCACTGTGCAGTGGTATCTGCTTCCTACACCTGCATCCCGGTGTTCTGCAGGTCAAGGCCTGCTACAAGGGATGGCCTATACTGTCCAGGGCCCACCAGGCGTGCCTGGGCCCCAGGGCCCTCCTGGCATCAGCAAGGTCTTCTCTGCCTACAGCAATGTGACACAGGACCTCATGGACTTCTTCCGGAGTAAGCATGCCCTCACGGCTTCCCCAGCCTGCTGCTTAGTCTCACAAGGGACCTGACACACAAATGCCTCCTTCTCCCATAGCTGAGATTCCAGAACCATGAAGCCAGCTCCACTTCCCTGTACAAGCCCAGATTCCACTATCCGTGTCGCTCTGAACAAACAGCTCGACCTCCCAAACCTCCAGCAACCTCCAGCCTAAAACCAGATTCTTTCCTTCCTTGCAGCTTACGGAGCTATTCCAGGCCCACCTGGGCAAAAGGGAGAGGCGGGCGCCCCAGGACCCAAAGGTAAGTGGCAACGGGAATTGTGTGTAATGACCACCTCTTACTGAGAAGTAGTAGCACCTTTGCTGGCACCACACTGTGCCACACCTTTGGCCTTATATTCATACTTGTCACATCTTCTCTGTGCTTCTAGGTGACAGGGGCCTTGCTGGACAACGAGGTCCTCCTGGGCCACCAGGCCCTCGAGGGCAAAAAGGAGAGAAAGGAGACAAGGGTAAGTCCCAATCTTGTGGCTTCTGAGGTTCTGGGGCTCAGCAGAGAAAAAGTAATTTGCTTCCAAGCTAGTCTGAGAAATTCAAACAAAAACTTATGCATAAAAAGGTATTTAGCACAGCTGAGGAGGAAGACCAGAGCTGCCACAGAGTGAGAAAGAACCTGGCAACAAAATAGGGCAAATTACTTGAAAATAAGTTGTTTTACAAAGGATTAACTATTCAAGCCACTTTTAGCCGTCATTGTTGGTATCACTGGTCCTCATAGGTCATGACATAGTTAACCCCTCCCTACTCATCTTTGGACTTTCAGGCGACCATGTCTACACTGGGAGGAGGAGGAGAGGTATTGCCGTCAAGCCATAAGTTGCACTTGGCCGAACCACCGAGTTCTTGGACCAGTTCTTGAAATATTCTTGGGTGTCTGTGTCCAAGTATCCCCTGTGGGTGAAAACTGGATCTGGTTCACATCTTGTTGAGACCAAGTCACCTAGCAACACTTGTTCTAGTTGGAACAAAATATATGCATACAGAAAGTTCAAAGACACACAGTTGGAAACAGCTTCATTGACTGGGTGGGCCTTCAGAATAGCTGCAAAATTTAATATGAGATTTAACCTCTCTGCTATATAGATCTGAGCTCCCTGGCTTCTTTAGCTCCCTGGCTTCTTAATTCAGGCCTAAACCTCAGAAGCCAGGTACATAAATGTTGGGTGGGGAGTCTTGGCGCTTTGCCTAAAAAATGAGCCCAAAAAAATGGAAAACGGGAATGGGGGCCTTGGCGGGGGTGACACTTGACGGTTTCTGGTCACTGTTACCAAGGCTGTGCTTTCAGTTCCTTCCCTGCTCACTCTGCACTCTCCAGAAGTTCCCCTCCTTCAAGGATAGTTATCACAGCAGAGATGCCAACCACCTCCCACTGGAGCTATGGCCTGTGTCCCTGTGCATGCCGGAAGTCACGGTATGACATCACACTAGACTACAGCGGACAGCACAGGAGGGGCAGCAGACAAGGAAGGGAAACATGGCCTCCATACCCCATTCTGCACATAGGAAAGGGCATGGGTGCAGCTGGTTTTTAAGCACTTTTCACTGTCTAAAAGTATTTGTATGTAAGCTGTAAGATGAAAAATCATTTCAATTGTAAAATTTTCAATTAAAGGTTTTTTTTTTCTTTTTTAGTATTTTTACTATGAATCATGTGAAAAGGAAAGTTTTAAAAAAAAGAATCTGGGTTACCTGGGTCTGACTCCAATGCTGTTTATTACAAATATTAGCAGAGAAGACTGGTTACATTTTAGGCCCTGCCTTTTAAAATTTTATCCCTGAGAGCTCTAAAGCAGACTTTTATCTGAAGCTACTAGCTCAACCTGGACACACCGGACAAAGAAGTTTGTTTTTTCTAAGTTCCTTGAAATAGAAACACTTGCAAAACAAATTAGCAAGCTTCTTTGCAATTAATGCATGACTGGAGGCCAAATATATAAACCACAAAAATGTCTACTAAGGAAAATGTACACATATCAGACACCCCAAAGAAATGCATGGTAAGATCAGAAGAGTCTGCACTTGGGCAATGGCAATTTGTTAATTTGTTACAAGCTGTGTCTCTCAATTGCTGGGTAGTCAAGCATGGGATTAACATAAATTCACTTCTGCATCTCTGTGTAGACCAGGCTGTCCGCCTCTGCCTCCGAAGTTCTGGGATGACTTTCCTTACTTTTCTGTGCTTTCTCCTGAGTATCTTACATATCCTAGAGAAAGAATTTAGTTTCACTCCCACAAGCAGCTGCAGCAGCACCAATGCAAGCACATCATCAGAACGTTGCGTGGTCTTCTGGCCTGGTGTTATAACCTGATGCCTACCTGTAAGAATCAACATGGGGATCGGGGATCTCTGCACATGAATTCATATAGCCTTCACAATTTCAGATAACATGCTTTATCACCCACAGGGAACAATACCCATTGTGGATAACAATGAATGCAATGTATCTTTTAATTTTTAAAGAATTTATCAGTTTCATAATGAAAATCCTTTGAAACAGTACTTTTTACTTTGGGGCTCAAGTATTACATGTTAATGATTGCTACCGTGATTAATCAAACCTAGGAAATGTTCCCTTGTTATTAGACTTTACGAAGACACCCAAGTCTTCAGAGTTCTACACTCAGAAGAAATGGGAGGGAAGTCCCAAGTGTGCAGCTTTCTTCGGACAGACACACACACGCCACACTTCAGCTGGACAGCAGTGCATCTGGGAAAGGGGGCAGTGGTCAGGAATGAGCTCAGAAGTGCAAGCGCTCTGAGATTAGAAAATGACATCACAGCCTCCCTCTAGCCAAGCTGCACACATGCCAAGCAGGGTTGCCAGTGTCCACTGAGTGGTGTTGAACAAATCAATTGACAAATAACAAGAAGGCTTTTTAGCATATGATTTTTCATTGGATTTGAAACACTTGGTGAAACAAATACTCTATCCCAATAAGAGGGAATTAAAGCACACACACACTTTATGTGAACACAGACATTGGAAGTTCCTCCCAGAGGAGTCCACATATTGGAAGGTACTTATCAGCAAGTTAAAAATTACATTTGTCAGGAGGGAGAGACTACCACAGATGACTAGGATCGATGATAAACACAGAATGTCAGAAGACTAAGAAAAGTGCAAGTTTAAAAAATGTAAGTAGGACCAAAAAGGCAGGGGGGACAGACCTGCAAAGTGTCTCAGCAGGACAATCTCATTCCTAAGATTCTCTTTTAATTTAAAAAAAAAATGTTTCCCAAAATAGATTAAGAAATAACTTTATTGTTTGACAATCCCGTGATTGAAAAGGCATGTTTCTAATCCCAAGTATACAAGAAGCATAAAGTGAAATGAAATTCTCTTCGAAAATTTAGCTTGTCAACTTATTACACTGCAAAGAATCACATTTTTAAGCTGCAGCCAACATTTGAAACTGGTCAACTCTATTCCAAGCTTTGTAGCAGAAATTTTAAAGCATTATTAAAACTACGTCAGCCAAAGAACAGCAACAGCAGAGGCATTAACTGTTGCCTTTGACGTAAGAGACACATTGAAAATATCACCAGTGTCCTACAAGACCATTTCCCGAAAGAACCAGAAGGCCATTAAAACTAATACCTCTTCAACTGCAGTTCCCATGCTGGGTGGTCTGCAGTATCTCTAGCTATTAATTTGGCCAAATTTGGCTTCTTAGAAGAGTCGCTGTCATATAATTAGCACAGTGTGGAATGGGGAAAGTATGAGGGTACAGGGGACCTGGGAGAGCACAAAAAAAGTTACTTCTGAGACATGCTGATGCTCAAGAAATCAGAGAAGCCTCCACGGGGAAGGTCTCACGTGCCTGAGAGCGTGTGCTTGAGAAACACTGCTTAGAGGTAGCTCCGGTTCTGCTTCTTACTTAGTTACAATCTGCCATGTCCTGGCATGTGGGAAGGTTCCAATATTTTCAACAAAATAAAAACACTCTAAATTTGCTCCTCACCCACAGAAAAGGGTAAGAAAGAGCTTACTGTGACTCCAACTAAAACAGCAGCTAATTCAGCAACCCACAGCCTGGGGGTCAACAGGTCTGCGGAAACCCTGCGCTTGAGCTCTAGGAGCTGGACCTGCAGAAGTGTGGTGGGTGGAGGTGTGGTGTGGCCAAAGCATGCAGGGAAAGAGTGGCGACTGCATGGAGAACTCCCTTTATGCGCTGAATGGGGCATTCTGCCACAGCAACCAAACAACTTCATCAGCAGATGGACTGACTGCACTCTCAGATTCAAAGAAGGCGATGCCCTCAGCCACTCCCCACCTATACTTCACCCAGCAAAGAATGATCACTGTTATCTACTGGCATATGGTCTTAAAGGAAGCACAGTTTAGAAACAGCATGTTCTGTAACAAAACACTCTCTCTATATAACCTCAAGTGTGGAGAGGAGTGTCCCTCTACAAGTGTACCACAGGGCAGTCCCGGCACCCACAGGAGAACTCAGAGAGCAGGCTTCAGGTAGACAACCCCTCCAGCCTGCATTCCAGATACAATGCTCTAAATGTCAAGATGAATACAAACAGGAAGGAAAGATACTCAGACCAAACCGTGTCTACAATTACCTAAATAATACTGGAAATAAAGCCCATTGACTGGAGTATTCATTTGTAAAAATCCAATAAGCTGAAAAATTCAAAGAAGAAAGTGGTGTATAAGAGCTTTCCTCCCCTCTCCCTCTTCAAATAAATCATTAAATACACTGGGCAACATAATTCTGTCTTTTATCATAACAATATAAACAATCTCCATCATACTTTATAAAGATATATTTAAAGGCTTTCAAACAGTTTTCAACCCAGCATCCGAAAATAAAGCATTAAGAATTCTGTATACAGTAACACATTCATGTGCTAAGTGTATGAATTTACAACCATACATTATAATATATACGTATATATATTTATATAAAAACAAAATTGGCTGAAAGTTAAGGCTACCTACAAGGTTGTCCAAGAAAATTAAGCTTGTCAAAATAATTATAAAGTTAAAATTACACATGCATTTTTAAACCAGATAAAGTCCAGCATCCAAAGTTTTCAAATAAATGGCAACAAAGTACTACAGACATCGACATTTCCTTAAATGAACTGGTGTTTCCACATTACATTGACAGTTCTATTTTTCCACCAACCTCAAAATATAACTAAAAACTGAAACGTTTACAGTTTGGTACCTAGCACTCTTAGAAGAGAACAGGTTGCCAATGGCAGGCAGCAAGCATCATTCACAAAAGTGCTGTTTATAATACTGTTGACCTGACGCGGCTGAGATTCTGAGCTTCAGAAGGAACCAAGAGTGAACACTTCATTAATGAGCACATGTACCAGCAACCACATGATAAAGGTTTCAGGCTTTTCCGACTCAAAGAAATTAATTTAAACATGGAACAAAATAAAACCGAAATGCACTTGAGTAACCTCATTTGAAACCTTACAATGTCACTTTGCATGTGTGTCTGATACTGAATGAAAATCCTTTGTGGGCAACGCTTCTTCTAAGACTAGCTTCAGAACTGTAGTTGTGACTGCAGCTAGGGGCACAGAGGCCCCTAAGCGTCACTGAGAAATAGAACTTCTGAGACGGAGGCTTCTGATGTGGGCGAGCTCGGTCTGTGATATGACAGTGTGGTGAGCTCTGTTAAGTTCAATCTGCACATTTTAAAGCTAGTTCATTCATCTTTCCATACTTTGTACAACCTTTGTTTTAGGATAAATATTAAATGGCAATATAAACACGTTTTTAAAACAGTAATGTCCACCAGTGAGAAGGGTATTTTGTTCCTGGTGATCAAAGCGAAAACCCCATTTTATATATGATTAAAATTTAGTGTTTTAGGCACTATCTTAATAAAATTAGCACCTCATTATTGTTCCTGCCCACACAGGCTAATGTTTGTGACAAATTACTGAAATAACCTTTCTCTTTTAAAAGACTTTGATCCTGCTTAATGATAAAAAATATATCTATGTATTGAATCAATAAACATATTTCTGTAGCTCATGGCTTTTTAATAATAGTTGGTTTACCAAAAGAAAATCACTCCAATTCTACAGCATAATCTTAACTATAGAATTTAGCATCACTGAGAAATCAAGTAAAACAATATTTATTAATACTTAGTGATGTAACAGGTTTGGTTTTTTTCCCCAAATAACTTTAAACATTTCTCTAGCAGTTTTTCAGTACTATGTCTAAAGAATACAATATGGTCAATATACAAAATCACCTTAGGGAATTACTGCAAGATGCTACTTGCCAACATGGCCCAGCATCTGTCTTAGTTCATTTGCCCTTCATCTTTGTTTGCTTAACAAAAAAAAAAAAAATCCAAGAAACCAATTTTCAAAACCACCGAGAAGATGGACAGGTGATTGTCTTTGTGAGTCACATGTGCTGTGGAAGATGAAGAGAACATAAGGATGCACTTAGAAGCCAAATCCAGACAGAGAATGCTTGCTGTCGCTATGACCCAGTGGAATGCAAGGTGGGAATAGGGTAGAATTTGGAGATACGGCTCTGTGCTGATGGATTAAGACATTCGGACTCCCCAGTCATTTTAAAAAACACTTCCTGCTCCTGCAGTTTCCTGGCAAACTCTTCTTCCAGTGTCTTAAAAAAGAAGAGACAAACAATTATGCACTGCTTTACACTGTACATGGAAATCAGGATTTACTCTGATAGCCAAGATTAAACCTACTAACCCCAAACATTTTATTCAATAGTTAAGACCACATACTTCCCACGGTCACAGGTTCAAGACTCAGTTCAGTTAGTCCTCTGCTATAGAAGAAAGGCACTGCCTAACTTACCTTGTTAGCATGCCATGTGAACATCAAACATAGCAAGTGACAACTATTAGTAACTGTCACCTACTTTTTGTGTCAGTTACTGACATACATAGTTTTCTTCTGCACTGAACTACAAGCCATATAAACCTAAGATCTAAACTATACTCATCTTATAGCCCTACAATACGCAGCAAAAATACTTGCTGTGGAATTCCCCTCTGTACGCTATGAATATGTTTTATTACCATTGGTTAATAAAGAAGTTGCTTCAGCCTATGGCAAGACAGAATAAAGCCAGGCAGAAAATCCAAACAGAGATATATAAAGAGAGTAGGCAGAGTCAAGGAGACACCATGTTAGTTGCTGAAGGACAGAGATGCGAACACCTTGCCCAGTAAGCCACAGCCTTGTGGTGATACAGAGATTAATAGAAATGGGTTAATGTAAGATATAAAAGTTGGCTAGAAATCCAACTAAGATACTGGCCAAACAGTGTTGTAATTAATATAGTTTCTGTGTGATTATTCAGGTCTGGGTGGTCGGGAAAGGAACGAGTAGTCTGAATTCATTGAAACCTAACCCTGATAGTTTCCTGAGGTTAATCTTTTGAGTGGTGATTAGGGTCACAAGACAGGAGCCCTCTAAATGGGACTACTATTCTTTTAAGGGACATGCAGAGAGTTCTTTCCTAAAGAAGGTGGTTCTCACCAGAACCTGATCATGACAGAACTCTGGACACGGCCTCCTCGGGCCTCCACTTTATAATATTTTGTTTTAATGAACTGAATGGACAGGCATCAGTGATTATAGTGCTATTGCTTAGGTTGAAACAAAGCACAAGACAGTTTCTCGGAAATAAAACATGAACTTAACCATGAAGCAGTGTCAGGAATTGACAGGCAGGACGGAGAAGGTACACTGGGAAGAGCAGGTAAAACTGACACAAAGAAGGAACAGTTACTCTATCCACACTGCAGCACACTAAGAACAAAGTGGCTAGTGGGTGGAAAAGTCAGAAAGGCTACAGCCGAAGTGTATCACTGTGAAGGCTTCAGAGTCAAATCACAGGATTTGTTATACTTGATGGAACTGAAATTTATCAACACCTCTATGACATCTTCAGATGTTCATGAGGATAACTGGCAACAGCCAGCAAGTAAGAATAAGGAGGGAACTAGGGTCAGTAGATACATGAGGACATGGTTGAGCAAGCTCGGCAACAGGAAAGAGAATACACACTAAAAGTGAGTCACAATTAATATCTGGTTGAATGCTGAGCGCCACAGATTAAGGTTCTAACCTGGATGTCAATTAAGAGAGAGGATGTGGGAACACGTCATGCTGGTGGGGCTACTGGAGGAGGGAAAGGTGACATCAATACTGAGTTCACTCTGAAGTCTGCTGAGCTGATGTTCTCCATCATCTTCAATAGCTGTGCACTAGTCACTCAGAGCATTCCAAGAACTCCCCTAACACCAAGATACAGGTCAGCGAACAAAGAGAGAAATTCCTTGCTTTCTAAGCAGCTTATATTCTCATGAAATAAGACAAGAAATATATCTGGTGATGAAGACTATAACAACAAAAAATAAATAAGCCAGGATAAAGAATATTTGAGATGGGAATCAAGTGAAGAAACAAGGACCTCAGAGATACAATGACACTGGAAAAGGGACCTAGATGAAATGAGGAAGACTAGAACACCAAGAAAATGAAATGAGTGAAAAGTTCAAACTGACAGTAAGGAAACCAATGAGCTGGATGTAGTAGGCATGCCTGTAGGGGCAAACCCTGATTCAGAATAGCAATAGTCATGGCACTAATGAACAGCCACAGCAATATAATCACCTATGGCCTCAAGTGCCAAGACCCTGCTATATGGACATCACCTCTTTTAACTTGCTTTTTCTCCTTCTTTTTGAGACTGGGTTTCGTGTAGTCCAGGCTAACCTCAAATTCATCACGTAACTGAGGAGGACCTTGGACTTAAGGCATGTCCCAACATCACTGAGGTGTACAGCAGGAAGAAAGCTCACAAAAAGAAATGTTGATGTCTTAAGGGTTAACAAAGGGAAGTGGACAATAGAGTAACAGCCAGAGATACAATGGTTAATTCATGAAATCAGGCCAGCAGGGAAACTGGTTACAAACAAGAGAAATGGAAGAAAAGAGGAAATAAGCCATTCTTATGCTTTGTATCTTAAGTTAATTCAAGAGCCGTGCTACTGTTGCTTCAGCTGCACCGGGTAGACTCAGCCCTCACTGCTTTCTTCCTGCACTCCTCCCTGACTACTCTGCAAGGGGAAAGAACTATTCGTAATTTTCCACATGTAGTATTTTTGCTCATTCTACTTTCTCTGCTTGTCCCATTCCTTTCCAATCTACCCACCTGCCTGCAAGTTATTATTAATGGTTCATAGCCCACCCAGTTTTTACCTCTTAAGCCTCCTCACAGAGATTTCAGCCCTCCTTCTCCTGTGCTCATGCACTCTGCTCCCCTGTGTCATGCTCTAACCTATCCCCAGCAAGGGTCCCCCCAACTTGGAATCACTTCTCACAGATCCTGGACTTTGGGAATAGGGATATTGTCTTTTCATCTCCGTACCCATCATGTCACTGCACCTGATACAAAGAAAGTACAGAACCAGTAGGCAGGGAATGGGTGAACCACACACAGCGCTGTAGGACAGCTTTTAAATCACCTTCTTCCTCGGTCTCAGTCTCTCTCTCCACTCCTTTAACTCTTGGCTGTGCTCCTCATCTAACTCCTTCAGTTTCTGAGTCTCATGTTCAACCAACAGGTGGCATTTTTCATTCTGAAAATAAAGTTGGTATTAAAGTTTTTTTCGGGTCAATGGAGCAATTTTTAACAGATATATGTTCCTCCAAAGTAGCAAATTGTTGATTGGATATCATGCTGTTATGGAAGCTCAAATTCTCCTTTAAAAACTAAGTGCCAGGCCAGGCGGTGGTGGCGCACGCCTTTAATCCCAGCACTCCGGAGGCAGAGGCAGGCGGATCTCTGGGAGTTCGAGGCCAGCCTGGTCTACAAGAGCTAGTTCCAGGACAGGCACCAAAGCTACAGAGAAACCCTGTCTCAAAAAACAAAAAAAAAACAAAAAAACAAAAAAACTAAGTGCCAAGAGTTATGAAATCATCTGTTTTATGTGTATAAAAACCTTCACTGTTTTTGAAACTTTTATATCTTCTTGCAAAAAAATAAAACCTAAATATCATATATAAAAAAGAACTTAAGTAGAAATACATTGGGCTTTTGCTTTTCCAGTTGGTAAAAGATTTGGAATTAGTAAGTATTCTACTCCAGTAAATTAACCAAGTATACAGAACATCAAAGTTACCTCTGAAAGTGTAAACACTTCGGGCACTCACTAGATGGACTGTGCATTTCAAATGAATTCCAAAAACAGTCCTCTCTAAGGTCTAATTTCCTACTGAAAAAATTTCCCAATGTTTACCTTTTTTTTTCTCAAAACCAGAAAAAAAAATCAGCCAAATCCTTTTAAATTAAAAAATAAATAAATTCAGAATCTTAAACACACCATGATTTAATAATAAAAAGCATATTTGATGATGCTTTCTCAGGTTTTAATTTAGCTCATGCTTACATTCACCTTAATCACATGGAATAAAAACAAGGGTCCACAGCACTGCACGGCTCTCCCTTGAGCCCATGCAGCAGCCAGGCATCAATGCTCTGTCCCTTTCCTACGCAGCAAATTCTGGTTGGTCTTATTTTCTCCACATCAATGGTATAAGCTACCCGGCCACCATGCATTCCATTGTCAGGCTCCAGAACCTAACCTGCAGCTGATGTAGTTCTCGGACATTGGCTTCACACTGCAACTGGAGATCCCGCATTTGGCTCTCATGTTTTTGATGCTGAGCCATTCTCTCATTTTTCTGCCTCTTTTCTTCTTGTGCAGCAAACTATAAATAAGAAAAACAAAAAATAATTTAGATAGGAAGCAGGGTAATCTGTACATACTCTAGAGGTATAACTAATCGATTTAACAAAGCTTAAAAAACAGTAAACTAAAGCTGTAATCCTACACTGTAACTCAAACCTCTAAGACCTAGGTAAAGGGAGAGGAAATGACCTCTGGTCTGAGGCCTCCGTGCTCTAATGGCTTAATGATCTCCAGTAGCAGAAGATCATTTGCTGCCACAGAAGTGCCATAGCCGGACATGGTTCCTACTTCAAAGTTGTCCAAGTTATCTCACTCCCATGGTCTAAGAACTGTCAAGGGAGAGATGACTTTGCCCTCTATGGTCCCAAACAGGGAAGACTAAGTTGGTACATAACAAGCACCCTGTCCCATCCCAGAAAGTTAAAATAACAATCCCGAGGTGAGACTAAATGTCTAAACCCAATTATGAGGTACTTTTAAAGGTCATTCAACTTTGTTAAACCCTGAAAAAGAAGAGAATTATCTCTTAAGTACCTGTTTAATTTTTTCACGATCCTGATCTGGTGTGGCTGTTGAGTTAATTCTTAGACTTTTCTTAAACATGGCCATTCGTGTCTTGGCTTCACTTCGTTGAATCTTGGGCAGTCTCGCTCGTTCCTGAGTCTGTCTGTTTTTCAATTCCTCAATAAGCCGTTGATTATAACGTTGCATTTGTTCTGTTTCCTAAGAAGATTTAAACAGACTTGAGCAGTTGCAGATACAGCCTAACTCTCACACCCACAGACATGTTTCTCACAGGTACCCTCTAGCTGTACAATGAACAACAAAATATTAGGCAAAAATAATTTATGGAAGAAGTTATTAATGACAGCAGTGTTCAGGAAAGAAATGTTACTAAGATACTTAATCACACTGGAACCAGGAAGACACAAGATGAATATGACCATTTGTAAGGTCTTTAAAACACTGTAATTGATAGAAAAGTTTACAATCAACATAAAGATTATAATCAAGTACTCAAACTCAAAAAACTTTAAGGTAAAAAAAAAATAAAGCAAAGAATCTATTCTCTAAGAAATTAAGCTACAAAACTGAATAACTTTGTAAAGTAAAACGAACAAACAACTGAAGAAATTTCCCTTTCATTCACCTTCTCATGGCGTTTAAGCAGCTGGTGTCTCTGCATGAAATACTGATCCTTAAGCTGCTGTTTAAGCAGCTGGTGCTTTTCCTGTAAGTGTCGCTCTTCAAGCTCCCAAATCGCAGCTTCTCGAGCTGGAAGGAAGTGGTTTTTAAAATGTCACTTAGTTCTTTTAACTAATGTCCAATGTTCTTCATTTTAATACTTACAGCAAAGAATTTTATATATTAATTTACACAAATAGATATTCTAAGGTATAAATAAAAGGTTACCAATGCAAAATAGCATTTATTATCATTTTTTGTTTTAATGCCCTAAACTAAGAATGTCCTACCAGGAATGCCAAAATCCCACCTTAAAAAGAAAGAAAGAAATTATAATCTGTTATGAGGAATAAGGGCTTAAAATCCCATCCTATCATCTTCTCACTATGTTATTATATTCAGATAGATTAAATATTTTAATTTTTAGGTAGGGTTATTTGGTTTTTTTCGGGGGTGGGGGGAGGTTTGTTTTTGAAGTGCTGAGAATTGAGCCAGGCCCCTATATCCGGGGCTCCATGTACACACTAAGTACATATTCTACCACTAAGCTGCATCTCCAGTCCATGTTTTAAGTGTACTTTTAGAGACACTTCTGCTATATCTCACAGTATTTCTCAAGTTTAAAAAAGAGAACCTCTTATTTTATCTTTTCCTTGGCCACCCCAGCAAAGAAAAAGCACTCAATACTCTACAATGCACACCTCAGGCAATGTCTGAGGCATTTTTGTTGTGTACACACACAGTGTGGACTCTCACATACCTCTCATGAGCTGTTGCTTATTATTCAAGCACTCTCTCTCGATATTGGCCAACTCTGCCTTCTGTTGTTGGATGATCTTTTTCAGAGAGCCATCTAATTCTTGTTGCTGCTTCTGAACAAATTCTTGTTCCTAACAGACACAGTTAACCATCCGTTAATACATATCTACTAAATTAAACATTCAGTTATCTAGTGCTTCTGTATTAGTGGTTAGTGAAGCTTCTTCCTCTCTGCAGGGGAAGAGTGATGGAGACTGAACCAGGGCCTTGTACATGCAGGACAAGTACTCTAGCACTGAACTGCATCTCTGGTGCTTATGAAGATTGCTAAGTGAAGTTTATAAAGCTGGTGTGGTTTTAAAAATCACTAAAATTATATTGTACAGATAAAGCACAAATTTACTGGTCGCCCAAATCTAGAAATGTGTTAGAATGTACAACATCTATTCACTATTAAGAATGATACACATAAAAAGTACACATCCATTCACAATTAAAATGTTCTTTTTCATTAACAGCTTTGGAAAAAATAACAAATTATAACTTCTGAAGCTGACAATTTGCTCCACTATGGTATAACTAAAACAAAAGTAAATAAGAAATTCCTTTTAAGAATAGAGGCAACTAAAAAAAAAAAAAAAAAAAAAGATCATCACAATGTTTAACCCTATTTTTCTAAGAAACAGACAGGTAGAAAGACTTTGCCTGAACTAACAGTGGAGGACAGTGCTCATCATCTATAGCATGTGCCTAAAAGAACACCAGTTTGGAAACGTAGTGAGAAACAATGCACGGCTAGAGAGATTTAAGTTAGGGCTAGGAAAGTGACACTATGAATCGACACACAAAACTCTTACAATGAAGGCATTCTATCAACACATTTGAGACTCACTAATTCACTTAATAAATATTTGTTGAATGCCTACCATTTGCCAAATTTGTGCTTTTAAAAAGGCACAAATTAAATTAAAAATGTATGCATCTCTATCCCCCTTTGGCAGTAACAGAAGAAAGTGTTAAGGATATACAAATAAAAACTTTAGGTTTATATTTTAGGGCTGAAACAACACTTAACCTACAGTCCTTTTCTCTTATGATGCAGTGAACAGTCAAGGCTCAGCTCTATTTCAAAACTGTTCTTTGGGACTTGAACAGAGTCAGACAAGATCTGGACCACTTCCAGCCTGGTCCTTAGTGCACACAGGCCAAGAAAGCTCCTCTAAGAGTTGACCTATGGCAGTGCCTCTGGAGTTGGTCATTTCAGGCTGTGGTGAGGGAGTAATGTGGAGCTGCAAATGTTACCATCATTTCATCTGCATAATCATGTATGTTTTACTATAAATCCAAATACACAGAGCAGAAAGAAAGGCCAGTGAACAGTCACTATAAAATACAACTAGTAGTAGGCAGTGGTAGCACACCCATTTAATCCCAGTACCTGGGAGGCAGAGGCAGGGAGATCTCTGTTAGTTTGGGGACAGCCTGGTGTACAGAATGAGTTCCAGAACAGCCAGGGCTGCTATACATAGAAACCATATCTCAAAAGCAAACCAACAAAAACCTATTTATTTATCCATCTAGGATAAAAAAAGTCTTTTATATTTTACTCAAGAGATGTGAAATCTCCATGCCACCTTTTAAGCAGTTAAATAAGGCGACCTACACTCCTCTTTTTCCTACAGCAAACATTTGTAATAAAAATATTGTTCCTTTTAACCTCAGATACAAAGTTTCTACTTGCAACGCTGTTCAATAAATGTTTAACCTGGAGATACAGTTAAGAGTTTCTTGTGGTTAACAATTTTATCATTGGGTTACATTATAGATTTTTAAAATATCTGTGCAAACAGCTTTAACTAGTATATATGTCGACTTTATATTTAGACTCAGAAGTCAAATATCAAAAGTATAAACTCAAGCCAATAAATATGTGAAACAAAAAAAGGTAAATAGAAGCTATGCCACTAAGTGCATATGATTTCTGTCCATGCCATTTGTGGGGATGTCACTGTCCTTTAAGATCTGGATTACACAAGGTGGGCGTTCAGTTCAAAGAGAAGTTTCTTGAGGTACTCAGAACAGTGCAACTAAAATCAATAAAAACAGCCCCAGAACACAAACTAGGGCTCAACAAGTCAGAGTCAGTAGGCAGTGATAGACTAGTGTGGGAATGCTTCCTGACAGGAGCTAGCAAGGAACACAGTTGCCACACAGCTGAACAAGCAAGCAGAGTTTAAATGACTATATAATTGGTGGGCACCATACAAATAGTTTATATTAAAGTTAAATTAATGTAAATTAATTACCTGAAAAAGACTCTTATACACAAATTAATATACATTTTTACTTCAAATGAATGTGATTTTAATATTATTGCCCATTCATTAAATTTCTCAACTTCAAAAGGCAAATACAATATGTTCACAATGGAATTTGTTAGTAGAAATTGCTCTTAGGAACAGAAACTAAGAGAAATTTCACGTTCTAAAAAGTCTGCGTGGATTACATTCTGCCTTTAAAAATACCTATGTGCTTATGAGTAGAAGTCACAGAAATGAACGAGAGAACCCAAACTAAGAAAGCCGAAAGTCATTTCTAAAAATGGCCTCGTATATCATGAAGTCAATGACCTTTAAAAGTACAAATTCAAATTCTGCTAAGTAATTTTATCATATCAGTTAACTAACTGTAAATATTAAAACTGCAGATTTGCATTCAAAAAACTATCAGAAAAGGTTATGACAAGTTGAACTATTTGTATAAAAATTGATCACGTACTCAACAGATTTATTCAACAATGGTAATGATCAGAAAAGATTATAAATCATAATTTCTTGTTTAAAAAAAGTCTCTGCCAATTGCTTTTTAAATCTAATTTAGAAATGCGGGAACCAGAAATGGCTGAAATCAAGTAGTTTATATCAAATATCACAAACAAAAATTACCATTTATATTGGCTAGCCGTTTCTATGGGAACTGTGAGAAGGAATACAGTTTGAAATTTCAGACATAATGTCAAACTACAATGGAAATAACAACACCTCAATATTTACTACTGACAATTTAAATAAATGGGGACAAATTAAACCAAAGTAAAATCACTACTTTTACCATGGCTTTTCTGACCATATCCATAATTAAGACATCTAAAATTATATGTAATCAAAATGTCACTTCACACACAGGTAAAAATCTAATTACAGCATTCAATTTCTCACATGTGCAAAGTTTATAAAACTCTACCAGGAAGATATTTTACTTTTCTTAAAAATCATGAAAATTTCAAGTTTAAAATCTATGGTGGGGAGGCAGAAAAATAGAGCCCTCCACTGCAAGTGTTCTGCTTCCAGCTCTTCTGCTGATGCCATAGAGACCACGGGTCTGGAGCAGATCACAAGCCTCCTGTGCCCACATACTACATCTGGAGAAAGAATATACTCCATCCCTACGTGAGGATGGTGCCAGTGAGAACCAGATGTAAATCTCTGAAGAACACTGTTAATACTAAGTTCGTGCCAAACTATTATTACTGTTATTATTGGCATCAGCTCTCAATATTCTATAATTGAGGCAATGAAGTAAACAATGAAAGGCACATGTGAGTCAAAGAAGGCACAAGTAAAACAGAAGGCACCTCCCACAGCACGCGGACTTACGTCCTGCATTTGGGCGTTGAACACTGCACAAGATGACAACTGAAAAGACTGAATCATGACCTGAGCAACACCCTGTGGATCAGAATACAACACCCTGTGCATCAGATACAACACCCTGTGGATCAGAATACAATTCAACACCCTGTGGATCAGAATACAACACCCTGTGGATCAGAATACAACACCTTGTGGATCAGAATACAACACCCTGTGGATCAGAATACAACGCACCTCCCAGGTGAGAAAACAGACATCTGACAACACCCTGTGGATCAGAATACAACGCACCTCCCAGGTGAGAAAACAGACATCTGAATGACTGTGTAAATGGAAACAATAACTGCACAAGGTCAAGTCAAGTAACAGAGGGACCTATTGCCCATCTGCAGAACAAAAGGTGAGAATTAGGTCAGTGGTTTCCAAATTCTAATGTGTTACTTACTTCTAAATCAGTGGAACTCCTTTTTAAAAGCCTATCCATGATGGATGGATGGAAGGATGGTTGTATGGATGGATGAACGGAGGGACAGATGATAGACAAACAGACAGATTTTAGACTGCAAGGAGACTTGAGTGGGTACAACACCTGCTTAAGCCCCACGTGTTTGGAAGGAGGAATGACTCTCAGAAAATGCTGCCCTCTAACAAACCACGGACAAATGACATATGAAAGAAACAAAGGGAGGGAAGGAGAGAGGAAAAAAGGGAAGAAAAAGAGAGGAGGGGAAAGGTGGAACAAGGAGGAAAAGAAAAAGTCCTCTTTTCCGCATAGAAGTAACACCCCCAGCCCCATAGCCCTTGCCTGGAATAAGAGCTCCTAGGGAGACAGTCTGAAAGCCTGAGGACTAGGTGTCAAATATGTACCAGCTCCATGGCTACACAGTCTAGACAAACTGTAAAATTATCAAATTTTAGTAAATTTATCAAAGGAATAAATACTTTTGAAGTGCGACATCTAAATTTACAGAAAGAATTTGCCAGTAATTTTAACTTTCATGGGAAAACAAAAAACTCCTCCAAATTACAAGGAGTCATTTAAAAAAAAAAAAAAGAGTAAACTAAATTTATAGTATAGGATCACTCAATTCATTCAACAATAAATTCTTATTCTCAACTCTTAAGTTTAATATACTTTTGAAACTAAAAAGCATCCGTTATAGTCCTTAAGGCAAAACTATATTGCTATTACTTAGTATCTAGTTTGAAATCTAAACTAACCAAAAGCAAAGGTGGAGCCGGCAAGGACTCCCTTTCACTTGTTCACAATGAATGGTAGGCCAGATGATGAGCATCCAGACCAGGCAGAGTGGGCAGTCTTGACACGAGGCAGCATGGTATGCTGTCTGGCAATCCAGTATTTGAACGTGAAGCTGAAACTGTCTGGGCAACAATTCTGATTTTACATTTCCCTTTCTGTGCTTGTTCCTACACCACTAAGACAGGGGCGATGCTCAGTGTGAAACTGAGCTGTGATATGCGGAGCATCAGAAAAAGAGATAGCCACGCAGCAAATGCTCTGTCTGTCACCATATCCTTCAACTAGTCATTCCCACACCAGGACAAGACACAATGTCTCAGTGTCTTACAGCAAGAAAAATACTAATTTTATTCAATTAAACTGGAATGAATTAAAACTTGAAATTCTAGATCAGTTTCCTTCTTTTTCATAATACTAAAATGTTATCAGCTCTGAAATAACAATAGGCAAACAGTTTTAAAATATATTTACTGCACGTGTGCACATACACACAAACACACACACACACACAAACACACACACACACAAACACACACACACACACACACACAAACACACACACACACACACACACACACACACACACACACACACACATCAGTTGCAGTAAATGCCATGGTCCC